>NC_081560.1:8971984-9119078 GCF_022355385.1 Mustela nigripes | reverse complement strand
TTCTACCAAACATTTAAAGAAGAATTAATTCCTAGTCTCCTGAAACTGTTTCAAAAAACAGAAATGGAAGGAAAACTTCTAACCTACCGAACACAAAGTTCAGCCTCACCCACCTTAAATGTGCTCAGAACAATATATTACCCTATAGTTAAGCAAAATGATCTAACACAAACCCTGTTTTATAATAAAGTACTGAATACTTCATGTAATTTATTGACTACTATACTGAAAGTGGAAAACAATGTTTGTGTGGGAACAGAATGGTTGTAAACACATCGGTTGTTGACCCTTGTGATCCTGTGGTTGACTGGGAGCTGCAGCTTGCTGCCACTGCCCAATACCATGAAGGAATATCCTGCCATGTGTGTCTAGCCTGGGAAAACATCAAAATTCAAAACTGGAAGTACAATTTCCACTGAATGTCTCGATCTTTCACACCATTCTGAAGTCAAATACAGTAAGTCAAACCATCATAAGTCAGGGACCATCTGTATGTATATATGGAGAGAGAGAGATTTATTTTAAGGAATTGGCTCACATGGTTATGGAGGCTAAGAAGCCTCACAGTCTCTCCACCTGCAAATTAGAGACCTAGGCAAGCCAGTGGCCTGGTGCCTGTCTAAATCCATTGATTCCAGAGTCAATGGTGTAAGTTCCGGTCTGCAGACAGGAGAAGACCCATATCCAGCTCAAGCAGTCAGGCAAAGAGAGTAAATTGTCCCTTCCTGAGCCTTTTGGTTCTATTTAGGCCCTCAACAGAATGGATGGTGCTCACCCAAACTGGGAAGGATAATCTGCTTTAGTAAATCTACCAATTCAAACGCTAACCTCATCTGGAAACATCCTCACAGACATATCCAGAAATGTTTAATCCAATATCTGGGCACCCCATGGCCCTGTCAAAGTACCATATCATTACAGTAATCCTTCTTACTGTAACTGCTAGAAACCCCTTCCCCTTTGCCCTCATTATTTTACATTTTTGTAAGGTCTTATATTTATTCATCCATTCATCCATCCATTCATTCATTCATTCATTTGCTTTACTAAACTACAGTCAGACACCATGCTATATTCTGAAGAACACAAAGTTGAACATGGAACACTTGCAACTAATGAACAGTTCGGGTCTGGTGGAGGAAAAAAAAAATCAGTTAACTATTATACAGTGTGATAACTATCAAATTTATCTTGCATACCAAATTATGATTAAAAACAACCAGGCAAGATCAAAGTTTCCTGAGACTCTCAGGGGTGTCTTACAGAAGAGGTAATGTTTTAATTGGGTCTTAAAGAAACACAATTTCACAAGGAAGGAAAGGACATAGCCAGAAAAGGGAATAGTCTATGTAGGAGAAGGCACAGAAGTCTGAAGGGTCATGCTCTGGGTAGTGAGATGGAAGGACTCTATGCATTGAGGTTCATATTAAGATGTTACAGCAGACAAGAGTAAGATTGTAATACGAATCCTCTGAGAAATTATGTTTAGTTATCTAGCAGCAACAACCGTATCAACCACTTGCTTCTGTAACTCTCTCTATAAATGCGTCTTCTCTCTACCACTTTGAGATTGAAGAGAGTAAATACGTGTGGTTCTGTGAAATGCTTTCATTAGTCTCATCCTCCACTGGTACTGTAATTCCTTCAGGTTGACCATATTACTTGGGATTGGTATTGTAGATAAATATGATTTCTCAGAAGGGCAGTAAAATGGACCATTAAAAACTTAGCACAAATTAGCTTTTTCAGTGTAATTGACTGCACACAGAGGGACCATAAGGGATTTGGGACATGACGCAGACCCATTTCAATGCAAATGAAAAGGAACAAAAGTGTGCAGATATGAGATGCTATTTGGTTAGGGCAGATCTCAGCAGAAAACAGAAATTGATTTTTTGGATAATCTATGAGGCAGCATGGGACTTTTAATTATCAAAACACAGGAGGTTACCAAGGCAGTGATTGACATGTCCTGAAACAAAATATGATTCAGCCAAAGCAGACCAGTTCCAAGCTCGTCCAGGTTGAAGAACTGGAGAGAAAGACAAATTGTCTTAATTTTAGTTTACTATCAGCTCAGCATACAGGAAGCACAAAAGATTCACATACCATTAAGTTTAATAGAAGTGGATGTGGCTCACTGCTGTTTTCCTTTAGTCTCCATAAAAACATATTCAATTTTCTTTGACCTAAGCAGTACTCATGGAACCCTTATCCACAGGTGAGAGAGCCCAGAGGTACAGACCCTTAGCCTTTGCTTTTTATACCACATTTGGCTAGATGATTGAAGAGATAGGTCAGTACTCAAGGGTCCACACTACTTCCCATGGAAGGAAATATTTACAAGGTCATAGTTGTATAATCACACATTTTATTTTACTGAGTCATTGTATCAATTTGAGGTGCCCATGTGGCTAGCCTGGCCATGGTCCACCACAGTTGTATGTTTCCATTTCCATTTTTGCCTTAAGCTGTCCAGTCTATAGAAAAGAATATTTGAAATGCATTCTTTATCAACAAAAATTATTTTTGCTTAATTTCACTTTACTTAGTATTTAAATTTTTACATGGAAAAAATTATTGTCTGATTTCTTATTCTATGGGAAGTCACATAATTCTTAATTCTTTGAATTTTCCAGTTTGTTGCTCCAGATCACCCAAATTATTTTGTACATATAGGTAACCTCCTGTTAGCCAATTTATGCTTGAGTTATGACCGTTCTTGAGTTTAAATTCTGACTCCATGTTTAAAAATCTAAATGTAGACATTTAAGTCAGTTTCTCTGAGCCATTCATATAGAGAATGAAATTAAAGCTTACATTACAGAGAATTTTGAGTGAATTAAGCAAGGTGAGACATAAAATACATAATTTTATGTGCTTATGCAAATAAATACATACTTGTTCATTCTGAGTCATATATTACAATCATTCAGACATGCTGCTTTTCTGATTTATACTAATTTATTATTTTAATTGTTATATTTAATGTTTAATTTGTAATTTGTAACTTTACCTACTTGATGAATGTCATAGAGATATGGTCAAAAGTATTTCTGAGTATCACTCCAGGACTTGATTTATGGCACTTAGTAAAAAATGTTAAACAACTAAATGGATGAGTATGTAGCAGAGATGACTATAAAAATATGCAAAAACTTTTCTCATGATTTATATTGGTTTTGGACATTTAGATCATCATGATAGCAAAAGGGGGAAATCTGGGTAAAATCTTGAAGAATTGATAAATGGCAATCTGAAATTGACAAATATATTATGAAGATGGTTAAAAAAAGCCAGCTGATAGTCTAACATTAAAAACTCATAAATAATATGGAATCCTAAAGACTCAGATTCAGAGACAAAGTTTCTCTGACTCAATCTTGCTGGTCTATTCATTTTTAAGAAGTAATAACAAGAGGATTTTATTTTTAAAATGTATATTTTTCTTTTAATATCCATCTCTAGTCCCATCCCCTTGCTTCTATAAGTAACTCCTGTGATGTATGGAAAGTGATTTCCTAAAGTCAACCAGGTATTTATTTAGATGTGAAGCTAGAATGATATTCTCCTTTGCTTTATGTGTGTTTAATATACATATGTACTATTATGTTACAAACAACAACTATATTACACATTTTTCACTTTTTGTTAAACTTTTATGCATTTGAGAGCTACACAATTTGCTTTAGAAAATCTAAAATGTAAGTGTTTTCTCCATAAAATTGTGTTCATTTATTTTAGATAACTTCCAAGATACTCTATAGATTTTATTGTTATTGGAAATGGTTTTCTATTTTTTCTTTATTTTCTTGTTGATTATTATTGGAAGATAGGAATCCTATTGATTTTTTTTAGGTATTGGGCCTATATAATAAAAAATGATATATTATTTGCCCTGATAACTTTTTTTTCACTTATTCCACTTCACTTGGTTTATTGTATACTCCAAGATCTCCAACATCTTGTTGAACACTATTGGTGACAAGCAAGAAGGCACCTTGTCTTCTTTTTGTTCTTGAAAGAAATTCATCAACATTTCTACACTTTTTTGTTTGTTTTTGTTTTTTTTTAATTATTAAATTGATTTATTTTCAGAAAAACAGTATTCATTATTTTTTACCACACCCAGTGCTCCATGCAATCTGTGCCCTCTATAATACCCACCACCTGGTACCCCAACCTCCCACCCCCCTGCCACTTCAGCCCCTCAGATTGTTTTTCAGAGTTCATAGTCTCTCATGGTTCACCTCCCCTTCCAATTTACCCCAGCTCCCTTCTCCTCTCTAACACCCCTTGTCCTCCATGCTATTTGTTATGCTCCACAAATAAGTGAAACCATATGATAATTGACTCTCTCTGCTTGACTTATTTCACTCAGCATAATCTCTTCCAGTCCCATCCATGTTGCTACAAAAGTTGGGTATTCATCCTTTCTGATGGACGCATAATACTCCATAGTGTATATGGACCACATCTTCCTTATCCATTCATCCATTGAAGGGCATCTTGGTTCTTTCCATAGTTTGGTGACCATGGCCACTGCTGCTATAAACATTGGGGTACAGATGGCCCTTCTTTTCACTACATCTGTATCTTTGGGGTAAATACTCAGGAGTGCAATTGCAGGGTCATAGGGAAGTTCTATTTTTAATTTCTTGAGGAATCTCCACACTGTTCTCCACAGAGGCTGCACCAACTTGCATTCCCACCAACAGCATAAGGAAATGTTGAAAAACAAAAATAAAGCTGGGGGCATCACGTTACCTGATTTCAAGCTTTATTACAAAGCTGTGATCACCAAGACAGCATAGTACTGGCATAAAAACAGACACATAGACCAGTGGAACAATGTAGAGAGCCCAGATATGGACCCTCAACTCTATGGTCAATTAATCTTCGACAAAACAGGAAAAAATACACAGTGGAAAAAAAGTCTCTTCAATAAATGGTGCTGGTAAAACTGGACAGCTATATGTAGAAGAATGAAACTTGACCATTCTCTTACACCATACAAAAAGATAAACTGAAAATCGATAAAAGACCTCAACGTGAGACAGGAATCCATCAGAATCCTAGAGGAGAACATAGGCAGTAATCTCTTCGATATCAGCCACAGCAACTTCTTTCAAGATATGTCTCCAAAGGCAAAGGAAACTAAAGCGTAAATAAACTTTTGGGACTTCATCAAAATCAAAAGCTTCTGTACAGCAAAGGTAACAGTCAACAAAACAAAGAGACAACCCACGGAATGGGAGAAGATATTTGCAAATGACAGTACAGACAAAAGGTTGATATCCAGGATCTATAATGAACTCCTCAAACTCAACACACAAAAAACAGACAAGCATATCAAAAAATGAGCAGAAGATAAGAACAGACACTTCTCCAATCAAGACATACAAATGGCTACCAGACACATGAAAAAATGCTCATCATCACTAGCCCTCAGGGAGATTCAAATTAAAACTACATTGAGATATCACCTTATACCAGTTGGAATGGCCAAAATTAACAAAACAGGAAACAATATGAGTTGGAGGGGATGTGGAGAAAGGGGAACCCTCTTACACTGTTGGTGGGAATGCAAGTTGGTGCAACCTCTTTGGAGAACATTTCTACATTTAAAATGATCCTTGCAGTAGTGTTCTTATATTCTAGCTTTATCAAGTTTAGAAGTCTCTTGTATTCTGACTTTTCCAGTTTTGTTTCTTTGGTCATTAATCAGTGTTATATTGCATGCTCATAAGCATATTTCCCACTTGAATTCTTTGCAATTGAATGTCTACTCCATGCTCTATATATCAGGTGGTGAACTTTTTTTTTTTTTTTTTTTTTTTTTTTTAAACGGGGGTGACTTTTTTTTTTTTTTTTTTTTTTGCTTTCCTAACTGGCTCTGCTGTCTTGTTCCTTGTATTAACCAATGGCAAGCAATGATCTGACCAGGACTATTTATGAGAGATAAAGAGTACGATTTCAACATCTCATTTTTGTTCTTTATTTTTTCAAAATATTTTAAAAGATTATATTTATTTATTTGAGAGAGAAAGAGAGCATGAGCAGTTAGAGAGGCAGATGGAGAGGGAGAGGCAAACTTCCCCACAGAGGAGGCAGCCCAATGAGGAGCTTGATCCCAGAACCCTGGGGTCATGATGTGAGCCGAAGGCAGTTGCTTAACCAACTGGGCCACCCATGCACCCCTTAACACCTCACTTTTCCACCTGGCCCTTTCTACCACTAAGCCATACAAACTTCTGTAATCCTCTCTCTCTCACTGGTCGGTGCCTAAGTGCAGTAGTGACTGTGTTCAAAGAGCCATGAATTTAGTTATGCACTGTGACTAGAAAATAAGATCCATCCAGGAGGTTTATGAGGATTTAATTAGACCTTTTTAATAGATTTTTAGTACAGTGTTCTTTTTGCATTATTTTTGGTATGTATTTTTTCATTATGAACCATTTTAATTATCCCTAAATCACATAAAACATTGGTCACAGACTGAATTATACATAATTCAATAATTGAGTATCTACATTATGTCAAACTGTACGCTAAATTTGAGGAAATAAATCACCAACGTCAAAAGGGACCCTGTTTTCATGAAGCTTTTATTCTAATGAGGCATAAAGAAGGAAACCAATCAATCACATTAATATTCAACATGATATAAATGTTCAGAAGTAAAGGAACATATATGTTACCATGAAACAAAGAGATTTTACCAGATATGCTGCCATGGAAGTCATTCCTTATGAAAATGATAATTAAGTCTAAGGTTGATGGGTAAATAGAAATTAATTACCAAATTGGAATTGACTGATGAAGTAAAGAGAATGACACATTTTAGCAGAAAATAAAAAGTAGAGACAAAAGATCTGCATGGAAGAAATCAGTGTATGTGAAGAATGAGAAGATCATTGTGGCTAAAATGAAACAGGGTAGCTAACCGGAGACAGAGTTGGCAGGGAGGAAGGACTGTCCAGGCTTTCTTCAGAACCTCCATTAAAATCAACGAGACAACATTAAATGGTTTCTGAAAACTGGACAATAGGATCAGCTTTGTATTTAAAAGATTGCTCTGCCTACTTGTAAGTAATAGCTTTGAAGAGTGGTCCTGTTAACAAGAGAGCCCAGTAGTGAGATCCTTACAGTGGTCTATAAAGAGATGATAACCTAGAAATCACAGCAACATTACAGATGCATAAAAGTAGGTGCATTTGATAGATATAATAAAGGGAACCTAGGCAGTGTATTGTTTGATTGTTTGCTTAGCTCTTTTGCTGTTCTTGAGAGAGTGAAACATTGAAGATCAGTTCTATGAACTGAATGTTTGTGTCCCCACATCATCAAAAATTTTGTGAAACCCTAACCTCCAATGTGATGGTATTTGGAAGTTGGACTTCGGAAGGTAATTAGGTCATGAAGGTGGAGCTCTCAGGATGAGAATTGGTACCCTTATAAATACAGACTGGAGAGATGTGATCTCTCTTCCTTCTATGTGAGGATACAACAAGATGGCCATCTACAAACCAGGAAGAACCAAGAAGTGGGATTTCACCAGACACGTACTTTGCCAGTACCTTAATTTTGGACTTCCCAACTTCTGAAACTATGAGAAATAAATGTTTGTCATTTTAGCCACCTAGTCTATAGTATTTTGTCATAAATTGATATTAGTTTCATTCACTGAGGCAAGAAATATTTGAAAAGGATCTTGCTTTAAACGATAAGATTTTGGACATTAACAAATACTTGTTGGACATGTAGATGTGAAATTATTGTGAAATATCCAGGGGGCTGATAAGTAGGACTATCAGCAGAGAAAGAGTGTTTGAAACTAAGGTTTAGAGGAGATCTTATAAGAAATGAATGTAGATTAAGAATTGAAGATCTGAAACCACTGTACCTCAATTCTAGAGAAAGGAAGAAAAGCTATCAAGAGGAGGTGATGAAGTAAGAAGTAAAATGAGTATCTGATATAAAAAAAAACCCAGAACATTGCTTAAAGAAATAGAAAAATGTTAAAACCACTGAATGTCTCTGAGAGGTAAAGATGAGGACTGAAAATGAACTTTAGTGGCTTTAGCAAGAACTGTTTTAATGAAATGTTTAGGGAAGAAAGAAGATTGAACTAAATAAAGAAATGATTTGGAAACATAAGGGGGAAAAGCAGAAAATCCAAATTTCTAGAGTATGGACAAGAGCAAGAGAAAATATATGATAGCAGTTGTCTACAGGGTTGGAAGAGTGTGTCAGCACTCAAAAATCCACTGTATTCTCATTAAGGAAATATTTACAAGACCATAATTATGCAATCACACATTTTGTTACTGTGTCTTCACATATGTTAGAGGCTCTCATGTGATTAGCCTGGCCATGGTCCAGCACAGTCATAACCTCTTTATGTGAGGAATCTGCTAAAATAGTTAAAAACATATAGTAAACTTTTTAAAAATATATTCCAATTCTTCAATATGCATAATCCTAGGTTTTAGAGAACCAAGAGTCATTCTCATAAATTGATGTCCCATCAATATCACATTCCTTAACTCCCCATAAATCTATGTCCTATCAAAATCACATTTCTTATGATTTTCATCATTTTCAAAGATAAATTTTTACACAGTCGAATTCACATTCATAATTACTGCAAAGTATTCGAAAAAGTCTTTTCAGTTTGTCAGGTTTGGGAAGATGCATTTTGCACACTTGAGGCTATCACTCTGACCAACTTACTGACCGCCACACAGCTCCCCACTTTGAGCAAGGCACAGAGCAAGTCATGGCTCTGCAGCCTCTTCAGGCTGTTATGCAAGTTCCTGTAGCAATGAGGGTGGGGGGAAGATCCAGTGCAGAATTTATGGGAGCCCAAATGTACGATCACAATGCAGACTCACAGCACGCTGCTAAGACATTCTATTCTTTTTTTTTTTTTTAAGATTTTATTTATTTGACAGAGATGACAAGTAGGCAGAGGCAAGCAGAGGGGGGGGGAAGCAGGCTCCCTGCTGAGCAGAGAGACCCATGCGGGGCTCAATCCCAGGACCCCGAGATCATGACCTGAGCTGAAGGCAGAGGCTTTAACCCACTGAGCCACCTAGGCGCCCCCAGGACATGCTATTCTTAATGAAAGAGTCACATTAATTGACTAGCAGTTCTTCACTTAGCACTGGCACCAGGAAAGAGAGTGCCTGACCTCGGGACTCCCCAAGATCATGATCTCATGACTAAGAAAAGAAACTAGCTGAATCCTAGAAGAGTTTTTTCCTGAATGTATTACTTTGAAGTAAGCAGACTAAGTGATCATTGTGGTATACCAACCAAACCCTTATTTCAGGACTGGGCACTCATTGCTCCAGCTCCTGTGGACTGCTTGTAACCAACAGCTGCCAGCTGAATCTCTCTCCAGGGATAGCTATCAGCCTAGGAGTAGCACCTTGCCCAAGGTCATGCCACCTCCTCCGAGGCAACTGTGACAACAGTCACTGCTAGATATAGAAAGTATAAAAGCCTGGGATTCTTGCATGGAGGTGAGACAACTATGGAGATATTTCAGCTCCAGAGAACGCTGAAATATCCGCTGTAAACTTTTTCTTGATTGCACAGTTCAGCTCCCCCTGATCCTACTTTCTTAACTCCTTCACAGGTATTAACTCCAAGGACGGTCTTTAATAAACTTCCTCTATGTGAAACTCTGTCTCGGATTCAGCTTACTGGGCGTGTAACCTAGGACAGCCTGTGATTTGAGCATGAGATGATGATGGCTTGAATTCAGGTGATAAAGGGCGAGGTTTGGTCATATTCTCAATATATTATGAAAGCAGAACACAAGAGATTTGTTGTTGGATTATGCTGTGGTGAAAAATGTTTCCTTAAAAAGTAGTGAAATGGAAAGGTGGTGTTTTAAAGAATGCTCAAGTGGTGAAATAATTTTTTTAAACATGTTATTTATTTATTTGACACACAGAGAGAGAATACAAAGCAGGACTAGCAGGAGGCAGATGAAGGAAAAGGCTCCCCACTGAGCAGGGAGCCGATAAGGGACTCAATCCCAGGACCCTGGGATGGTGACCTGAGCCACAAGCAGATATTTAATAGACTAAGCCACCCAGGTGCTCCAAGAGGTGAAATAATTTTAATGCATTTCTGGTACTTTCAAATTGCTTCTCATTGTTATTAGACTAACATTTATATGCTTCACCAAAGCCCATGTTGCCATATTGGCTTCTTTCATGTTGGCCTATGACTTTTTATTGTAATTTTTAAAGCTTTATTTATTTATTTATTTGAGAGAAGGTGGGGGCAGAGGGAGAGGGGAGACAGAGTCTCAAGCTGACTGACACTGAGTGTGGATATTGACGCGCGGCTCAATCCCATGACTCTGAGATCATGACCTGAGCCAAAACCAATAATCCAACGCTCAACTGAGTCAACCAGGTGCCTGTTAATTGTAATTTCTTTCCGTTAGGATACTGTTTCACACAGCTGTGAGTTAACTGAAGTATCAATCCCTCTATACGTGATTTGGCAAATGGTTTGTAGGCCTTCAATGTTCCAGTCAAACTGTTATTAGTCCTTCCTCAAACTATCACATTATTGTGTTTTACACTTTAACACTCACAATATATGAATATATTCTATTTATCTGTGCATTTATGGTCTAACTTTACTCACTCAAATTTGCACTCAGTATTGGCAGGATTCCAAACTTCAATAGGAACTCATATTTATTGATATTGATGAACAAATGTTATGTATCTAGTCATTCAATCTTACAGTGTCTTAGATGTCTTTGTGCTGGGTGATAAAAGACTCTCCCAGAGATATGGAAAAGTTAATTCCAAATTTTGAGACTCAGGACTTCTAAAAATGGAAAAATTTAGAGTACAGACAATTTTTGATGAAATTCTGTGCTCTTTCTTTTTTAACACCTGGAAGTCATTAGGAAGTTTAAGGAAAATGGCAGAAGTCACCTTCTTCCTCCCTTCTTTTAAGTGATTTAAGTGGAAGCAGGTGTTTGTACCTATCAGATGTAAATGACCCTTGGCAAACACCTGCCAACTAAAACCCTCAGTGATCCTTGAGCTTTGGTGTGCTACCAAAACTTATCAAAAAAGTTAGTTTATATTTAGTATTTTCCAGCTCATCTAACTTTGTACAGATTTTTTTCAGGTGTATATGAGAAAAACAGCAAAATGTCAGTTAATGTGTCAAGTACACTCTGGGGTCATTGAGCATGTCTATAAAAAAAATCCTGTTGTCTTCAGCAGCCTGTGTACAGAAGTTGCTGAACATATGGTCCTGGACAAATCATTTTTAAAAAGCACTTGATTATAAATACCATTGAAGTTATAGGCCACATATTTAGGTCTGTACACATATAATCAGTACTAAAAAAAGAAATTAATCAAGAAATAGTCATTGGATTACTATAGATGGATTGTAGAACTCAAAGTCAAAATGTGTTAAGAATAAGAAAAAATAAATTTGTGCATTGCCAAGGGAATTCATAAGAAATTTATGTTTGATCTGCTGTTTCTGCTTTCTGTGTTTCTCTAAATCATAGAAGGTTACATATGAGTAAAGATATGGACATTGTTATAGATATAATAAATAGATAAAATACACAGACTGTCTAAATATATTTTTCTACAGTCTGCTTTACCATACTTCATAAATATTTCAATTTTTTGAGTCATCATTGGTTATCATAAGAGTGTTTCAGCCCAGTAAGATATAAAGGTCATTTTTTAGAAATATGATAAATCAAAATAGTTATGCCATAAAAATAGAGAAGTTATCACACTTGAAATTTTAAACTCCACATACCCAACCCTAGTTCATTGTTAGCTTTATTTTTTAATTTATTAATTTTATATTCTTAATCTCAATATTGGATCTTCATATGTTAGTGCAGATGTATTGCCATACAACCCAGGGCCCCTTCTAGTCAATAGTTCCTCTGCTGCATAGACAACAACTATTCAAATTTCTGTCCTCATTACAAAATATTATCTGTTATTACACTTTACATATGTGGAGAAGCATAATACGTACTCTTTTGTGTCTACCATCTTTCACAATTTCTTATGCTCTTGAGATTCATCCATGTCTTCACACATATCAGCGAACCATTTTTGTTATTGCAGAATAGTATCCCATTGTGTAAGCATGCCACAGTTTGTCCAACCATTCTGCAATGGATGGATAGATGTGTTATTTCTAGGTTGGGTACTGATGAAAAAACGAATCTATTTTCTTGCATGATTCTTTTTGTAGACATAAGCTTGGTTAATCTAGGAATAGAATTGTTGTGTCACAAAGTTGGCATAAGATTAAATGCATTAGAAACTAAAAAACAGTATCTGAGGGGCACCTGAGTAGCTCAGTAGATGAAGTGTTTGACTCTTGGCTTTGGCTCAGGTCATGACCTTGTGTCATGAGATTGAGGACCAGATCAGATGTGAGCTGAGCACAAGTTTGCTTCAGATTTTCTCTTCCACTCCCTCTCCTTTCTTTCACTCCTCCCTCTCAAATAATAAATAAATAAATAAATAAAATATTTTTTAAAGATACTATATGAAAGAAGTTCTATTATTTTAAATAGGCACAATTTTTGAGATCTGTGCTTGCACCATATTCTTCCTACCATTAAATATGGTTAATGCGAGTGTGTGCTTCTGTGTGTGTGTGTGTGTGTGTGTGTGTGTGTGTGTTTAATTTTCCCAATTCTAGTGAACATGGGGTGGTATCTTGTTGCAGTTTCAATTTGCATTTCCATGATGACAAATGATGTTGAACATGTATTTACTTATGTTTGTGGCATTCTGACATCTTTATTTTTTTGTATTAAATATTAGTTGATGGCTTTTGTGCATTTTTAATTAGGTTATTTGAGTATTACGTTTTATAAGACAATTTTATATATTTTGCATATGAGTCCTTTGTTAAGTCGATGTGATATGTTTCACAGATGTTTTCTTGTGGCCTGTTGTTTTCATTTTCACTTTCTTAATTAATGGTGACTTTTGCTGAGTTTTTTTTTTATTTTTATGGGAAATGCAACTTATGATTTTAGAATGTTTTCCTCTTTTATAGTTATTACCTGTATTAGTTTGCTAGGGCAGCCATAACAAAGTACCATAAACTGGGTGGTTTAAATAAGAGAAATTTTTTGGCAGAGTTCTGGAAGCTAGATGTTTGAGATAAAGGTAGCAAGAGAGTTGATTTCTTCTAAGGCTTCCTTGCCTTGTGGATAGATGTCTTCTCCCTGTGTCTTTACACCATCTTTCTGAGTAACTCTATTTCCAAATGTCCCCTTCTTTAGAGACAACAATAATTTGGATTAGAGCCCAATTAATGGCCTCATCTTGATTTAACTAATTACATTTGCAAAACTTGACTTCCAAATAAGATCACAGTCTGAAACACTAGGAATTAGGACTTCAACAAAGGAATTTGGGAAAGTGGACACAATGTAATTCAAAAAAATGCCTTTGGTGTCATAACACTCTCTGCTTACCACAATGTAAAAAGTATTCTCCCATGCTTTCTTCTTAAATCTTCAAAATTATAGCTCTCATGCATAGTTCAAAGATTTATTTCTAGTAATTTTTTCTTTGGTGCCATTAGAAATTAAACTTCATTCTTTTCATAAAATATCTTGTGTTACAACACCATTTTTTGAAAATAATTCTCTTTCCTCATTGATTTCTTTTGGAGCTATTGTGCAAAATTAAAATTGGCCATATATTTTTAAGTCCATGTCTGGATTCTCTGGTCTATTCCTTAGAGCTGTTTTTCTATTTTGATGCTGATAACCACCTTCTCTTAATTATCACAGCTTTATACACAGTAGTTGTATAGTAAATCTTGAAACCCTCTCCTGTACCATGTCTTGCAAATTCCAGCTGCCTTAGCAAGTCCGCATTCCATTCTGTTTTCTCCAACCAGTGAGATTGGATTTTGTTCTTATATTTTATTTCTCTGCATCATAGTTTAGAAAATGCTCCCAGGCAAAAAGCTTCAGTGAATGTGGTGCTTACTCCTTTCTCTTAAGACTAGCAGCTTTGCATGATCTGCTGCATAATAATGGTTTCTTCATAAACTTTTCTGGTTGTATAATTGTTTACTATGGGAGGTAATTCTAAAATCAGCTACTCCACCATGTCAGGATCAGAAGTTAGCCTTCAGTAGCTTTGATCCTTCAATTATTCTGTTCCAACCGCTTAAATAGAGCGTTTGTTAACAAATAACGTTTTGTTTGCAAACTCTGCATCCTCACATACTACCTGGAATAACAAACTTAGCGACATTTCATATCTTTTGGCATTCTGTAGTTCTAAAAAATGTAGTTATTAACCAGATGGGTGTGGTAATATAAACTATCAATGGGGAAACTGCCTAGGGAGAATCAAACCCATAATAACCATACATAGAGTTCAGCTAATAGAGAAGCCTTATCTAAATATCAGAATCTGAAAATGCTTGCAAGAGCTGTTGAGCTGTTTTTATGAATTACCTTTTTCCCCACGAGTCATAATGCATGAAAAGAGCAAGTCTTTGCAGATGGATAAACCCAGTAGAAACCTGGTTCAAGCCCTTCTCATTTTTAAATATAACCACTCCAACTATCAATCTCCTTGATGAGTTAAGATGATATCATAGGATGTTTTTTACAATGTTGTTTCTTGAGTGTTGAGTTTGATGAGTTCTTTATATATTTTGGACACCAGCCCTTTATCTATGTCATTCAAAAATATCTTCTCCCATCCTGTAGGTTGCCTTTTAGTTTTGTTGACTGTTCCCTTTGTCATGCAGATGCTTTTTATCTTGATGAAGTCCTGAGAGTTCATTTTTTGCTTCTATTTCCCTTGCCTTTAGAGATGTGTCTTGTAAGAAGTTGCTGAAGTTGAGGTGGAAGAGGTTACTGCTTATGTTCTCTAGGATTTTGATGGTTTCTTGTCTCACATTTAAGCCTTTCATCCATTTTGAGTCTATCTTTGTATACAGTTTAAGAGAAGGGTCCAGTTTCATCCTTCTGCATGTGGCTGTCCAATTTTCCATACAGCATTTATTGAAGACATTCGATTTTCATTGGTTATTCTTTCCTGCTTTGTCAAACACTAGTTGACCATAGAGCTGAGGGTCCATATCCAGGGTCTCTATTCTGTTCCATTGATCTGGTGTCTGTTTTTGTGCCAGTATCATACTGTCATGATGATCACAGCTTTGTACTATAGCTTGAAATCAGGCAATGTGATGTCCCCAGCTTTGTTTTTCTTTTTCAATAGTCCCCTGGCTGTTCGATGTCTTTTCTGGTTCCATACAAATTTTAGGATGGCTATTTCAGCTTTGTGAAAAATGCCAGTGGTATTTCAATAGGGATTACATTGAATATGTAGATTGCTGAATGGGAAGAAATCAGATGGGGAGAAAAACCATGAGAGACTCTTGACTCTGGGAAGAAGACAGGGTCACTGAAGGGGTGGTGGGTAGGGTGATGGGGTAACTGGGTGATGGGCATAAGGAGGGCACC
Source organism: Mustela nigripes (assembly GCF_022355385.1). Taxonomy (NCBI): domain Eukaryota; kingdom Metazoa; phylum Chordata; class Mammalia; order Carnivora; family Mustelidae; genus Mustela; species Mustela nigripes. The sequence continues at coordinate 9,103,540 of NC_081560.1, read as the reverse complement.
TGCTGTGATGAGCACTGGGTGTTTTATACAACTGATGAATCATGAGCACTACAATTAAAACTAATGATGTGTTATGGACAGTGGGGAGGGAATATGTATGGTGAGTGCTATAGAGTGTGTAAACCTGGCAATTCACAGACCTGTACCCTTGGGGCTAATAATACATTACATGTTTATAAAAAAAATAAAAAATTAAAAAATTAAACTAATGATGTGCTATATGTTGGCTAACTAAAGATAATTTTAAAATAAATTTATAAATAAATAAATAAAATATGGCCTGTGGAATTAGGAAAATAAATAAATAAAATAAAATGTTGTTTCAAGAATTAAAGCAGCTAATTCATGTAACATGTTTATCTAATAGCTACCTCTCACTCTTTATGTAGTATATGGTAGTTATTATTTTAACTGATGGTGAATGCGACTCTTTGGCTGGATGCTAGAAGTCAACAAATGCCATCATCTCCTGGCAAATATTCACAAGTGGCCTGGCAATTTAATGATGTTTGCCAGCACATTAAAAGAACAAAGCAGGGGTAAGCATGAAGGTTTGCGGGGGAGTGGAGAAAAAGCACAAATTCACACTGGTACCAAACAAACACTAGTATAATCTGAGAAAATAATTAATCTGAAATTTACTCTTCTAGCATAACCTAAATTTCTTCACTTGCTGTATGGCTCTAAGGCAGTATATGCATCCCTGGGCTACAAGGATGGTTCAACATTCGCAAATCAATCAATGTGATAGAACAAATTAATATGAGAAAAGAGAAGAACCACATGGTTCTCTCAATTGATGCAGAAAAAGCATTTAACAAAATCCAGCATCTGTTCCTGATTAAAACGCTTCAAAGTATAGGGATAGAGGGAACATTCCTGAACTTCATCAAATCTCTCTATGAAAGACCCACAGCAAATATCATCCTCCATGGGAAAAAGCTTGCAGCCTTCCCGTTGAGATCAGGAACACGACAAGGATACCCACTCTCACCACTCTTGTTCAACATAGTATTAGAAGTCCTAACAACAGCAATCAGACAACAAAGAGAAATAAAAGTTATCCAAATTGGCAATGAAGAAGTCAAACTCTCTCTCTTCACAGATGACATGATTCTTTATATGGAAAACCCAAAAGACTCCACCCCCAAACTACTAGAACTCATACAGCAATTCAGCAATGTGGCAGGATACAAAGTCAATGTACAGAAATCGGTGGCTTTCTTATACACTAACAATGAAAATACAGAAAGGGAAATTAGAGAATTGATTCCATTTACTATACACCAAGAACCATGAGATACCTGGGAATAAACCTAACCAAAGAGGTAAAGGATCTGTACTCGAGGAACTACAGAACACTCATGAAAGAAATTGAAGAAGACACAAAAAGATGGAAGACCATTCCATGTTTTTGGAATGGAAGAATGAACATTGTTAAAATGTCTATACTGCCTAGAGCAATCTTTTCTTTTAATGCCATTCTGATCAAAATTCCACCGGTATTCTTTAAAGAGCTGGAGCAAATAATCCAAAAATTTGTATGGAAGCAGGTATTGAATTAAAACAAGAAGGGGAACTTAATGAACCAAAAATGTATAACATATATGCCTAAATATGTTTAGAATCAATAAATTCCTTGTTAGTTTAATATTTATCATATCTTACTTCAAATGAAAGTAATTTAATCTTTGAACACACAGTATCTTAAGAATGTCAATTTTGTTTTTATTTTATGAAATTCTTTATTTCATATATTATTGGAAAACTTTCACATAAAAATAAAAAGATACACCACCTGAGAATTTTGGTAAAATTTTAAAAATGAGCATAGGAGAGAATAATTTCTGATCACTCCTTCTCGAACATTTAGTGAACATTTACATTTTCCTAGGCACTTTTACATACACACACACACACACACACACACATTCACAAATAAGCTAAGATACAATTCCAGGTCCTGAAGATCTCATACTCTTGCAAAAGAACTCCCTGTGAAACTATTGTAAGATATATTCTTAGTGTAAAAAATAAAAGTTAAAACAACTTAGACAGTATCTGTTTTCCACTCCAGAAAAGTTGACAAAAGCTCACAGGGAAAGTGGCATTCTGCTGTGTCTTAACATATCAATTATATTCTCTTAGAAGGTCAAGTAGCAGGTAGAATCTTCTAGGTCAAGGTAAAACCACAAGCAAATGCATAGAATTATAAAAATGTATGCCACATTGAGAAAATAGGTTAGAATAAGTTAGAATATAAATTTTACAGAAGAGAGTAGCAGAATGTGGTACCAGAAAGATAGGTTGAGGACAGGTTACAAATTTTTTTTTAAGATTTTATTCATTTGAGAGAGAGAGGAGAGAGACAGCATGAGGTAGGGGCAGGGAGAGAGGGAGAAGCAGAATCTCTGTTGAGCACAGAGCCCACCATGGGGCTCAATCCCAGGATCCTGAGATTATGACCTGAGCCCAAAACAGAAGCTTAACTAACTGAACCACCCAGGTGTCCCATAGATTACGAAAGGTTTTAATGCCATTCTAAAAAAGCTAGATTTTATATTTAAATAGTTCAGGGGCAGATAAATTGTGATTAGATCTTTTTTAATAATATGGGATGTGGCATAATCTACAAATAATATTTAACATAAAATACACAACATATGCTATATATACATTATATATGATATTGATAAATATATTATTATATAATATTATCTAGATTTAATATTCTACAGATAATTGTGGATACTAAGAAAAATTTTAACTTACTAGGATCCGAGCAAAATGTATTCATTTACTGCATGGAGAAAACTGTAAGTAATGACTTTATGCCATTAAATTTATATAGGCATAATGTGTCTTAAATCCAAATGAAGATATTTTTCTATTTGTTACAGATCAGAAAGTATTTCAGTATATTCTTCTGTATTACCTAGAATTTTGTTTCAGCATGTTAAATATACATAGTGGGTATTCATTGTCTTCATTTCTCCATATTCTATGAACTGTCTACTGATGTTTGGGGAATTACCCATCTTCTAAATCTTGAGCCCGCCACCCACTAATAAAGCTACGTTTCTTGAAGCTTGGATGAACACATGACGTAGGTACCTGTTTAAAATATTGTTTTTGGGGTCAGTAACCAAAAAAATGCAGGAAAGCGGGGATGGAGAGTTTTTCTTCTTGTTGTTCTGTTTTATCTGAAGAGGTATATTCCCTAGAGGAACAGCTGGAAAAGTGTACCATCAGTGGTATCATGAGCTGTGATTTTTAACTCTGGATCTAACTTGACAGCCCTCTCTTCTTTCTGCTCTCTAAGCCTGGGTCTTCCAAATGCCTAGGCTTTCAGAAATTCCATGAGCCACCCAAAATCTTTTCTAAACATTTATTGCCTGCATGTACCCTGCACAGGTACATTTTTTCTTACTTGCAAATCAGATCTCCAATGTAAAGTATGTCAGTTCATTGAGAGCAGAGCTAGTGTCTGCTACCTTTGCATTCTTTAGCACAGAAATGACAGTAGTTGTACAACTGTTATTAAAAACATTTATTTGGGGGTGCCTGGGTGGCTCAGTGGGTTAGGCCGCTGCCTTTGGCTCAGGTCATGATCTCGGGGTCCTGGAATCAAGTCCCGCATCGGGCTCTCTGCTCTGCAGGGAGCCTGCTTCCTCCTCTCCCTCTCTCTGCCTGCCTGTCTGCCTGCTTGTGATCTCTGTCTGTCAAATAAATAAATAAAATCTTTAAAAAAAAAACATTTATTTGACTCATTTTTGTGGTGACTCAGAGACAGTAGGTTGCTTTAAGATGAAGCTGAATATCTCTTTCCCAGTTACTGACTGTCAAAAACTCATTGAAGTGGACAATGAACACAAACTTTGTATGTTTTACGAGAAGGATATGGCCACAGATGTTGTTGCTGATGCTCTGAGTAAAGAATGGAAAGGTTTACGTTGTCCAGAATCAGTGGTGGCAATGACAAGCAAGGTTTCCCCCATGAAGCAGGGTGTTTTGACCCATGACCATGTCCTCCTGCTGTTGAGCAAGAAATATTCTTGTTGTGGACCAAGGTAGACTGGAGAAAGAAAGTGAAATTTGGTCAGGGTTCTATTGTGGATACCAATGTCAGTGTTCTCAAATCGGTCAGGGTGAAAAAATCCTGAACTCATTAATAGTACTGTGCCTTGTCACTCTGAAAACAGCCTACAAGAAAAATAAGGAAGAAACTGCAGAATATGTGAAACTTTTGGCTAAAAGAATGATGGAGGCCAAAGAAAAATACTAGGAACAGACTGTCAAGAGACAAAGGCTGTCCTCTCTGAGAACTTCTAGCTCCAAATCTGAGTCCCGTCAAAAATGATATCTCTAAAAGTAACAAATAAATAATATCAGACATCAAATCTCAAGAAAAACATATATTTGATAAATTAATAAAGAAATGATAAGCACTATGGAGCACCTGAGTGGTTCATCATTAAGCACCTGTCTTCAGTTCAGGTCATGATCCCAGGGTCCTGGGATCCACCCAAATTGGGTTCCGTGCTCAGCAGGAAGCTTGCTTCTCCCTCTCCCACTTCCCCTGCTTGTGTTCCCTCTCTCGTGTCTCTCTCTCTGTCAAATAAATAAAGGAAGTCTTTTTTAAAAAGAAATGATAAGCACTAAAACTATACTTATGATTTGAAAATTTTGTAAATTTTGTAGGCTACTTTACTAGAAACTTGGCATGCTTTGAATAAAAGAATGTATAAAGTTCTTTTGTGTCCAAGGAAATATCTAAAAGCCTCCAGAATTAAATAGCAGCATCTTAGGATGGAAGACCTTTTGATGAGCTATTTAGTTTTGATTAGCCATGTTCTACATAATTTGAGTATCACTGTGAGAAAGTACCATATGGTGTCAATAAATAAGCCTTCAGTGTGTTCACTTATCCTCTAAAATGTATATAAAAAGGTCAATTATCTCTAATTAAATCACTATTTTCTTTGGTAAGGATGTCTGTGTTTTTCTAATCAAGCACCCAGTGAGGTTAGTACTTCTACATGGCTGACTAAGGACATGTCAAAGATTTGACTCAGGAGAAAATTTGAAATGCTTTTCTCTCTTAAAAACATATACTAGAGTTGTTTTTCACATTATTATCATTCTCTTATCTCATCTATCCACTGCCAAAATATTCTCAAACTCCTATACCTCCCATTATCTGTGTTAATTATATATAAGAATAATCTGGAATAGGGTCACAGGGTATCTATTTCTCAAGGACTTGACATGCAAGGACTCAGCACAAATACATAAGAGTTCATAGCATGAACTTCTTACCCCAGCCTAGACACATGGACACTTGTAGGAATCAGCTGAGCTCCAACAATCTCTACCTATATTGCTAACAGTGCATTCTGTCCCAGTGTTCACCTATGGTCACAAACTTTCCAATAAGCCATGGGCCAGAGCCTACTCAAAGTGGTGCCACAAGACCGGCATTGTGCAAGCAGCCTCAATAGGGGCCAGCACCATTCCAAAGAGACTCCTGCCTTGTGGAGAGGAGAAGATAACCAAACACACTTGGTGTGGCCCCAGCATAGATGGGATGGGGGCAGACATCTGGTCTGACTGCAGGCCCTGCCCACCAACAAAAACTTCTCAAAGGACATAACAGAGAAAGACCCAGCAGTTTGGTGCTACTGCATCTCTGGAAAACACATGGTATGAATCAGCTAAGCCCAAGGCAGCACCAGACTGACCTACTAACAAGAAAGGGACCAAAACCCTGCCAACAACAGGCAAAGAGAGCCATTGCAGACAACTGGGCTGAAGGGAAATGTGGCTCAATAGTAAGGTGCAGGCAACACACATAGAGACACCCCTGAAGCACCAGGTTTTAGAGAATAGGGAACATTACATTGTGGGATGCTGTAGGGCAGCTTCTTCAGAAGGCCTTTACTTTCAAGGACAGGAGACAGCGATGACTTTTCCATCACACAGAAATAGACACAAAGAGTTAGGGGGTACCTGGATGGCTCAGTGGGTTAAAGCCTCTGCCTTCAGCTCAGGTCATGATACCAGGGCCCTGGTATTGAGTCTTACATTAGACTCTCTGCTCAGCGGGGAGCCTCTCTCTCTGCCTGCCCCTCCGCCTACTTGTGATCTGTCTGTCAAATAAATAAATAAAATCTTTAAAATGAAAAAAAAAAGGCAAAATAAGGAGACAGAAAAATATGTCCCAATGAAAGTACAGAAAAAAACCACAGCAAGAGAGCCAAATGAAACAGAGATAACATATAATAAGTAATATGCCTAATAGAGAATTTAAAGTAATAGTCACTGAACTTGAGAAAAGAGTGGAGGATCTCAGTGAAATACAAAGAGATAGAAAATATTTAAAAAGAACCAATCAGAGAAGAAGAACCTGGTAATTGTAATTAAAAATATGCTACATGGAATAAAGAGTAGACTATTGGAAACAGAAAAATGGATCAGCAACCTAGGAGGACAGAGTAATGGAAAGAAATCAAGCTGAACAGCAGAAAGAACAAAAATAATAATAAAAGAAAACAGACTTAGGGAGCTCAGCCATACCAGCAACAGACACATGGACACTTGTAGGAATCAGCTGAGTTAGAGATCATAGAGATCCCAGAAAGAGAAAAGAGGGAAAAGGGATCAGAAATTTTATTTGAAGAAATAATAGCTGAAACCATCCCAAATCTGGAGAAGGAAACAGAAATCCAGACCCAGGACACACAGAGACCCACCAACAAAATCAACCCAAGGAGCTCAACCAAGATATATAGTAATTAAAATGGCAAAGAGTAGTGAGAAAAGGGAATTCTTAAAGCAACACGAGAAAAGAAGATGGTTGTGTACAAGAGAAACCCTGTAAGGGTATTGGCAGAGTTTTCAGCAGAAATTTTGCAGTCCAGAAGAGAGTGACATGATATATTCAAAGTACTGAAAGATAAAAAACCTGCAACCAAGAATACTTTAACCAGCAAGGCTATCTATCATTCAGAATTAAAGAAGAGAAAGTGTTTTCCAGACAAACAAAAGCTAAAGGAGTTCATGACCACTAAACCAGCCCTACAAGAAATGTTACAGGAGAATTATTGAGTGGAAAGGAAAGAAGAAGCACAAAGCAACAAAATTAAGTATATCTATAAAAGCTGGTCAAGGGATTTACAAAATGAAAGGATATAAAGTATGACACAATATACCTACTACATGGGGGAGGGAGAAGTGTAAATAATGGGTTCAACTTAAAGTGACCATAATCTTAATACAGACTATATGTATCACATGTTATATACAAACATAATGGTAACCACAAATCAAAAATAAGTCATAGCTATGCAAAAGTTAAAGAGAAACAGATCCAAGTATATGCCTAAAGAAAGCCAGCAAACCGTGAGAGAAAAGAATAAGAGAAGAAAGGAACAGAGAATTACAAAAACATCCATAAAACAAATAATAAAATGACCATAAGCACATATATCTATTAATAATTACTTTGAATGTAAATAAATGACCTAATAAAAATACAAAGGGTTACAGAATGGGCAAAAAAGTAGGAACTATCTATATGCTGCATACATGAAACTCATTTCAGACCAAAAGATATATGCAGAGTGAAAATGAAGGGATGGAAGAGCATTTATTATGCAAATGAGGTGAAAAGGAAGGCCGGGTAGCAATACTTACATCAGACAAAATGGACATTAAAACAAAGACTGTAACAAGAGACAAAGAAAAACCATATAATCATAAAGAAAATGAACCAACAAGAAGATATAATAATTTATGAACCCAACATGGGAGCACCCAACATATAAAACAGCTAATAACAAAGGTTCTAACTGATAGTAATATAATAACGTAGGGTACTTTAACACCACTCTCATATCAATGGATGGGTTAACTAAACAGAAAATCAACAAGGAAAGAGTATCTTTAAATGATATATTGGAACATATAACATATATATTGGAAGATATAACATTTATTCAGAACATTCCATCCTAAAATCAAAGAATACACATTCTTTTCAGTACACAAGGAACATTGTCCAAAACAGATCACATGTTCAGCCATAAAACAAGTCTCAACAAATTCAATAAAATTGAAGTTATACTGTGCATCTTTTCCAACCACAATGCTAACCTAGGAATCAACCATAAGAAAAGGTCTAAAAAGATCACAAAATCACAGAGGTTATATAACATGCTACTCAACAATGAGTGGATCAACCAAGAAATCAAAGAGGAAATAAAAAATACATGGAAACAAATGAAAATGAAAACAAAATAATCCGAAATCTTTCAGATGCACAAATGTTCTTCTAAAAGGGAGTTTATAGCAATATAGGCCTACCTCAAAAAAACAAGAAAAATCTCAAATAAAAAACCTAAACTTAAAACAGCTAGAAAAAGAAACAAAATCCAAAACCAGGAGAAAGCATAAGATTATAAAGATTGGGGCATAAATTAAAAAATAAAAACTAAAACAACAATAACAAAACAATAGAACAGCTTAGTGAAACCAGGAGCTGGTTATATAAAAAGATTATCAGAACTGAGAAATCTTTAACCACACTCATTTAAAAAAAGGGGGTGGCAGTGGAGAGGGAGATATGACTCAAATAGGCAAAACCAGAAATGAAAGATGAAAAATAACAACTGACACAGCAGAAATACAAAAAATTATAAGAGAATATTATGGAAAATTATATGCCAAAAAACTGGACAACCTAGAATTGATAAATTTCTAGAAACATACAACCTATCGAACTGAGTGAGAAAAAGAAAATTTGAACAGACTGATTATCAATAATCAAATAACTCCCAACAAACAAAAATCCAGGACCAGGTTGTTTCATAGGCAAAATCCGCCAAACATTTAAAGAATTATTACCTATCCTTTGCAAACTATTCCAAAAAAATATAAAAGGAAGGAAATCTTCAAATTCTTCCCATGAGGCAGCATTATACTAATACCAAAACCAGATAAAGAAATTCTTAAAAAGAGAAAATCAAAATCTCTGATTAACATAGATACAAAGATCCTCAAGAAAATATTAGAAAATCAAATCCAACAATACATTAAAAAAATAATTCACCACAATCAAGTGGGATTTATTTCTTGTGTGCGAGGGTGTTTCAATATTCACAAATCAATCAACATTATATATCACATAAAGACAGGAAAAAAATATCATTTCAATGGATGCAGAAAAAGCATTTGACAAAGTACAATCTCCATTCATGATAAAAGCCCTCAACCAAATAGGTTTAGAAAGAACGTACTTCAATATAATAAAGACTGCATATCAAAAACCCATTGCTAACATCAGACTTAATGTGCAAAACTGAGAGTTTTTCCCCTAAGATGAGGAACAAGACAGAGATGTTGACTTTCACACTTTTATTCAGCATAGTATTGGAAGTCCTAGCCATAGCCATCAGAGAACAAAAAGAAATAGAACACATCCACGTTGGTCAGGAAGAAGTCAAATTTTCATTATTTGAAGATGACATGATACTATATATAGAAAACCCAAAAAAGTCCACCTAAAAACTTCTAGAAATGATAAATGAATTCAGTAAGATCAGAAGATACAAAATTAATATACAAAATTCTATTGCATTTCTATAAACTAATAATGAAGAAGCAGAAAGTGAAATTAAGAAAACATCCTATTTACTATTGTACCAAAAATTATAAAATGCATAGGAATAAGCTTAACAAAGGAGGTGAAAGATCTGTACTCCAAAAACTATAAAGCACTGATGAAAGACATTAAAGACAACATAAATGGAAAGATAACCCATACTCATGAGTTGGAAGAAAAAATATTGTCAAAATGTCCATACCACCTAAAGCTACCTATAAATTTAATGCAATCCCTATCAAGATAACAACAGCATTTTTCAGAGAACTAGGAAAAATAATCTTAAAATTTGTATGGAACCACAAAAGACCCCAAAGAGCTAAAGCAATCTTGAAAAAGAACGAAACTGGGAGGTACCATAATTTGAGATTTCAAGATAGACCACAAAGCTGTAGTATTCAAAACAGATGGCACTGGCACCAAAACAGATACAGAACTCAATAGAACAGAATACAGCCCCAAAACAATCCCAGAATTACATAGTCAATGAATCTTTGACAAAAGAGAACAAGAATATACAATGAGAAGGGCACCTGGCCCTCTCAGTTGGTTAAGTGACTCTTGATTTTGGCTCAGGTCATGATGTCAGGGTCATGTGACTGAGCAACACATAGGCCTCCACACTCGATGTGGAGTCTGCTTGAGATTCCCTCTCTCCTTCTGCTTCTGCCCCTACCCTCCACTTGCACACACACATTCTCTCTTAAAATATATAAAATCTTTAAAGAAAAAAATAATATGCAATGAGAAAAAGACAGTTTTTTTCAAGGGGAAAAACTGGACAGCTACATACAAAACAATAAAACTGTATCCTTTTCACGTCATACACAAAAATAAACTCAAAATGGATTAAGGACTTCAGTGTAAGACCTGAAACCATAAAAATCCTAAAAGAGAGCACAAGCTCTCTAAGTCATTTCTCTAACATCTCTAACATCAGCCATAGCAACATTTTTCTAGAAATGTCTCCTAAGGCAAAGGAAACAAAAGCAAAGATAACTATTGGGACAGCATCAAAATAAAAAGTTTCTGGGGCACTTGGGTGGTGAAGTTGGTTAGGCAGCCAACACTTGATTTCAGCTCAGGTCATGATCTTTGTGTTGTAAGATCAAGCCCTCCGTCAGGCTCCACACTCAGCAGGGAGTCTTCTTCCTTCCCTCTCCATATGTTCTTCCCCTCATGCTCTCTTTGTCTCTCAAATAAATAAATAAATAAATAAATAAATAGCTTCTGTACAGCAAAGGAAAAAAAAAAAAAGCAAAAATAAACTATTGGGAATGGGTGCCTGGGTGGCTCAGTGGGTTAAGCCGCTGCCTTCGGCTCAGGTCATGATCTCAGGGTCTTGGGATCAAGTCCCGCATCGGGCTCTCTGCTCAGCAGGGAGCCTGCTTCCTCCTCTCTCTCTGCCTGCCTCTCTGCCTACTTGTAATCTCTCTCTGTCAAATAAATAAATAAATCTTTAAAAAAATATAAAATAAAATAAACTATTGGGACTATATAAAAATAGAAAGCTTCTAAACAGCAAAGGAAACAACAAAAGTAAAACTATCAATAGGAGAAGATATTTGCAAGTTATATATCCAATAAGAGATTAATATCAAAAATATACAAAGAACTTATACAACTTAACACCAAATTAATAATAAAAACCCAATTATAAATGGGCAGAAGACATGAACAGACACTTCTCCAAAGAAGACATATGGATGGCCAACAGACACATGAAAAGATGCTCAACATTATTAATCATCAGGGAAATGCAAATAAAAACTACAATGAGATATTAACTTACACCTATCAGAATGGCTAAAATAAAAATCAAACTTTTGCTTTCTTCTGAATGCAAATTGGTACAGCCACTGTGGAAAACAATATGGAGGTTCCTCAAAAAATTAAAAATAGAACTACCATATGATGCAGCAATTCTACTACAGGATATTTACCCAAAGAATACAAGAGCATAATTTGAAAAGATATATGCATCCTTATGTTTATTGCAGCATTATTTCTAATAATCCAATTATGAAAGCAGCCCAGTGTCCATCAACAGATGAATAAAGAATATTTATATATATATGTATATATACACATATATATGTATATAAAGAATATTTATATACATATATATGTGTATATATACACATATATACATATACATATATATATACATACACATATGTATGAGTATATATACATATATATACATTTTATATACATACACACATTTTATAAACACACACACACACACACATATATATCTCAACTATCAAAAATGGTCTTTCCTTTTGCAATAAATTTGATGGATTTCGAGACTATAATGCTAAGAGAAGTCAGAGAAAGATGAATACCATTTGATTTCACTCATGTGGAATTTAAGAAACAAAACAAATGAACAAGAATAACAAAAAAGAAATAAAAAAGCAAAAACAGATTCTTAACTATAAAGAGCAAATTGATGGTTACCAGGAGGGAGGTGGGTAGAGGGATGGGTGAAATAGGTAAATGAAGAGGACCCTTATGGTGAACACTGAGTAATGTATGGAATTGTTGAATCACTACTAAAATCACTACTACACCTAAAAGTAATAGAACACTGTATGTTAACTATACTGGAATTTAAAAAATAGTCAAGTAAAACAAGCAATCACTAATAATAAAGACATAATGAAAAAATAAGCCTGTTTGTTTGTTTGGTGGCATACCCCCTCAAAACCACCCAAAGGGGAAATATGCCAAGTGAATTTACACAAATTACCTACAAAAGTAATTTTACTATACAACTCTTAATAGGATATACCTTAAGTATAAACAAGAAGTTCTGAAAAAATCTTTATACTACCCTCCGATAATATATGATTCATGGTATTTTTGATAGACTTAGTTTAAGATTCTTTTGTGTGTATTATAGAAGATAGTTATTAAGTATCATTAAGTATCATGTTTATTTCATTGAGAATACACTTAGGATCATGGAAAAAAGGAGGTACAAATGCATGATTGATGAAATCCAGTCAGGAAAAAAAAAGGAATTTTTTTAAACAAAGCTTTTCTGATATTGCATCAAAAGCATCATCATAAACTCATATTGTATTATATTTTAATAAAAGAAAACAACATACTTCCTAGCCCTCTCCAGTAAAAACATCTAAAAACAGGGGTGCCTGGGTGGCTCAGTGGGTTAAGTCTCTGCCTTCGGCTCAGGTCATGATCGTGGGGTCCTGGGATTGAGCCCCACATCAGGATCTCTGCTCAGTGGTGAGCCTGCTTCCTCCTTCCCCTCTGCCTGCCTCTCTGCCTACTTGCACTCTCTCTCTCTGTCAAATAAATAAATGAAATCTTTTTTAAAAAATTAAAAATAAAAAAACAATGACCAACATCCCGAGCATCCCAATAGCCGTATTTCTGACTCTGAATAGCAATAAATGAGTAAGAAATCCTTGGACATATGCCTGGTTCTAGATACAGTGAAGGAAATGATTAGTATTGTTTCAGACTATGTCTTTCATTTCAGGAAGCAAAAGATCTCAAAGATAACAGGGATATGTCAAAAGAACTCTAGGACCAACTTGATGCTCCTACTAATCAGTGATGAATAAGTTTGATCATCATTAGAAATAAGAACTGCAGTGTATTGAAATTTATCAAAATGTTAAATACTTGAATTCACAGTAATTATGTATATGTAGATATATGCAGGACAGTTGATGGATAGATGATAGATAGATAGATGATCGATAATAGACAGTTGGATACTAATAGGTCATTATTTTCTCATGATGTTGGGGATTCAACTCATTATTTTGAAAATGATAATGGGTGGAAATGACTTTTCCTGTAAGAATTCAAAATAACCAAATTGTTGAGAAGGTAAAATGTCCCTTTACAGGGACACCTGGGTGGCTCAGTGGGTTAAAGCCTCTGCCTTCGGCTCAGGTCATGATCTCAGGGTCCTGGGATCAAGCCCCACATCGGGCTCTCTGCTCAGCGGGGAACCTGCTTCCTCCTCTCTCTCTGCCTGCCTCTCTGCCTCCTTGTGATCTCTCTGTCTGTCAAATAAATGAATAAAATCTTTAAAAAAAATCCCTTTACAGATGTATAGCAACTAATGAAATGAATAGATCACTATTTGGTAATCCCTAATGAGATAACTGATATAGGCAATGATCATGGTTTCTAACCATCATGTAGACATCATGTCCTTCCTTCCTAATTTGTGTACTCCACACCACCTATGGAGAGCTCCTGGGAAAGCTCTAACCTGACTGGCTACACAGCTCTAACTACCCATTTATAGACAATGCAGCCTACCCAGGAATATGTTAAATGCCACGACAGTAAAGCAATGACACAATTTGGAATGAGGAACTCTGCAATTCATTCGTGTTGCTGTTGTTGTTGTTGTAACAAACTGAAAAGAATGGGAACAAACAATATGTGAAAGTCATTTTACCCTGATTTAAAAAACAATCTTTGAGTGTTGAAATTTCCCCAAAGAAGAATGAATATATATAAGATGGCTCAGCAATCAGTAATGATGTTTTCAAGGTTCGTCAAAGGGCTCCTTGGTGACTTAGAAAGTGGAGTGGCTGACTCTTTATTTCAGCTCAGGTCATGATCTCAGTGTTGTGAGATCAAGCCCCCCTAGCATGGAGCCTGCTTGAGATTCTCTCTCTCCCTCCACCCCAGCCCACTTCACTCATTCATGCTCTCTCTCTCTCGATCAGGAAAAAAAAAAAAAGATTAGTCAAAAAATTAGAAATGCTTATGATTTTACCTTATATGAGGGAAGCAAATGACTACCACATGATTATACATAAAAGGTAGTATATATGTGTATATACATGCATATATGTGGATGGACGGATGGGTAGATAGATGATAGATAAATAGATTAGATTGATAGATAATAGATGATAGATAGATGATCGATGGAAGAGAAAGAACAAAAGATACATTTTGTACAGTGATGAAATTGTGAATGGGTTTTCTTACTTGTGAGGTCTACCTCATGGTTTCTTTTTCTTTTTAAGATTCTATTTATTTACTTGAGAGAGAGAGCAAGAGCAGGGGGGAGGGGCAGCGGGAGAGGGAGACGCGAACTCCCCACTGTGCCGGAGCCTGATGCAGGGAGCCTGCACCAAGGACCTAAGATCACGACCTGACCCAAAGCAGACACTTAACCGACATAGCCACCCAGGTGCCCCCGACTTCATGGTTTCAATATATTTTGTTCAACAAAAATATATCAGTGCAATAAAATTAAAATCATCATTAACTGACTTTTCCTGTCTTTTGTCTTGATTCAACTCCTTTCCTTTCATTGAGGAGAGCATGATATGAAAAGAACAGGATTCTTAAAGTCAGTCTGACCCAGGGACACATCTCAGACCTGCCGTTATTTTAAACCTGGGTTGTAGACCTCATATCATTTAACACTTTAATCACAGAGAATTTCTTCGGGAATCCTTTAATAGTTCATGTAATATCAAGTCTTATGGCTGTACATTTTAGTTCTCCTCCTCTCTTATTCTGTCTTTGGCAACTCAAATTTGAAAAACTAATGTTTCACCATTTACCAAGATGTGTTAAAAATCAAGTTATATCTGAGATTCAAGTATAACTGTTTGCATGCCTTCATTTTTTATTCACAAAGCATTTATTGGTAATTTATTATTTTCCATACACAGACTTAGGCATTATCTATAATTCATTTTCACCAGGTTCCCCTCGCAGTCTTCCTGATAAGAAGAAACATGTTAAGAAAATTTACGTTCCTGGTTTTCATTTTCTGTGGTGAAAATCCAATTTAGTGTCTAAATATGGTCTTTTTATTCTTTATCATTTCAGGGCTGTGTAAATTACAGCTGTCCTCACTCTTTTACCACATTAAAATCTCTCAGCCTGTCTTTTTTAAAGGACAAATGATATTTTGAAACATAGGTTTTCCTTTGTCCTACAATTTAATCAGGCCTCTACATCCTGCCTATCCCCTTCAGACTGAAATGGGTCTTCTGGGCAGATCGAAATATCACCTTTAGAGCTGGTCTGTCGTTTCAAGCTCATGCCATTGTAAGTCAAGGCGGTGTCTTTTGTAACTCTGCACTGAGATGACTTGAAGGAGTTCTCCATTTTATTCTGCTTCTCATAGTTCAGACAACCTTAGACTTTCAATGACTCTCTTCTAAACTCATACTCTTAACCTTCTCTAGGCTCCGTGAGCTGTCCAGGAGACTTTGAACGCTTCCTTGTAATCTCATTATCTTCCTCTCCATATTTAAAGGCCTACTTGCAGATCTGCCTTTGAAACCCTTTCCGCAAAAAACCCATACAGTGAACATCACCTTTAGTTATATATTACAGCAGAGCAGAGTGCTCCTAGCTGACAAACTGGCCAAGTATTGATTGCTGTTAATTAAAATAGAGAGACATAGTTTACTTCCTTACTTAGCTTACTTCCTGTAATTGCCCCGAAAAAAGAAAAACAACTTTGTTTCTAAGTTTAAGAGTCTAAATTCATAGGAATACATGTTTATAGATTAATTAGTACTCAATCTTCTCATGTAACCTGAATCTCTCTCCTTCAGCCTGCACTCCCCGCCCTTCAATCCTGCTCTACTTTTCTTTTCCATAGCATCTGTCATAATTTCACATCCTAGATAATGTTTTTTTATTGGGTTAATTCACATTGCTTTCTCTCTGCTAAAAGTTATGTTTCACTAGCTCAAGGATTGTCATGTCTTTTTCTTTTAAGATTTTATTTACTTATTTGACAGAGATCACAAGCAGGCAGAGAGGCAGGTAGTGGGTGGAGGTGGAGGGGGGGAGCAGACTCCCTGCTGAGCGGAGAGCCCAATGCAGGGCTCCATCCCAGGACCCTGGGATCATGACCTGAGCTGAAAACAGAGGCTTTAACCCACTGAGCCACCCAGACGCCCCAGATCTTCATGTCTTTTATTCGCTGATACATGTCAAGCGCCTAGAACAGTGCCTCGCACATAGTAGATAGTCAACAATCCCAACAATGGAATCAATACATGTTTTTCTTTGTTTTGTTTGATAGGGAAGAACTTGTACAATGCTGGATGTAGACACTGTAATATTCTTTGAAGTTATTTGGTATTTTTCTTTCTGTCCATGTTTATAGCCCTGCTTTGCTCATATATAGACCAGAACCTGATCAGACTACTTCTTCACAAGAGTTATGTGATTTGTACTTACAGAATTGAAGTGGATAGAATAACCAAAGTGACACATGGTACACCAGGCTTGCTAATGAATATAACCTATTTTATTTTTTTTTAAGACTTCATTTATTTCAGAGAGAGAGAGCATGAGTAGGGGGAGGGGCAGAAGGAGAAACAGACTCCCCCACTGAGCAGGGAGACTGCTATGGGGGTTCGATCCTAGGACTCTGGGATCATCACCTGAGCTGAAGGCAGATGCTTAACCAACTAAGCCACCCAGGCACCCCTGTGACCTACTTTATAGAACGGAGATGACTAACTCAAGTGAGGTCTTGAGCAAAATTTTAATGTTACTGCGCCTGTCTTGGCCTTTCTAATACTCTCTTTCTCTGGTTCCTTATCCCTTTGGTAGTGTCCATTTCTCCCACTCATGTACATTCCATTATTCTTACTGTACAAACAGCTCTCAGAAGATGCTCTTAGGTGCAATACAAAGCTACAAAAACTGGTGAAATTTTACCTGTAACCTCTACAAGAAAAAACTGAAATTTCACACAACAAAAAGGGTTCAATGAGACAGAACTTAAAATGTATATACATAAGAAAATCAAAAATATTTTGGCCAGATCACTACTTTTTTGACTCTGAAATCATCTATGTTAGAGTTCAACTATTAAGATTATGATCCTGCCAATCCTCTCCCTTTAAACCTCAATGGATTTATAAAAAATATTATGCTCTTATAGATTACTACAGTTCTTACAAGTTGGTCATCTTTATGTCTTCTTTGGAAAAACATGTAGTCATGTCTTCTACCTGCTTTCATTGGATTATTCATTTTTGGATGTTGAGTTTTATAAGTCCTTAATTTATTTTGAAAACTAACCATTTATCAGGCATGTCATTACTCCAATCCAGTAGGCTTTTAGTTTTGTTTTTTTGTTGGTTGTTTCCTTCACTGTGCATTTTTTAAAAATCTTGATATGGTCCTCATAGTTTATTTTTTATTTTATTTCCCTTGCCTCAGGACACAAATGTTGTTATGGCCAAGATCAAAGAAGTTACTATTTGTGTTTTCTTTTAGGATTCTTATGGCTTCGGGTCTTTTATCCATTTTGAGTTTATTTTTGTGTATGGCGTAAAGAAGTGGTCCAGTGTCATTCTTCTGCATGTTATGTCCAGTTTTCCAACACCATTTTTTCAAGAGTCTTTTCTCTGTTGGATATTCTTTCATGCTTTGTTGAAGATTAATTGATTATATAATTGTGGATCCATTTTTGGATTTTTTATTCTGTTCCATTGATCTACGTGCCTATTTTTGTGCCAGCACCATAATGTTTTGATTACTACAGTTTTGTAATATAACTCAAGTCCAGAATTGTGATGCCTCCAGTTTTGCTTTTCTTTTTCAAGATTGCTTTGGCTATTCAGGGTCTTTTATGTTTCCATACAAACTTCAGGATGTTTGTTCTAGCTCTGAAAAATGCTGTTGGTACTTTGATAGGGATTGCATTAAACGTGTAGATTGACTTCTTGAGTTATCTTCAAATCCTTTTATCAGTGTTTTATATTTCAGTTAGGCTTATTCCTAGGTATCTTAAGGTTTTTGGAGCAAAGATAAATGGGATCTATCCCTTGATTTCTCTTTCTGGTGTTTCATTATTAGTGTATAGAAAGGCAACACATTTCTGTACACTGATTTTTTTTACCCAGTGACTCTATTGATTTCATGTATTAGTTCTAGCAATTTTATAGTGGAGTCTTTGGGTTTTCTACAGAGAGTATCATGTCATTTGCAAATAGTGAAAACTGAGTTCTTTCTTACCCATTTGGATAGCTTTATTTCTTTTTTATTTCTTTTTTTTTTTTCCCCCTGAGGCTAGAACTCCCACTACTATGTTAAATAACAATGGTCTTGTTCCTGACTCTGGAGGAAAAGCTCAGTTTTTCCCCCATTACAGATGTTATTAGCTGTGGGTCTTTCGTACATGGCTTTTATGGTGTTGAGGTATGTTCCCTCTATCCCTACTTTGTTGAAGGTTTTTTATCAAGGATGGATGTTATATTTTGTCAAATGTTTTTTCTGCATTTATTAAGAGGATCATGTGGTTCTTATCCTTTCTTTCATTAATGTGAGGTATCACACTGATGGATTTGTGAATATTGAACCACCCCTCCAGCCCAGGAATAAACCCCACTTGATCATGATGAATAATTCTTTTAATTTCCTGTTGGATTTGATTTGCTAGTATTTAGTTGAGAAGTTTTGCATCCATCTTCATCAGGGACATTGTATTTCTCCTTTTTAATGGAGCCTTTGATTTTGGAATCAAGGTAATGTTGGCCTCATAGAGTTTGGAATTTTTCCTTCCTTTTCTATTTTTTTAACAGTTTGAAAAGAATACGTATTAACTCTTCTTTAAATGTATAGTAGAATTCCCCCTCAGGAAGGTATCTGGCCCAGGACTTTTTTTTTTTTTTGTTAGGAGAATTTTGAATACTAATTCAGTTCCTTTGCTTGTTATGGGCCTGTTCAAATTTTCTGTCTCTTCCTGTTTCAGTTTTGGCAGTTTCTATGTTTCTGGAATTAGTCCATTTCTTCCAGATTGTCCATTTTGTTGGTATATAATTTTTCCTAATATTGTCTTATAATTGTATGTATTTCTGTGGTCTTGGTTGTGGTCTCTCCTCTTGCATTCATGATTCTTATTTATTTGTGTCCTTTCTCTTTTCTTTTTAATAGGTCTAGCTAGAGGTTTATCAATTTTTTAAATTTTTCCAAAGAACCAGCTCCTAATTTCATTGATCTGTTCTACCCTTTCTTTTTTAATTTCTATATCATTTATTTCTGCTCTAATCTCTATTATTCTCTTCCTTCTGATGCCTTAGGCTTCATTTAATATTCTTTTTCTAACTCTAAGTATAAGGTTAGGTTTTTATTTGAGACTTTTCTTTTTCTTGTTTCTTGAGGTAGGTCTATATTGCTATATATTTCCCTTTTATGACCACTTTTGCTGCATCACAAAGGTTCTATCTGCTGTGTTTTCATTTTCATTTGTTCCCATGTATTTTTTTTAAATTTCATCTTTGATTTCCTGGTTGACCCATTCATTGTTCAATAGCATGTTGTTTAACCTTTGTGTATTTGTGAACTTTCCAGATTTTTTATTGTGGTTAATTTCTAGTTTTATAGCATTGTGGTCATAAAAGATAAATGGTATAACTTCAATTCTTTGTATTTGTTGAGGCCTGTTTTGTGACCTAGCATGATCTATTCTGAAGAACGTTCCATGTCCACTTGAAAAAAATATATTTTGCTTTTTAGGATGGAGTGTTCTGAATATACCTGTTAAATCTCTCTGGTTGAGTGCATCATTCAAACCCCCTGTTTTCTGGTTTATTTTCTGCATAGATGATCTGTGCATTGATGTAGGTGGGGTATTGAAGTGCCCTACAATCATTGTGTTATCACCAATTAGTTCCTCTGTTGTTTGTTATTAAGCCTTTTCTGTATTTCAGTGCTCCCATGTTGGGTGCATACATATTTACAATTGTTATATCTTCTTGTTGGATTGTCCCCTTTATTATGATAATATGATCATTGGAAAGTCAAGGTAGATTATGATATAGTTGGATTGTCCCCTTTATTATGTCCCCTTTACTATGATCTTCCTGTTGGATTGTCCTCTTATTTGTCTCTTGTTATAGTCTTTGTTTTGAAATCATTTGTCCAATATAAGTATTTCTATTCTGGCTTTCTTTGTGACATAAATTTACATGATGCATGTTTCTTCATAACCTCACTTTCAATCTGTAGTTGACTTTAGATCTAAATTGAGTCTCTTGTGGGCAGTATATAGATGGATCTTTTAGATATGTGTGTGTGTGTGTGTGTGTGTGTGTGCATTCTGCTGCTCCCTATCTTTTCATTGGAGCATTTAGTCCATTTACATTCAAAGTAATTATTGATAGATACGTATTTATCGCCATTTTATTAGTTGTTTTGTGGTTGTTTCTAAAGATTATCCCTGATCTTTTTTGTCTTTCTCTCTTTCATGTTTTGCTAATTATCTTTACTAATATATTTGGATTTCTTTCTTTTTATTCTTTGCATGGTTACTAGTGGCTTTTGATACATGCTGACCATTAGGTTTGTACATAACATCTTCTGCAAATAGCAGTATATTAAATTGATGGTCATTTAACCTTGAATCCATTCTTTTCTCCTCTCTTCCCCACACTTTAAGTATACATTATTATTTTATATCCTTTTTTGTGTGTGCATTCCTTGACAGATTTTTTATAGAAATACTCATTTTTACTACCTTTGGATTCCCTTCCTTTGTACTATCACTTTGGTCTTTCCTTTGCACTCAGAGAATCCCTTTTAATATTTCTTGTGGGGCTGGTTTAGTGGTCATGAATTCCTTTAGTTTTTGTTTCTCTGGGAAACCCCGATCTCTCCCTCTACCTGAATGACAGCCTTGCTGGATAGAGTATTCTTGGCTGCAGACCTTTTCCATTCAGCACTTTGAATATATCATGCCACTCCCGTCTGACTTGCTAAGTCTCTGTTGAAAAATCCCTCGCTAGTCTCATGGGCTTTTCCTTTTAATTTAATAACTTCTTCTGCCGTGCTGCTTTTAAGAGTTTGTCATTATCACTATATTTTGCAAATTTAATTACAATAGGTCTTGGTGTTGGCCTGCTTTTGTTGATTTTGATAGGAGTTCTCTGGGTCTGGATGTCTGTTGTTTTGTTTTTTTTGTTTTTCTCCAGATTAGGGGAGTTTTCAGCTATTGTTTCTTCAAACAAATTTTCTTCATCCTTTTTTTCTCTTCCTCTGAGACTGTTATAATATGAATGTTATGACATTTGATGGAATCACTGAGTTCCCTAAGCCTATCTTCATTTTACATAATTCTTCTCTCTTCCTTTTGTTCAGCTTCATTGCTTTCCATTACTTTATCTTCTAAGTCATTAATTCCTTCCTCTGTTTCTTCTAGTCTGCCAGAAGATGCAATGTTCATTGCATCAAACATCAATGTTTCTAATCTCTTTTATTGCACTCTTCATCTCTCTTTTTTAACTCTTTATGTAGTAAAATCTTACAATGTCTTCTAGAATTTTCTCAAGCTCAGCTAGTATCCTCAGATTGCTGCTTTAAATTCTCCATCAGATATGTTACTTGCATCTGTTTTGCTTAGTTCTCTAGTCATGGTCTTTCTTGTTTTTTCATCTGCAATAAACTCCTCTAACTTCACATTTTGTCTATGTCTCTGTTTTCTTTTCTGTCTTAGAAAAGCCAGTTATGTCTCCTACTCCTGAAAGGGATGGCCTTATGAAGAAGAGGTCATGTACTGCCCAGGACCTGGCACTTCAGGGAATGTCTCCAGTACGTACTCCTTCTGCTCTACTTTTCTGTTCTGAATGCTCTATCCTTTAGACGAGTCCTCTGATGAGGCGCTCCTTGCCTGTTGTGGGCAGAGTTTGGTCTCTGGCCTGAATGTAGCAAGTTTTAGCTAGCTGTTCTCTCGTCTGCTTGTAAAATGAGACCTGACATCACCTCCACTGAAACTGAGACCCTGCAAAACTCTCTGGTCAAGAGATGTGGTGTGGGCCGGAGTTTGTGCTGGTGCTCTGGGGGAGGGACCTGCCATGCTGAGACTGAGGCAAGATGACTGAGAAGGGTAGTCTCAGAGTGCAAGGTGTGGGACTTGAGGTAAGAAAGTTAGGCAGCCAGTGCCTACACTACACTGCTTCCCACAGGTGGTTCTGTGTTTATGCTGAGAGGCAAGGGAGGGATATGGCATCAGCCACTCCTTTTCTCCTAAGAGATGTCTCCATGAATGCTACTTCTCAGATGGAACTTATAATTTGCACTGCACCTGGCAGAATCATTTTCCTCAAACACATTTTAAAAGCCAATCTCTGGCAACACCTGAAAGGAAAATTAGCATATTTCATATATTACCTTCATACTAGTCCTTTTAGAACCTACTCGGAATAGTGAGTGAAGGAAACTCAAAGTGTTCTATATTGCACTTAGCATCCCTAATTTTTTCTTTCTTTTTTTTTTAAGATTTTATTTAATTATTTGACAGAAAGAGATCACAAGAAGGCAGAGAGGCAGGCAGTTGGTGGGGGGGAGCAGTCTCCCCACTGAGCAAATAGCCTGATACAGGGCTTGATCCCAGGACCCTGGGATCATGATCCAAGCCAAAGGCAGAGGCTTTAACCCACTGATCCACCCAGGCATCCCTCTACTTTTTTCAATAAAACTCTTTTTCTCAAATACAGATCTTTTACCTCTTTGGTTAGGCTTATTCCCAGGTATCTTATGGTTCTTGGTGCTATAGTAAATGGAATTGATTCTCTAATTTCCCTTTCTATATTTTCATTGTTAGTGTATAAGAAAGCCACCGATTTCTGTACATTGACTTTGTATCCTGCCACATTTCTGAATTGCTGTATGAGTTCTAGTAGTTTGGGGGTGGAGTCTTTTGGGTTTTCCATATAAAGAATCATGTCATCTGTGAAGAGAGAGAGTTTGACTTCTTCATTGCCAATTTGGATACCTTTTATTTCTCTTTGTTGTCTGATTGCTGTTGTTAGGACTTCTAATACTATGTTGAACAAGAGTGGTGAGAGTGGCCATCCTTGTCGTGTTCCTGATCTCAACGGGAAGGCTGCAAGCTTTTTCCCATGGAGGATGATATTTGCTGTGGGTCTTTCATAGAGAGATTTGATGAAGTTCAGGAATGTTCCCTCTATCCCTATACTTTGAAGCGTTTTAATCAGGAATGGATGCTGGATTTTGTCAAATGCTTTTTCTGCATCAATGGAGAGGACCATGTGGTTCTTCTCTCTTCTCTTATTAACTTGTTCTATCACATTGAGTGATTTGCGAATGTTGAACCATCTTTGTAGCCCAGGGATGAATCCCACCTAGTCATGGGTGGGATTTTAAATGTGCTGTTGGATCCTGTTTGCTAGGATCTTGTTGAGAATCTTAGCATCCATATTCATCAGTGATATTGGTCTGAAATTCTCCTTTTTGGTAGGGTCTTTGCCTGGTTGGGGATCAGGATAATGCTGGCTTCATAGAAAGAGTCTGGAAGTTTTCCTCCTGCTTCAATTTTTGGAAACTACAGAAACACTCATGAAAGAAATTGAAGAAGATACAAGAAGATGGAAGACCATTCCATGCTCTTGGGTCGGAAGAATAAACATTGTTAAAATGTCTACACTGCCTAGAGAAATCTATACTTTTAATGCCATTCCAATCAAAATTCCACCAGTATTTTTCAAAGAGCTGGAGCAAATAATCCTAAAATTTGTATGGAATCAGAAGAGACCCCGAATCGCTAAGGAAATGTTGAAAAACAAAAATAAAACAGGGGGTATCATGTTAGGGATGCTTCAAGCTTTGCTACAAAGTTGTGATCACCAAGACAGCATGGTACTGGCATAAAAACAGACACATAGACCAGTGGAATAGTGTAGAGAGCCTAGATATGGACCCTCAACTCTATGGTCAATTAATCTTCGACAAAACAGGAAAAAATATGCTGTGGATAAAAGACAGTCTCTTCAATAAATAGTGCTGGGAAAACTGGACAGCTATATGTAGAAGAATGAAACTCGACCATTCTCTTACACCGTACACAAAGATAAACTCAAAATGGATAAAAGACCTCAATGTGAGACAGGAATTCATCAGAATCCTAGAGGAGAACATAGGCAGTCATCTCTTCGATATCAGCCACAGCAACTTCTTTCAAGATATGCCTCCAAAGGCAAAGGAAACAAAAGCGAAAATAAACTTTTGGGACTTCATCAAAATCAAAAGCTTCTGCACAGCAAAGGAAACAGTCAAGAAAACAAAGAGGCAACACACGGAATGGGAGAAGATATTTGCAAATGACAGTACAGACAAAAGGTTGATATCCAGGATCTATAATGAACTCCTCAAACTCAACACACAAAAAACAGAAAATCATATTAAAAAATGGGCAGAAGATATGAACAGACACGTCTCCAATGAAGACATACAAATGGCTATCAGATACATGAAAAAATGCTCATCATCACTAGCCCTCAGGGAGATTCAAATTAAAACCACATTGAGATATCACCTTACACCAGTTAGAATGGCCAAATTTAGCAAGACAGGAAACAACATGTGTTGGAGGGGATGTGGAGAAAGGGGAACCCTCTTACACTGTTGGTGGGAATGCAAGTTGGTGCAACCTCTTTGGAGAACAGTGTGGAGATTCCTCAAGAAATTAAAAATAGAGCTTCCCTATGACCCTGCTATTACACTATTGGGTATTTACCCCAAAGATACAGATGTAGTGAAAAGAAGGGCCATCTGTACCCCAATACTTATAGCAGCAATGGCCACAGTCGCCAAACTGTGGAAAGAACCAAGATGCCCTTCAACAGATTAATGGATAAGGAAGATGTGGTCCATATACACTATGGAGTACTATGCCTCCATCAGAAAGGATGAATACCCAACTTTTGTAGCAACATGGACGGGAATGGAAGAGATTATGCTGAGTGAAATCAGTCAAGCAGAAAGCGTCAATTATCATATGGTTTCACTTATTTGTGGAGCATAACAAATAGCATGGAAGACATGGGGAGTTAGAGAGGAGAAGGGAGTTGGGGAAAATTGGAAGGGGAGGTGAACCATGAGAGACTGTGGACTCTGAAAAACAATCTGAGGGTTTTGAAGGGGCGGGGGGTGGGAGGTTGGGGTATCAGGTGGTGGGTATTATAGAGGGCACAGATTGCATGGAGCACTGGGTGTGGTGCAAAAATAATGAATACTGTTATGCTGAAAATAAATCAAAAATAAATTTAAAAAAATACAAATACATGGGGAGAAATTTATGCAGTACTATTAGATAAAATTTTGTGTAAGTTGTACAACTCCATAACCATAAAAAAACTCTTTTTCTCTTAGCAGACTGTCCAATAATACATTGTTAGTTAAAGGCATTACCTTCCAATAATTACAATATTACAGAATGCTCTTGAACAAGGAATTTCTTTTTAACACTGAAATTTTCAGAAACAAATAAGTATTTGGCGTCAAAGTATTTTTAGGAGTAAAAAAGGCTATTAAAATTTTATTTCTTCTCTGCATCCAGAGAAACAATTTAAAATCAATGTATAAGAATTTTTTTCCCATTTAAAATCAGGGATTACTTTCACTCTATTAAATTTAAAGCTCTGTATACGTGTTGGATAATATTATGAACAAAGATTAAAATGTACCTATAACTTTGTATGTAATATTTTTCTCAAACTGAAATATGCCCCTGAGCCCTTTCCTACCCTTTTAAACAGCTTTCTGTTCAAATACTCTCCTTGCATAAAATTCCTCAATCAAATGGCCTTATCTCTCATAGCACAGTACTCTTATTTCTTAAATAACCCCTTTGGAATTTTATCCTGGGATATTTTTTATTAAAATCTAATGGTTTTAAGTAAACTAGGAATAATGAATGTACTTAAAATAACCCCAAGGGGACTCCTGGGTGGCTCAGTTGGTTAAGGGTCAGCCTTTAGCTCCTGAGGTTATGATCCCAGGGTCCTGAATCAAGTCCCCGAGTCCCACATGAGGCTCCTTGCTCAGTGGGGAGGCTGCTTCTCATTCTGCCTATTCCTCCCTCTGCTTGTGCTCTCTGTGACAAAATAAATAAAATCTTTTAAAAAAATCTCCATGACTCCTGCAACGTTGTTTTAATATAACAAGTACTTAATAACTATTTGTTGATTTAATTATCTGTATGTTTCTGTATTTTTAATTCCTGTATATATAGGCAAGCTTTTATTGCAAATATGCCATATCTCACCACCAGATTATATTTTAGTCCAGAGACATCTATTATATATCTTTGTATCCACATAGTGCCTAACTCAGTAATGCATATATAAATATAATAAATCTCTAGTGAGATAATGAGAATGTGGTTATTCCTGAGCAAAGTATATCTTTAAGTTAATTTTCTTTAATGAAACATGGATCACAAATTGCTACCACACCAGAGCTCTGTGAAACTAATAATCTGATGAGGTACCATGTAACTTCTTCATGACTTCTTCATGATGAGGTACCATGTCACTTCTTCATGACTTCATGACTTCATGACATATCAGTACAGTAAGAGGAGCTATGTAAGACTGAGATAAATTATTAATATTATGCCCATCAATTTCCTGCTTATAAATTGTACATAAGGCTATTGATCTGATGCACAGAATTTATTAGTATGAATAGCTATAAATCTATTATCACTGGAGCTGTAGACATCTTCTCATTAAGGAGAGGTCCATTCATGGTCTGCTTTTTGACCATTTGATACAGACTGACTAATGAGTTTACAAAACTCATGTTTCCCCACAAATATCACAGAGATTTTAGATTTTATAAAAATTTTTGTATTTTTATGTATTTTATGTATTTTTGTAAAAATATATAACATTACTTTCTATGCTATTGTGTAGAATGCAGCTGTCAATCAATCAACAGGTATTTTTTTTTTTTAGTATCTAGAGTACCTATTATGCTACAAGTTTTGTTCTAAGCACGGGGGATACATCTATGATCCAAAACAAAGATTTGTCCTTATGAAGCACATATGGGAGAGGACCACATATTTAAAATGTTATGGTAGGTTGTCAGATAATAAGCCCCACGACAAAAGTAAAAGAGAAGAAAGAGACAAGGATCTGAGATAGGTCTGGGAAAATGATGTTTGAGTAGAAACATGAATGAATTTAGGAAGTGAACTAAGTGAAATCTGGGAGACGAATCTTCTACAGAAGAAATACCTCCAGTTGGGTTCTTATCTGGAATAAGGGTAAAACAGCCGGAGATTGTAGCTGGAGTAAACACAGGAGAGAATGTTAACTAGCCATGAGCCAGAACATAGAGGGCATATAGACTATAAATAAAGATTTGGATCTCACTGAGTGTAAACTGGAGATACTGAATTGAGAAATCAAAAACGAATTTCAAGAATTATGTTGACCTTAGCAATGAGGTCAATGGAGTTGCTATTTATTAAAATAAGAAACACTTTGGGAAAAGCAGACTCTGGAGGGGAAATCAGTAGTTTGATTCTGAACATGATGCCTTTGCACCACCCAGCAGAAGATCTCAGCAGGCCTATGGTGATATTGTAAGGCCAAAATTATGGTGAGGTAAAGGAGGCACTCGCCCCAGATACAAAATGCAGTGGAGCATGGAAATACTCATTAATCACAATCAATAATACTTTAACATGATCTTTTTTTTTAAATCAAAATTAATGCAAAATTTAAAAATAAGAATAGTTTAGGGACGCCTGGGTGGCTCAGTGGGTTAAAGCCTCTGCCTTCAGCTCAGGTCATGATCCCAGGATCCTGGGATCGAACCCCGCATTGGGCTCTCTGCTTGGCAGGGAGCCTGCTTCCTCCTCTCTGCCTGTCTCTCTGCCTCCTTGTGATCTCTGTGTGTCAAATAAATAAATAAAATTAAAAAAAAATAAGAATAGTTTAGTAGGCAGGATTTTTATCCTCTAATGTTAAGCTTGTGAATAACTACCTTACATGTTAAAAGAGGCTTTGTTGGTGGTATTAGGTTGCTAACAAGCTACCCTTAAAACAGAAAAATTACCCTGGATTGTTATATGAGCCCCCTATAACCTCATGAGCTCTTTAGAGCAGAAAAGGAAGCCAAAGGAATTAAAGATAAGTAGATAAACTGTTTTTCTGAAAATAAATAAATCAATTTAATAAAAGAAAAAAAATAAATAAAGATAAGTAGAAAAAGACTCAGGAAAGATTAAAGGTGTGAAAAAGGTACAGTTGCACTGTTGTTGCCTTTGAACATGAGCCACAGTGAGTTATAAGCCAGGAGATGACAAGAGGTGGACACTAGAAGCCAAGAACATCCCCTGGACAACAGCAAGCAAGGAAAACAGGGACTTATATCATGTAACTTCAAAGAACTGAATTCTGCCAACACCTGAGTGAACCTAGAAGCTGATTCTCCCTTTAGAGCCTTAAGATAAGAGGCCAGGCCAACTGCCATCTTGATTTCTGCTTTGTGGGACCTGGAGCAGAGAACCCATATTAACCTATCAGACTTCTGACCTACAGAATTATGAGATACTAAATTTGTTTGATTTGGGGAGATTTTCATTTTGTTTTAAGAAGCTAAGTTTGTGGTTATTTGTTACAATAGTAATAGAAAGCTAATACGGGCAGGATCGATATTACTGATTTTTTTCTTTTTGCCTCAAGCTCCAATATTGTTTGGCACAGTACTGTAAATCTGTCTGGACCGGAGATTTAAATTTGAGATTTATCCTATAAATACAGTATTTCAAAGCAAGATTTTGTGCGATCATTAAGGACTGAATGTATCTATAACAAAGAAAAGCTCTGAGGACTGAGCCTTAGAACATACCAAATGTTGGGATTCAGCAAGGGAAGAAGATCCAGGAAAGATGTAAAAGCACCATTCAGCAGGGTGAGAGGGAAAACCAGAAGAGTATGTTGTCCCAAAACCCAGAGTAAGAATGAAGAAGGCTCTATACCTTGAAAGTGAATTGTTTCTGCTGCTAATATCCTTCCTGCAGATCAGATCTCCTAATTTCTGGTGTCTTTAATCATGAATAATGCTTAAATATGTGGGTGTGTATTTCCATGGAAGATTAAATACATTCTGTGAACCATTTGATTTTAACTGATTTGGGGGAAGGAAGCCAGTGTATAGAGTTTAACCTACCCATCCCTACATAGTTCTCTTCAACCCATGTCACTAGACTTGAATGTACTTTTAAAAATGTATATACATTTATATAATGCTCCCTAAAAAACTATTTGGGTATCAGATTGTATCTGTGATTACATTTTCAAGAGGGAAATAATCTAATATAAATCACAGAATATGAAAGAGAATGCAATTGTTTTAAAGAACATGATATCTCTCAAAAAGACTACTAACATAATATTATTGTAGGTTTTGTCATGAAGTAGATATTACACCAAAATACTTTCAATATAACCATAGATTACTTAACAGCTTTAATGAGATGTAATTTGTATACCATAAATTTCCCTATTTCAAGTGTATAATTCAAGTTTTTAGTACATTCACAGAGATATACACTCGTCCTCTTAATAATTTAGGACATTTTCATCAACCCTCCCATGAAAACTCCCCAACTATGGGCAGTGGCTCTCCACTTCCTCCTGCCCCTCCCTCCCAGCCCTGGGCAGCCACTATTACTTTATCTGTAGATTTGCCTATTCTGGCTCTTTCATATAAATTGAATCATGTACTAGATGGTGTTTTGAGACTGGCTTCTTTTACTTGGCATATGTTTTCATGGTTCTTCTATGTTGTAGGAGCACATATCAGTTCTTTTTCTTTTGTAATGATGATATTGGCATTTATTTAGCCAACTGTTTATGATATTTTTTAAATTAATAAACTTTCTATTTTAGAGCAGGTTAAAATTAGAGCAAAATTGAACAGGAAGTACAGAGAATTCTCCACTGTTAATAAAAAAAAGTTGTTCTGATTTATGTCTGCTTTTGACAGATCAGAGTCTATCTGATATAGAAATAGGGTCTTGATGCCACTTGCTAAAGAGGTACCAGCTTTTTCTCCCTTGTATACTAACAGTGTTTATTCCACAAACCTTTTAAGGCTGGGTAGGTTAAGGAACATACATTCAGTTGATTCTGAGGGATGGAAGTATTTTTATGTGATGGGATTCTGGTAAAGCTTCTTTTGTAAAAATCCCCCAGGAAAAGATGCATAAATTAGCCATTGATAATACTGGTGGGAGGGACCTTTACTCTAGCCCAAAAAGGGTTAATTAGAGATGAACCTCTCTAAAGGAAATGTCCTTCTCTAGGAGATACTTGTTCCATTGTCTGGGTATTATGCTTTTCAGACCCGTGAATTAAAGTTGACTACTACCTAGAAAAATCCTTACCTTCAGAAACAATTGGGTTAAGATGGGAAAAGCGAATTTCAGTTACTCAAAACAGAGAATTCCCTAAGGGAACATTAGAGTTAATTTAATAAAAGAATAAAAATACAAATGCCAGTCAACATTGTATGATAGTGCTGTCTCAGATAGTGGGTATTGACTTACTGACATGAATCCCAGGATTGTGTGCTATTATTTTTAATATAGGATTCTGTACTTCATAAACAACCATATATTAACCAACTTTCTTCATATTTTTCATCTTTGGGACATTTCTGTGATCCTGCAAAATGTCATTCTTCCTCCTGATTTAAACCCTGAGTATTGAGGTTTTATCAATACCCTAAAAATGGGATTGGGAAATACTTTAGCCAGTCAAATGTGACAAGTTAATTTGGTTTTCACATTTATAGCTATATCATCAAAAAAAAACCTGCTTTAAACTGTGAGGAAAATGGCAGTTTACAATTGCATTAAAAATACCAAAATGAATGAATCCCATTACTCAAGACACAGTCATGACAGGTCTGTTGTTGCTTTTTATTCAAGTGCCTGCCAATGTTATCTTTCCTGGACTGGGACTCTACCGGTTACTGGCAGCATTAACTCTTTCATTATCAGTTCTGGAGAAACATTATTTCCAAACAAAAGTGTGCTCAAA
Source organism: Mustela nigripes (assembly GCF_022355385.1). Taxonomy (NCBI): domain Eukaryota; kingdom Metazoa; phylum Chordata; class Mammalia; order Carnivora; family Mustelidae; genus Mustela; species Mustela nigripes. Next base: position 9,072,028 of record NC_081560.1, on the reverse strand, counting down.
ATTACAACTTTCTTCTTTTTAAATTATAGTAAATGAATATTCAAATAAACGAATATAACACATATAACAAATGGCTATTTGTTAAAGAGAGAATTTCCCAATCTTGTTCTTCATCTTAAATTATACAGAGAAATAAATAGGTTAACAAAAGATTGGAAAAATAAAATTTGAAATATGCTTTTTAGAGTACCTAACAGAAAACCAAAACCAAACAGAAAACCAAAACAAAGATCTCCGGAAGACCTATAAAGCTGTGCCCTTTCTGTGAAGTTTTTGTTACTTCTCCCACATAAGAATAGGTATCTTAATGCATCTATGAAAAAATTTTGTTCTGGAGTCAAACTGTTTTGTGTCGAATCCTAGCCCAGCTCTTGTGTTTTTGTTTTTGTTTTTTTTTTTAAATGGGCTTTTTGCCAAGTGATTTCACCCTTAGTAGCTCATAATCCTAATCTGTACTCTGTAGTTATTTTATAGGGTTTTTTTTCAACTACTAACATTCATTGTCAATTAATACACCTAAAAGAAGCATATTCTAAGCTTCAATATATGTTTCTTTTTTTTTTTTTTTACATGATGTTTTCGGGTTTATCAGGAACAATGTTTGCAAACACCTGTTTTGAATTTTTGATATATTTTGTCTTATCCTAGTAACCCACTAAAATATGTAACATTGGTAGAGCTTTTTCAGTTTACACACTGCTGCACATAATCTACGTTCCTCTTAATATAATAATCACAACCACTCTAGAGGACAGATTTTATTATAATCCTATATTAGAAAAATCTGAGACTGAGAAGTACTCTAGCATGAAAATGTGCCAAATACACCTTGCCTGGTTTGTCTTTGATTGTTCGTAATAGGTCTGGGTTTTTTTAGTAAGAAAATACAGTGAGAAACATTTATAATAATTACTATTGGCCAAATTAGACATTACAATGCTTTATCTTCCATCTTAGCGGCAACACAGTAATGTTATTTGTTTCAATGATTACCTTCATACAGATGAGGAAGACGAGGAAATAGGAAGGGTAGTGCACATACCTAGGGAGTGACTGGACCACAGGAAGACCGCAAATCTCTGGATTTCATGGCGGTGATTTTACCTCCATTTTCCACACACTTTCTAGTAAAGAAGATAAAAGATCATGTTAAACCAGTTTAAAAGTTTAATTGCCATCACAACTTATTAACTATACAGTTTATCATGCCAAAGCATAATAAGCATAATTCTTAGAAACTATATACAGTTATCGTACATAGAGGAATGATTTCCAATACTCTTGGACCTTTGTTTCCTGCCATTCTGATACTAATTTTAGGAATTGGGACTCAAGACCTTTTCTAACGTTTTCCCTCAAAAATGTATCAAACACTCCCTAATGTACACAGGCATGAAATGCCATCAGCTAAATATATATACTAATTATATATCCTTTGCCCTATTCTAATATATTCATAATACTTGTACTGTATATTCTGTGATGCCTTATAGTTGTAATTCTAGCTCTATGTACATATAAGCAATAGATTGTACCAATTAACTATTAACATATCATAGCCTCAAGTATTCATTTTCAAATACTTTCTGTATTAAATGAACACCAAATAGCAAAATGTTTAAAATCAAATAGTTAGAAACAGTTCTTCTTCTTTTTTTTAAAGGTTTTATTTACATATCTGACAGAGAGAGGTCACAAGTAGTCAGAGAGGCAGGCAGAGAGAGAGGGGAGGAAGCAGGCTCCCTGCCAAGCAGAGAGCCCGATGGGGAACCCGATCCCAGGACCCTGAGACCACGACCCAAGCCAAAGGCAGAGGCTTAACCCACTGAGCCACCCAGGCGCCCTGAAACAGTTCTTCTGATAAAAAAGGAAAGTGCTTAAACAAAGGCGATAAATATACTGATAAATCTTTAATTCAATTGATTAGTATTTAACATTGAGAGAGCGTTCAGGGTGCCTTTAGTTTGAAAGAGATCTATCAAATTTCAAATATATACTGGTTATCAAAACAGTTTGGAGAATGAAAGGAACTCCCAGACTGCAATGAAGTATTTTAATCTTGACATCATTTAAGTACATTAAATTCAGTGGTATGTGATAGAACATTTTAGCTAATCCCATTAGGGAAAGAGAATTATAATGTCTCATTTATCCATCCAGTTAAATGATTGGTTTTGCCATGAATAATACTCAGATAACCATAATATCTTATTGACTAGGATTACATTTTTAGACTCATAAAGACAAAGCAAAGATCTAATTCTTGTTACAGAAAAAAATGTAAATGCTGCAAAACTTGACATTTTGAAGACCTTAAAATTGCCAATATTTTAGAAAAGAAGATGTTAGAAATAGAAAATAATTCCCTCATCTTTTTGAATTGGGAGTTAAAAACACAATATCTGAAGCTGATGAATCAGAAAACATTCAAAAATGATAAGGTGTACCAATGGAATAAAATCATTTAAACAAAAAGAAATGGAGAGAAGTACGTTAATGCTAAAAACACATTTAATTCCTATTCTTAAAAATGAGGCATCAACCAAATTCAGTCCATGAAATTGGCATATAGATATGTTATTTAAGTTGAGAGAAATTGGAAGGGGAGGTGAACCATGAGAGACTATGGACTCTGAAAAACAACCTGAGGGTTTTGAAGGGGCGGGGGGGGGGAGGTTGGGGGAACCAGGTGGTGGGTATTGGAGAGGGCACGGATTGCATGGAGCACTGGGTGTGGTGCAAAAATAATGAATACTTTACGCTGAAAAGAAATAAAAAAAAACAAATAAATTTATAAAGATGACTGCTAAAAGAGCCCAATTCCAACCACTAATAAAAATGGTTATTGTGATGAGGCAGATCAGAGGAGGGGGTCAGGGGTTGCTATTCAATTTAGACATTTCTACGTAGATTTCTGTTGTTCTTCCTTTTGTTTTAGACAATGTCTGATAACTTTTAAGTTAATAATACAAGTTTCTTCTTTCAATTGACTTTCTCCACATGAGTTAAACCAGTTAAACCAGATTACTTTTTAAAAATTCTCCAAGTGCCTCCAAGTGCACTCTGGAGAAATACACAGTGAAACACTGGTTTGAAATAGGTCCCTTGTAAATATCAGAATACTGAAGTTTTTTTAAGCATTGTTATTATGTTTCAATTACCACAGTTACCACAGAAACATTGTTTGCTATGTTCTTTTCCTAAAGCATACATGGTAGACATATATAATTTTGTAGCTATTTATTGAAGATTTGAATACCCTTCAGGCAACATAGGATGTGATAAGCTCACCCCAAAAATCATCCTAATAATAGTTTTTTGTTTGAGGCAGGATTCACAGAGCATAAAATTAGCCATTTTAAAGCATACTATTCAGTGGCCAGTGGCACTTAGTATATCCATAGTGTAGTTCAACCACCGTGCCTATCTAGTTCTGAAACCTTTCATTCACTCCCCCACCAAATCCCCAGACCCACGAAGCCGTCTCTCCTCATTCACCTGTTCCTCTCAGGCAACAACCAACACACTCTTGACGTCTATGGATTTACCCATTGTGTATATTTCATATAAATGGATTCTTGCAACATGTGATATTATGTGTGTGGCTTATTTCCCTTAGCATTATTTCTTTCTTTATCAGTACTTTTTATTATGCTCAATTAGTCAACATACAGCACATCATTCGTTTTCGATGTAGTATTCAACAGTTCATCAGTTGCATACAACACCCAGTGCTCATCACAGCACGTGCCCTCCTTAATGCCCATCATCCAGTTACCCGATTCCGTCACCACCCCCTTCTGTAACACTCTTTGTTTCCCGGAGTCCAGAGTCTTTCATGGTTGGTCTCCCTCTCTGATGTCTTCCTATTCAGTTTTCCTTCCCATCCCCCGTGGTCCTCCATGGTATTCCTTATGTTCCACACTGTAACATATATCACAGTACTTCATTCCCTTTAATGACTGAATTGTATTCCATTGTATGTAGAGGCCATATTTTGATGAACATTTGGGTTGTTTTCACCTTGTGGCTATTGCCAATAACGCTGCAATGACCATTTTTGTATGAATGTTTGAGCACCTGTTTTCATCTGTTTGGGATATATTCCTGAGAGTAGAATTGCTGGATCATAAAATAATTCTACACTTATCCTCCTGAAGACATGTTTCTACAGCAGCGGCTGTTGGTGTTTCCCACCAACAATGTACTAGGTATCCAAGCTTTCCGCATCTTCACCAACATATATGGTTTGTTTGTTTGTTTGAATTATAGGCATCCTAGTAGGTACGAAATGGTCTCTCATTGTGCTTTTGATTTTTTTTTTTTTTTTTCAGAGAGCATGAGCAGGGGAAGGAATAGAGGGAGAGGGAGAAAGAGAGAATCTTAAGCAGTCTCCAAAGGGGCTCCATCTCATGACCTGAGATCACAACCTGAGTCAAAACCAAGAGCTGGACACTTCACCCACTGAACCAACCAGGTGCCCCAGTTTTGCTTTTTATTTTCCTAATTATTAATGCTGTTAAATACCCTTTCATGTGTTTTGGGGCCATTTGAATATCTTCTCTAGAGAAATGTCTGCTCAGGTCATTTTCCCATTTATTAAATTGGGCTGTGTTATTAACATATTTTAGATATGAAAACATTATCCGATATGCAACTTGCAAACATTTCCTCCCATTTTTTAGGTTTCCTCCCATGTGCATTTCATGGGTAATATCCTTCGATACACAAAATGTTACAATGTCAGTGAAGTTCCCTGTATTATCATTTTATGGTGATCGTAGTTTGGTGTCATATATAAGAACCTATTGCTAACTCCAGTTCATGAAGATTGATCCCCATGTTTTATCTAAGAGTTTTACAGTTTTAGATCTTACATCTATGTTGTTCATTCATTTTGAGTTAACTTTCTTTATGATGGGAGGTAGGGAAATTTGTTCTTTTACATTGGGAAATCCAGTAGACCCAAAGCTATTTGTTCATGTATAGTTCTCTTGGCTTCCTTTGGTTCTTTGTTGACGGTTTCCTACTTGTTCTTTGAACATATTATAAGACAGTGATTTAAATTTTTTGGCTAGCACATCTAGTGTCTGGGTTTCCTAGGTGAGGAGGGATGTCTGCAAATGTATTTTTTCCTGTTGTTGTTTTTCAAATGCCTTGTAATTTAAAAAAAAAAAATTTTATTTCACTGAAAACTAGATATTTTGAATATTATAATATGGTGACTGTGGAAATCAGATTCTCCCTCCTCCCCACTGACTTTCCTTGTGGATTGTTGCATTGCAGTGTCTGAGAAGTTACTCAGTGACTTGACAGATGTTCTTCAACACCAAACCTTAGCAGTCACTTTCTTCATTAAGCACCCACCTGATGCTTTAAATTCTTAGTTAAGTTCTGGAATTCTGATAAAGTTTATTCTCTTAAGTTTTTTGTTTGTTTATTTGTTTTGGGTTGTTTTGCCTTGTTTTGGAAGTTTAACAATTGTCAGGGTGGAGCATTCTATTCCTAGAGCTTCCGCTTCTACCATTTCCATAATGCCATTCCCATGCAGTAGATTGGGATAGAATACGGGCAAAGGTAGTGGCTGCTTATTGAATCATTACTTTTACTAGTAAACATGGTAATTACCTAAATAAACAATATACATTCATTCAATATTAATTAGACATTTCTACACAATAAATGAATAACTTCTCACTCACGGGTTAGCGCTGATCTGTTGTCCTCTTACTATTTGATTTATAATGACCTTTATTAAAAGAAATCTTCCCATTTCTTTATTAAAAGAAATCTTCCTGGGTGCTTCCCACCCAGGGGCACCTGGGTAGCTCAGTGGGTTAAGCCTCTGCCTTCAGCTCAGGTCTTGATCTCAGGGTCCTGGGATCGAGCCCCCGGGCATCAGGCTCTTTGCTCGGTGGGGAGCCTGCTTCTCCCCCTCTGTCTGTCTGTCTCTCTGCCTACTTGTGATCTCTCTCTGTCAAATAAATGAATAAAATCTTAAAAAGAAGAAGAAGGAGAAGGAGAAGGAGAAGGAGAAGAAGAACCCATTCCCATGGATTCTGGGCATGGAAATATCCATTCTAATGTCAGACTTTCTTAATATAAAAACAGTTTTACCACTGATTATACAAAGGTCAAAGGGACACAGGCATTTGAAAACAAAATGTTGTTATTGCCATAGATGGTTATATTTAAATCCAAGAACCAGCCTCTTAAAGATGCATGATATTTCCAAAGTTTCACAGTGGGATGTTGGGACTGGCTGATTGGCATCTGGTGTAGGGAGCCAGTTGTTAGATATTCAGGAATTTTGCGAGCCAGTTGGCAGTACATTGATAGCTTGAAATCAACCTTGGTTAGAGGATTTATATCACAGAAATTGGTGAGCACCACAGACCCAGTTTCTAAATATTTACTGGCACACAACGGAGTTTAAGTTCCTAATTCTAAGGAATACAAAGATTGAGAAAATACGGTGAGCACATAAAGTGCATTGGATTATAATACAGTTGAAAATAAATGCATTTTTTAAAGTTTCTGTTTTAAAGTAAGTTTATCTTAAAACGTATTAAAGATATATCGTGTTTTTGAGAGACATATTAAGTATTTGCTGCTTTTCTGTATATATCAAACACTTCGGCGGATGCCTCCTAATGAAAGGAACAGTAACATTTATGCAAGGTCTAGATAGTTAGTGACATGAGAAGAGAAATTAAGCCAACCAAAATCCAGAATTTGCAACAGTTTTTCTTCAAAATATTTTAAAAAGCAGCATGCAATATATCAAAGTTTTTCTTCTTTATCCAGATATCTGTGTTGATCTTTGAAAGATCAGGTGGCAAAATTGCTTCCCAACAGGATTTGCAGCAACCACATCTGCAGGCACTGGAGGAGGGCAGATACACCCGTTCTTTGGAAAATAAGCCATCACTGTCCACCTGCTTGCTCTTGCTACAATTTTCCTTTTCAAATTTCACTTTCAGAACATATATCTAGCGTCTCCCTTGTTCAGTAGTAAATTGTGTTTTTTCCTTTAAATGTATGAGACTTTCACCACATAAAATAGTCTCTGACAGAATCATTTTTGATCTCTCCCTTAGGATTTGGCCAAAAGGATCCGCTGAGATCCCTCTGCCGGCCACGCTCAGCCTGGCAGATCACAATTCCACCACAAGGGGGCATAAAAAAGCAAATCGTCCATTGCTTGTTTTGGTGGAGACATTTAAACTCTGGGTAGTGGCTGTTCCATAAACTATTTTAGAAAGGTATCATTTTTTGTTTGTTTTGAGGAGTTTAGACTTGCAAATGAACCATTCTATTTAAACTATTAAGTCAACATGTTTACATTCTTTTTCTAGGTGGCTTTACAGCTCAATTTATTGTCACATCTCTGAGACAGATGTGGCTCTTAGAAATTGTGACATCTTGGGGGGAGTTGGATTCTTCCTTCACTCTTCATATAGGGACTAGGTATCTGCTCTCTCCCGGCACCATGGCAGTTAACGAAAGACTGGCCTTGACCTGAAGGTTTTTCCCTTCTAGAGCAGGGATGCTATAGTGCCATGGACAGGACAGAGGATGCCAGAGGCACACGATGTGTTCAAGCACCAGCTTGTCTTCCCTTCGTTGTATGAACCTGGGCAAGTCCCTCAACGTGTATATCCTGTTACCTCACCTGGAGAATTTAAGCAAAAGTGAGACCTCCCCCATTCGATTTTGCTGTTCTTGTTGTTGTCTTGCTGGGGGCAGAGGTATTATAGGATTATCACATATATAAATTACACATACTATACTATATGCTAGATGTATTTTCTATCATTGTCATTATTAGTATTGTTGAGACATTGAAAAAATTGTGCCACAAGAATAACTGTCGCCCAATTACTCATTGCGCAATCATAGTTTCTCTGCTGGAATTGCTGTATTATTGTCCGTTCCTGTCACACTTTACAGTTTTCTCCCGCCCGGCTCTCATCCTACTCACTGAGCATGCACTTGCCTGGAGGGCATAAGTGACTTCTTAGGGCTCACTTTTATGTCTTATGGCAGATATCCCAGAAGGTCGGGCAGTAGGATAGATGTAACTGGAACCACCCGATTTAGTTTGCACCAACCCATGAGGGACTATTGCAAGTAAAGTCACATCTTCAGGAGAAAGACTTGAGAGTTAAATCTTGAAATCTGTGTTGCACAGGTTATCTCTGGGCTACCTGCCTGCCTCCATTTCACTTGAAATTATGGTTAAAATCAGATGTCCACGCTCCATCTCAGACTTACTAAGTCAGAAGCTTGAAACGAGAGGCCTGGGAATGTGCAGGTTGCCCAAACTTCCCAGGTTATCATTCCCTATAAAGGGGAATGATAGGAAGTTTTGTTTCATACCTCCCACCTCTTCAACTAGTCTACTGTGTCCCACTATTGGATCCCTCAAAATTTTCTTACTTATTTGGAAAGACAAAAACACTGAGCCATTGGTCCTTTCTGCTTTCCCTTCCCAAAGGTCCATGCTTTGGAGTTTACTAGATCAACAAATAGTGTTGTTATAATCACTGATTAGTTATGCCACAACAATTATACATAACAAGCAGCCACAAAAATCCTAGCAGCATAAAACAGTAAGTATTTATTTAACTCATGCAATTGGGATTAGCTGGAGCTTGGCTGGTCTAGGCTGGATTTGGGTGGGTAGTGTGGCTCTGCTACATGTTTCTCTCATCTTCCAGACACATGTATGTTAGCTCAAAGCAATTTGCTTTAAGCAATAGCAGAGATGCCAGAGACCAATCCCTAAAGTGTAGGTGACCTCAAGCCCTTGGTGAGTCAAGTCTACTAATATTCCATTGGCCAAAACAAGACTTGCACCCATGCCCAACATGAAGAAAGCATGGAAATCTACGCTTTCCACGGCAGTGATGTCTTTCTGAACATTATTCCAACTGGCCACATTGACTTATGTCATTTTCCATTCCACTTTATTTTTGCAGTAACTCCTTTGGACTTCTAGTTTCTCCCAGTTAAGGAGACATGCTCTAAACAAATAAATCCTGAACTAAGACAGTCTCACTACCACTGCTGCATTCACCATTTGAGAAAGAAAAATGGAAAGAACATAAAAGTGTAACAGTTGCTATCAAGTTCTAGAAAAACATTTCTTTTATTTCTTTTTTCCTATTAAAATTCCTATACCCTATGGAGTCTAATTGTGAACTCTATCTTTCTTTGTGGAGTAAGGCAAAAAGATTTAAGATTTACCTGTGAGATGGCACTCAATTATAAATTTTAGTTACTTTGCTTTGCCTGGCATTGTTTACTTACTATTGCTGTAGTTTTCAATACAATAAATGAATGTTTCCAGGAAAACCTTTTAAATGTTAAAATCCAACATTAACCTGAGCAACAGTAATTAGTCCCTTGAGACAATTTGATAAATTAAGTAGTACAAATACTTTCTTTTTATTTAAACATAGGTGTTTCTTTTCAAATGTTCACAATGGTCAGAAATTTTGTGTTCTTTAGTCTGATTTAAAATGCACTCAATATTTTAAAGCTCATCTTTGGCCTCTTTTAAACATGGAAATACTATCTGAAGTGTGAATTTTAAACTATTGCTATTAAATTTTTATTTTATTATATATCCTTGATAATTTTATATATTTAATAACTGGAATGTCTTCTCTCACTGAATTCCTCATATCTGTTACAGTGCCTGATATACATAGAGCACAAGGCCAACATTTATCAGATGAATAAATGAAGGAATTACTTTTATAATTTTATCCTTTATTTTTGTGCTCCTAAACATACATACCCATTCAGACTTGCAAGCCATTGACTAAAATACTAAATGGAATTTCGCAAGCTCAAAACATTCTGCTCATTGGATAGATGTTCACTACACAATAAAGATCAATCTTATCCTGTCCTCAACTACGTTGAAAAGAATGTAAAGGTAGACAAATAATTCTACATAATATCCCATATTCCTTTGTCCTATGTATTTGTACTGTCATGTACTCTATTGGTCTGATGCAGTTTCCTTCAAAACATGGGTTTTTTTTTTTTTTCAGGTTTTTGGTTTTTCTCTTTTTTTTTTTTTTTTTTGCAAATGAAATGCTTGACTGTTGTTTATTCTAGAAACTCAGGACAATTTAACATTAGTGTGATCAGTATATAATTTCCAAGTTCATTTTAAAATTACTTTCTCATATATATAATATACACTTTTATCTCTAATCTTCAAGCTATTTTCATATCTTGAGTGAGTTGTCAGAAATAACTAATGGCTCAGTAATAACATCAGCTAATTCTTAAATGCTTTCAATATATGTCATCAAGTTGTTTTTTGAAAGCACTTTTTTAAAGTCATCTAAAAACACTCCTCTTCACTTTGCCCCCATCACAAGTAATGGGCTCTGAGTATGTGATCATATTTATAAATAAATTTCATATCATTCAATTAAATAAATACATATATGAGATTCCATGCAGTAGTTATGGGTAAATGTATCTGAAAAACAAAATCTGCTGCCACTTCCGAAAACATCTCCACAAAGGATGACAAGAAAGGAAACACTCTGGCTATTGAATAAGCGTTGAACCACCGGAATGTGATGCGCATCCCAGACAATCTGCTAAAGGGATTGCAGAGGGAATAAATCTCACCCTATTAGATAGCCAAGCAGATAAAACCCATTATACACATGTTCTCAGGATAAACAATAACTTGTCTTCAAGTAAGAGGACTTGATAGCACCATTTGTCACATACAGTTCATGCTAAATGCATTTTGTAATTGGGGTAATCACCTGTGTTTGCTAAGTGTCTCGAAAAAAAAAAAAAAAAAAAAGTAAATGCTTCCTACCTTTATGAATGGAGATGGGTTAGCACCTTGGAGCCACACACCAGCTGAAGTTAGGCTCCTATCATTCCAGGACACTGGGAGCTGGGAGCTCCCTGCTCCTTGATGATTACATTTCAAAAAGATGTCTCCCAGCTCTTTGAGGAAACCATCCCAGGCTGCTTATTTAGCCTTTAAAAAGATTTACACACATTTCAAAGAAGCAGAGATATGGCCCACAAGTTTCCTAAAGGAACAGCTCTAAGGGAAGGGAGGAGAAGGGATACTTCCTCTCTTTCACCAGGGAGAATTCAGCATCTTATTTTTAATTTGTACCTGCTCTTATGGTAGATTCAAATTTGTATTTACAATAAGGTGTAAGGATGTGTTGGCTTTATTTTTTGTTTTGTTTTTATTTTTTTCTTTTATGTTATGTTAGTCACCATAGAGTACATCATTAGTTTTTGATGTCGTGTCCCATGATTCATTGTTTGCATATAACATCCATGCCATACGTGCCCTCCTTAATACCCATCATGGGGCTAACCCATTCCCCTACCCCCCACCCACGGTCTCTCATGGTTCATCTCCACGCTGATATCCACCCCCTTCACTTTTCCCTTCCTTCTCCTAAAGTCCTCCATGTTATTCCTTATGTTCCACAAATAAGTGAAACCATATAACTGACTTTCTCTAATTGACTTATTTCACTTATAACTCCCTCCAGTCCCATCCATATTCATGCAAAAGTTGGATATTCATCCTTTCTAATGGGTGAGTGATATTCCATTGTGTATATGGACCATATCTTCTTTATCCATTTGTCTGTTGAGGGGTATCTTGGCTCTTTCCATAGTTTTACTGCTGTGGACATTGCTGCTGTGACCACTGGGATGCATATGACCCTTCTTTTTACTACGGCTGTACCTTTGGGGTAAATACCTAGTAGTGCAATTGCTGGGTCATAGGGTAGCTCTATTTTTAATTTTTTGAGGCACCTCCACCCTGTTTTCCAAAGTGGTTAAATCAACTTGCATCCCACCCATAGTATAAAAGGGTTCCCCTTTCTCCACACCCTCTCCAACATTTGTTGTTTCTTACCTTGTCAATTTTGTCATTCCAACTGGTGTAATGTGGCATCTCAACATGGTTCTGATTTGAATTTTCCTGATGGCTAATGATGATGAACATTTTTTCATGTGTCTGTTAGTCATTTGTATGTCTTCTTTGGAGAAGGGTCTGTTCCTGTCTTCTGCCCAGTTTTTTTTTTTTTTTTTTAGTGCATTTTTTTTGTAAACATATATTTTTATCCCCAGGGGTACAGGTCTGTGAATCACCAGGCTTACACACTTCACAGCACTCACCAAAGCACATACCCTCCCCAATGTCCATAATCCCACTCCCTTCTCCCAACCCCCCTTCCCCCAGCAACCCTCAGTTTGTTTTGTGAGATTAAGAGTCACTTATGGTTTGTCTCCCTCCCAATTCCATCTTGTTTCATTGATTCTTCTTCTACCCACTTAAGCCCCCATGTTGCATCACCACTTCCTCATATCAGGGAGAGCATATGATAGCAGTTTTTGACTTGATTATTTGTTTTTTGGATGTTGAGTTTGAGAATTTCTTCATAGATTTTGGCTACCAGACCTTTATCTGTAGTGTCATTTGCAATTCTCTTCTCCCATTCCCGGGCTGCCTCCTTGTTTTGTTTACTGTTTCATTTGCTGTTCAGAACCTTTTTATCTTGGTATCTTGATGAAGTTCCAAAAGTTCATTTTCACTTTTGTTTCCCTTGCCTTTGGAGATGGTCTTGAAGGAAGTTGCTATGGCTGATATTGAAGAGGTTACTGCCTATGTTCTCCTCTAGGATTTTGACGGATTCCTGTCTCACACTGAGGTCTTTGATCCATTTAGAGTTTATCTTTGTGTGTGGTGTTAAGAATATTGTCAAGTGTCATTCTTCTGTATATAGCTGTCCAATTTTCCCAGCACCATTTATTGAAGAGATTGTCTTTTTTTCCACTGGATATTTTTTCCTGCTTTGTTGAAGATTATTTGACCATATTGTTGAGGGTCCATATTTGGTCTCTCTATTCTGTTCCAATGGTCTATGTATCTGTTTTTGTGCCAGTACCATGCTGTCATGGTGATCACAACTTTGTAGTATAGCTTGAAGTCAGGCAACATCATGCCCCCACCTTTGTTTTTCTTTGTCAACATTTCTTTGGTGATTCAGGGTCTTTTCAGGTTCCATACAAATTTCAGGATTGTTTGTTCTAGCACTTTGAAAAATTTCAGTGGTATTTTGATCAGGATGGCATTGAAAATATAGATTGCTCTGGGCAACATAGACATTTTAACAATGTTTATTCTTCTGATCCATGAGCATGGAATGTTTTTGTGTCTTCTTCAATTTCTTTCATGAGTGTTCTATAGTTCCCAGAGTATAAATCTTTTACCTCTATAGCTAAGTTTATTCCAAGGTATATTATGGTTTTTGGTGCTGTTGTAAATGGATTCAACTCTCTAATTTCTCTTTCTATAGTTACATTGTTATTGTAGAAGAAAGAAACTGATTTCTGTGCATTGATTTTGTACCCTGCCACATTACTGAATTGCTGTACGAGTTCTAGTACTTTGCGGGTAGAATCTTTTGGGTTTTCCACATCAAGTATCATGTCATCTGCAAAGAAAGTTTGACTTCTTTTCCAATTTGAATTCCTTCTATTGCTTTTTGTTGTTTGGTTGCTGTTGCTACGATTTCTAATACTATGTTGAATATTAGTGGCAAGAGTGGGCATCCTTGTTGTGTTCTGTGTGTTAAGGGAAAGGTCTCATCTTTTCCCCATTGAGAATGATATTCACTATGGGTTTTTCATAGACAGATTTTATGAAATTGAGGAATGTTCCCTCTATCTCCATATTCTGAAGTATTTTAATCAGGAAAGGGTGCTATATTTTGTCAAATGTTTTTTTCTGCATCAATTGAGAGGACCATGTGGTTCTTGTCTCTTATTTATGTGTTCTATCACACTGATTGATTTGCAAATTTTAAACCACCCTTGCATCCCAAGAATAAATCCTACCTGGTCCTGGTAGATAATCTTTTTAATGTACCGTTGGATCCTATTAGCTAGGATCATGTTAAGAATTTTAGCATCAATATTCATCAGGGATATTGGTCTGAAATTGTCCTTTTTGATGGGGTCTTTGCCTTGTTTGGGGATCAAGGTAATGCTGGCCTCATAGAAAGAGTCTGGAAGTTTTCCTTCTGTTTCTATTTTTTGAAACAGCTTCAGAAGAATGGGTATTATTTCTTCTTTGAATGTTTGGTAGAATTCCCCAAGGAATCCATCAGGTCCTGGGCTCTTGTTTTTTGGGACGTTTTTGATCACTGCTTCAATCTCGTTACTGGTTATTGGTCTATTCAGGTTGTCAATTTCTTCTTGTTCCTGTCTTGGTAGTTTATAGGTTTTCAGGAGTGCATCCATTTCTTCTAGGTTGCTTAACTCATTTGCATCTAACTGTTGATAATAATTTCTGCTGATTGTTTCTATTTCCTTGGTGTTATTCATGATCTCTCCCCTTTAATTCATAATTTTATTGATTTATTAATTTTTAATTAATTCAATTATTAATTTATTAATAAGATTTAATTTTATTAAAAACCCTTTCTCTTTTCTTTTGGATAAGTCTAGCCAGTGATTTATTGATCTTATTAATTCTTTCAAAGAACCGGCTTCTAGTTTCATTGATGTGTTCTACCACATTTCTGATATCTAATTCATTGATTTCTGCTCTAGTTTTAACTATTTTCCTTCTCATGCATAGGTTAGGCTTAGTTTGTTGTTGTTTCTTCAGTTCTTTAAGGTGTAAGGTAATTTGTATATTTGGAATTTTTCTTTTTTTTTTTTTTTGAGTGAGTTTGGATGGGTGTGTATTTCTCCCTTAGAACCGCCTTTTCCATATCCCATAGGTTTTGAACCAATGTATTTTTGTTCTCATTGGTTTCCATGAATTGTTCAAGTTTTTCTTTGATTCCTGATTGACCCAAACTTTTTTGAGCAGAATGGTTTTTAGCTTCCCAGTGTTTGAATTTCTTCCAAACTTTTTCTTGTGTTTGAGTTCCAGTTTCACAGCATTGGGTCTGAGAATATGCAGGGAATAATCTAAGTCTTTTGGTATCGGTTAAGACCTTATATGTGACCCAGTATGTGGTCTGTTCTGGATAAAGTTCTATGCACACTTGAAAAAAATGAATATTCTGTTGTTTAAGAATGGAAAGTTCTCTATATATCTATGAGGTCCATCTGGTCCAGTGTGCCATTCACAGCTCTTGTTTCTTTGATTTTCTGCTTAGATGGTCTGTCTTTTGCTGAGATTGGAGTGTTGAGGTCTCCCACCATTAATGTATTATTATTATCAATATATCTTTTTATTATAGTTAACAACTGGCTTATGTAGTTGGCTGCTCCCATGTTTAGAGCATAGATATTTACAATTGCTAGATCTTGTTGGATAGTTTCTTTAAGAATGATATAGTGTCAGGACGCCTGGGTGGCTTAGTCAGCTAAGCCTCTGCCTTAGGCTCGGGTCATGATCCCAGGATCCTGGGATCGAGCCCCGCATGGGGCTCTCTGCTCAGCAGAGAGCCTGCTTCCCCCTCTCTCTACCTGCTGCACTGCCTACTTGTGATCTCTCTCTCTCACTCTCTCTGTCAAATAAATAAATAAAATCTTTAAAAAATGATATAGTGTCTTTCTGTATCTCTAACTACAGTCTTTGGCTTAAAATTGAATTTTTCTGATATGAGAATTTTACCTCAGCTCTCTTTTGAGGTCCCATGGAATGAAAGATGGTTCTTCATCCCTTCACTTTCAGTCTGGATGTATCTCTAGGTTAAAAACAAGTCTCTTGTAGACAGCATATGGATGGCTCCTGTCTTTTTATTCAATCTGCAAACCTACGACATTTTATGGGAGCATTTAGGCTGTTTATGTTGAGAGTGATTATTGAAAGATAAGATTTTATTGTCATCATGTTGCCTGTGAAGTCTTTGTTTCCATAGATTTTCTTTGTAAATTTATGTTCTATATCACTCTTGGGGGTCTTTCTCCTTTTATAGAACACCCCTCAATATTTCTGGCAGGGCCAGCTTAGTGGTTACATATTATTTCAGTTTTTGCCAGTCTTGGAATCTCTTTATCTCTCTATTCATTCTAATGCCAGCCTTGCCAGATAAAGTATCTTGGTTGCATGTTCTTCTCATTTAGTACTCTGAATATGTCTTGCCAGCCCTTTTTGGCTTGCCAGGTCTCTGTGGATAAGTCTGACATTATTCTGAAGTTCTCCCTTCTGTGTGTAAGGAATCTCTTCCCTGTAACAGCCCTTAAAATGGTTTCCTTGGTTCTAATATTTGAAATTTCTGCTATTACACATCAGGGTATTGGTCTTATCTCCTGGACCTTGGGAGGGAATCCTCTCTGCCTCTAGGACATGAATGCTTGTTTCATTTTCCAGATTAGGGAACTTCTCAGCTAATATTTGCTCAAATATATCTTCTAGTCCCTTCTTTCTCTCTACCCCCTCAGGAAACGCAGTAATTCTGACATTGGAATGTTTCATAGCATAATTTATTTCTCTAATTCTGTTTTTAATGGATTTTAAGCTATTTGTTCCAGGCTTCATTCTGCTCCTTCTTTTCTATCAGTTTGTCTTCTAGATCACTAATTCATTATTATGCCTCATTTACCCTAGCTGTTAGAGTATCTAGATTAGATTGGATCTCAGTAATAACATTTTTAAGTTATGCCAGATCAGCTCTCATGTCCACTCTTAGAGAATCTATGTTGTCATTAGTGGTTTTCTCCATCTTAGCTGTTGTCTTCATAATTATTACCCTGAAGTCTATTTCTGACATCTTGCTTATATCCATATCCTTTAGTTCTGTGGCAGAGGTCACAGTCTCTGAATTTTTTCTATTTTGAGTGTTCCTCTTCTAAGTCATTCTGTTGAGGGGTGGTTGACGGAATGTACAGAGTCCAAATTATCGACCACACCCCAAGCAAGATGCACCTGTTTTATAAGGACCTTGGGGTTGTCAGCCTCTTGTTCTTCCAGACTGTCTTCTGGGGGAGGACCCTGCCACGCTGTTACTCAGGCAACCCTTTTTGGGAAGAATCGCCCTGCCTCCTGAGGAGGGGGGAATGGGCTCAGTGAAAATCTGATATCTGGGGCTTTTGTTCTCTGGCTGCTTTCCTTGGTGGCCTTCCGCATCTCTTCCAAGAGTCAGAAGAACAGAGAGATCACAGTCTGGTCTCCAGTGAGCTCTCCAGGCCACACTGTCTCCATTTTTGTCTGTGCTACTAAAAACCACAGCATCCTGGGTTGTGCACCCCACAGCAGCACTCCCACCCCTTGATTCCAGGTCCAGGCATGTCTCTGCCCTTTGTGCTTCTAAAACCACCAGCTGCCCCAAGTTCACATGTACATCTCCACAGCTCCTGGTTTCAGTCTGGGGGAGCTTCCCTAAAGTCCTTTCCCCATCGCTACTAGTCTGTGAATCTGTGCCCAGTCCCCAGTGAAGGAGGTTTTTACACACCAGTGATGCAGGATCCTGGAGGGCCCCTCCCCCTTCTGTTTATTTTCCAATATCTGCCCACAAAATCATGGCTCCCTGCTTCAAAGCCCAAAACCAACTGCTGGAGATATTCTGTTTGTAGAGATCCAGATATATCTTACATCTCAGGTTGATTTCATGGGTGTTCAGAGTGGTCTGATAGATAATCCAGCTCAATTCAGGGGACCAGTTAAAATAGGACCCCCTACCCCTCTACCATCTTTCCCCGCCTTTCATGTGTTGGTTTTGAGTAAAGATTTTCTTTCAGTGATTTTAAAGATGACTTCATAGGCAGAAGAAACAGGGGCATATATGGAAGATAGAAGCTTATGGGGATGTATGCAGTTGTCATCTTGTGCAAAAGAGGGGTGGAATTTACCATGCACAAATCCAAGATAAAGAACTAAGAATAAATGGCTACAATATTTAGGGAGGCAGATAGGGAAAAGCTGTCTAATCTGCCACATTGTGCAACAATGATTACTATTTGGGGCTTACTTGAGTCTTCCAAGCACTGGCAGGAAGTTCTTTCAACGAGGAAAGCACTAAAGTCATCCAACATCAATTGAGTGATTGGACCTCAATGAACTGATATTCATGGCTTCTTCCAATCCTGGGATTTTATGATATATTTCCTTTTCTTATGACAAGAAATGTTCCCATATTCCTCAATGTGTACTCAGAGAAATACATTTTTGCATTTCTGTGTGAAACCACCCAGTCCAAATGATTGTCCTGTAGGAAGGGTTTATTTAACTCACAAGATTTGTCACCTATGTTAAAAACCGAGTGTAGAGCAAGCAAGGAAATGCTTTATTTATTTTATTTATCAGGTTGTACAGGCTCTTTCTAGGATTTGGGTAAGTGTTTAGGCCTAGAAATTGTTATAGTGGGCAAAGATAAAGACAGGAAACCCAGGAAAGGCAGGGAATGCTATTAGCACTAAAAAAGAAAGAGCAGGGGATGGATAAAGACTGGGTCAATATGTCGTGAAAGTCATATAAGAAAACAGTTCTGGAAGAACTGAAGAGAGTAAACAGGGAAGGTGAAAAACATCTTAAGGAGAAAAAAAAAAGGCTTCTAAATAAAGGAAGCAGCAAAGAGGTTACTTCAGGGCTAGTGCCGATCAAAGCAGGGAAGACCTTGATCAAAGGATATTTGAACAGCTGAGAAACATGAAAAATTCTAAAAGAATTTGGTGCTTACATGTGAAACATTCCCAAATAAACACGTCATGTGTTGTTAAAGACTTCAGTTAATACATTTAAAAAGACAGTTAGTTCATGGTAATATTTAGTTAGCAGGATTTACTTTATATTTTATCTGGTTACTAAAGTAAAAAATACTCATTGTTGAAAATAATTTGAAGTGCATAAAGATTAAATTAAAAAATAATCATCAGCACTGATATTATTTATCATCACTGTTAAAATTTTGTATTTGAAGTTTTCATGCAGTATTTTTTAAAAAAAGATTTACTTATTTATTTGACAGAGAGAGACACAGCAAAAGAGGGAACACACGTAGAGGGAGTGGGAGAGGCAGGCCTCCCACTGAGCAGGGAGCCCAATGTGGGGCTCAATCCCAGGGCCCTGGGACCATGACCTAAGCCAAAGGCAGCCGCCCAGCCAATGAGCTACCTAGGCACCCTTCATGCAAGACTTTCACCTTTGTTTTTAATGCAATATGTTTTATGTTTTATTTTTTTTTAAGACTTTATTTAAAGAGAGAGAGAGAGATCACAAGTAGGCAGAGGGGTAGGCGGCGGGGGGGAGAGCAGAGAGCAGATGTGGGGCTTGATCCCAGGACCTTGAGATCATGACCTGAGCTGAAGGCAGAGGCTTAACTCACTGAGCCACCCAGGCACCCCAATTTCATGCAGTATATTTTAATAGTCAATTGCATAGGCTCAAGATAGTTTTAAATTCCTGAATTACAGGGAGATAGGTTTCCATAATGTTTTACCAACTTATGGAATCCTATCTCCTTGTAATTCATAGTAACAATACCTGGGTTTGGAAAATTTTACTGAATCTTTTCTTAAGATTTTTAAAGAGATTTTTTTTATTTAAGAGAGAAGAGAAGGGGAGCAAGCAGAGGAAGAGGGACAAGCAGACTCCATGCTGAGTGCAGAGCCTGATGTAAGGCTTGATCCTATGACCCTGAGATCATAACCTGAAATCAAATAATGACCTGAAATCAAAATCAAGAGTCAGATGCTTAACCAACTGAACCACCCAAGTGCACCGGGAACATCTTACTGAATTTTGACATCTGTACACTACTTCATTTAAATTTTTGTTAAGCTTAGCTCTTTTGTTAACAAGAAACACCATCTTCAAAGTTTTACTGTATTTCTCCAGGATCTTATTTATAAACAATAAATAAGATTTTATCTTATTTATGAACAAAAGGCCATCAAGAATAATGACATTAAACGTTCTAGAGCTACAGAGGAGTTAAGAGAATGTACTATGTACCAAATGCTTTAAATGCATTTTTTCATTTTATTGTCACAGAACCATCTCTTTACTACAGATTGTAAGACTAAAACTCAAGAGATTAGTTATCTGTTAAATTTTGTTTAAAATAATTGATAGAAGTAAACATTATAAATTACTTCTAAGTAATCCAAGTGATCATTCTCAAAATACACTTAAAATCTTGATCAGCAAATTTTTAGAAGATATTTTATTTATTATTTATTCATTCATTTATTTTTAGGTTGTTGTTTTAATATTATTTATTAGCACAGTAACAAATGCAGACTTAAGTAGTCCACCGGGTATAACCAATCCACTGAGCAACTCCTACTCCACATCTTACAGTTAACAGCTTAAGGTATATTACCACAGGTTTTTGCAAGTCATGATTCAAACCTCTTGTCAGCAAAGTAGGTGGCATATAAAATAAGACACATGACTACTTATCTCCAAATGGTATCTTATAGCCCCATACCCATTTTATATATATGAGATGACAGTCTCTAAAAACTGTAAATACCAATGTTCCCTCCCAAGAAAGGAAAAAAATTCCAATTTTTTGGATATCACTTCACTTGAAAGAACAATAAAAACATACTAAAAATGCCCTCCTAAACTTGCTCTTCTAACATCATTCTCAATTGGTGATAATATCTTCATTGTTCCAGAGTCATTTGTGCCAAAAACCTTGGAAGTCATCCTTAATTCTAATGCACCAGCATGTCCTGCCAAATCAACCATCACAGTATCGCCCAAATTGTACCAAGTAGGCTGGCTTCTGGAACTGCCTGCCTATTGGAAGACACCATTTTTTTCTCACAGGGAACCTGACCATAGTTTTTCAGTAGATGCCATTATTTCTTCCTTTAGTCTAGACTGGTTTAGTCAATTCCCAACACAGCAGATAGACCAATCATGTTAAAATGCAGGTTAGATTGTCACTCTTCTGTTCAAAACATTACAATAATTTCCTACTTCCCTCAAGGTAAAAACTAAATCTTTACAGTGGATGACAAGACCCCATTTTTATGTTCAACACCATACGCTCCCTTCCTTCTACATCACAGAACTCAGCTTCTTTCTCATCTCTCAATGGCCTCAGCCAGGCAAGGATGTTTGGGAGCCCTTGTATTTGCTTTTCCCATGCCTGGAACCATATTCCTCTGCATGCTAAGCTCTTAGGTTTTCATGATCTGTTCTTTCTTTTCCTTTAAGACTCTGAAAATTGTCACATTCTTAGTGAGATATTCTTTGAACATCCTAATGTAATCACAGCTCAACATCTATGCCTATATCCCTTAACTCACTTTGCTGCTTCAGGTGCTAATAGCACTTACGACTTTAACTTACAATATTTCTCTTTGTTACATGTCTCCCCCAAGAGACCATAAGTTCTGTGAAGACAAGGATTACTTGATGTTTATGTATTAATTTATTTTGCATTGCCTAAAACATTTCCTCTCATACCTGGTAGTCAATAATTATGTGTTTAACATATGAATGAATGTTTATTCACATAGGAATAGTTTTAGTTGGTTAAATGCCCTAACTGAACACATTTCCTAAATTCTTGAGGTAGAGTCACACCCTTTTCTTCAAAAACATGTCAAAAACAAAAGAATTAAAAATTTGAGATTTTGCCTTTTCTACTCAAGGTTTACTGAACAGCTAAAAACAAAGCTAAATAGGTAAATCACAAATACTGAATAGTAGAACTAGTGCAAATAAACTTAACTCTCAGTTACCCAGATAATCATATTATCCAGAACACTTTATGCCCCAAGCTCAATGGGAGAAGTGGGGTTGAATGTGTGTGCTTATGGTGCACCATCGATGAAACAGGAAATGGTAGCAAAGCATCTGCATGGTCATTTTCCTTCTCAAAATACACCAGTATTTTATTTTGTACATTTCTCCAGGTAACAGATTATCTCAGACTTTTTATGTCTAAAATCATCTTTTTGTCTTTATTCTTGAGGGCATGGGGGCATAGAATTCTTGGATGATAGTTACTGCAACAACCTGAAGAAATTATGCCCTTGTCTTCTATCTTCCATGTTTTTTTGGTTGAAAGTTCTGCATTGAATTTACTGTTTCTCATTTGAAATCGTGATTTTTCTCTCCCCTAGCAGTTTTTAATATTTTTTCTTGAATCTTGGTCTTCAGTAGTTGTTATGGTATGCTTGTGTGTTTTCTTGGGTTTCGTTTTTTTGTGTGTTGGGGGGAGGGAGGTATGTACTTTTTGGATTTGAGGCTTGATATTTCTCCTCAGTTTGGGGAAATCCTTCTCAAATATTTTATCTGCCTCTCTTCCTCTTCTTTCTGAGACTCCAATCACACTGTATTAGACTCTTCCACTATATTCCATATGTTCCTTATATCCTTTTCCACAATTTTCTCTTTTTGTTGTCATGCTAAGCTCTGTGTATTTTGGGGGAGGTCTTTTAGATCACTAATAATCCCCTGAGCTGTGTCTTTTCTGCCATTAAACTCTTTAACTTCTTAATTTCAGTTATAGTATTTTATTTGTCTTAAAAGTTATCTGGTTCTAGTGTTATGACAAATTTCTCTATTTTGTCTTGTAATCCATTGAATTCTTATCGCTGGCTATTTTAATAAGTGTCTGATAACTTAGTCATCTTCATTTCCTCTGTGACTTTTTAAAAATATATTTTCTGGTATTCCTTTGTTTTATGTTGAATCTCATCTTTTTGTATGTCTTTTATACCAGTTCTGGACAATGTGTATTAACATTTATAGAGAACCACTGGGGTTCTTACTGTTACTAATTTCCCCTAGCAAGGATGACTCTAGCATCCAGGAGACTGCCGGCTGGAGGATTCAGGCACTGGAAGCCCTGTCTCCTGCTGGCTTTCCTCTTGGTCCTTGGATTTATTCCAAGGAATATTCCAAAGGAATTTTCTAGATTACTCCTCCTTCCTAGAAGACCCTGAATCCTAATTTTTATCACCCACCCCTGTAATATAATAAAACACTGGGCGCCTGGGTGGCTCAGTGGGTTAAAGCCTCTGCCTTCAGCTCGGTCATGATCTCAGGGTCCTGGGATCCAGCCCCGCATCAGGCTCTCTGCTCAGCGGGGAGCCTGCTTCCCTTCCTCTCTCTCTGCCTGCCTCTCCACATACTTGTGATCTCTGTCTGTCAAATAAATAAATAAAATCTTTTTAAAAATTAAAAAAAACATAATAAACACTCTTTCTAAATATTATTTCTGAAGAAAAACAGTATTACTTTTTCTATGTTCATAAAGAATGGACCTCAAATTATGACAATAATTGATAGACTAATGTAAAGCTGTATGAAACTAAAAGTATGCAGTAAGTGGCCAATGATAATTACTAACTTTAGAAGTAGTGTTATTGTTGCTTGTAGTGTTGTTGTGCTACTTTCAATAGTTTTGAATTAATAAGTGATAAGCATGACCTGGACACTGTAGTTGTTCATTTGCATATTTTGTGAATTAGGATTTCCTCAAAAATCATTGTCTTTCTAAGTAGCTTTTGAAAAACTCTCTTTAGGGAATTAAATAAGGTCTATGATAAAAATATATTTACTGTTAACTATTTCAGAAAATACACTATAGATTTTGTTTAACAATATTCCATACTAGCAATGTAAGTATGATATTCTCTTAATAGGAATAAACTCTAATATAAAATATATGATAACACATTTAATCTCTCTGACGCCCTCTCCACAAAGTGACTGATAGCACTTTGCATATACTTCAGATATATTTCAGATAGTTGTATGAGTATAGAGTTAATGTAGTTTAGGTTTTCTTTGGCATAGATAACTCCTCATTAAAATAACTGCATTAATATAATATGGAAATAATTTCAATAATAAAATTTAAAATAAGATTCATAGTAATAGAAGGTATAGACCAGCACCTTTGGTACTAGATGCTGCTCTAACCTATACATCTTTACATAGACTAGAGTTGACCAATAGGGTTCAGCTCCTGTGCCAGCTCCGCTTGATAGTGAGTGGTTGCTTGGAACACTGTTTCAAAAGAGTACCTGAAGTTTTATCTATGGATCTGACATGGATGTAGGAAAGAAAAGTTTTGAACAAATAAAGGTATATTTTCCATCACTGAGATACTCTCATGTAGTTCTTCCCAAAGATATTTGTCATTTGTCTTATTTCCCAATCTATCAGAGTTCAGGCGGTAATGGCTGCCGTGAAGCCCCTCTCATACATCTTAACAAATGTCATCTCCAATTCTTTGCCCCCCACCATCCCTCAAAGAGAGTCTGCTGGTAATATCTTTGTTTTCTTCCTGTGTGGTTGACCCTTAGAAGACCTTTGGAAATGGAGACACATAATAGTTATATATCTGAAGCTCAACTCCTACTGGTCTCTACAGTCTTTTAACTTCACCTCTGAAATTAATCCTTAAAGATTACTTTCCTCTTATCTGAATAATCCGGCACACTAAACAGCTCTAAGTAATTAATTCTGAAAGGGAAATTGCAGATACTGAGTATATAGGAGTGTAGCGCTAGAACAGTAGCTGGTTTGACAAAGAAAGATGTCATGAATTCAGCAGAGACTCCTCCCTCTGCACATTACCATGGCTGACACCACTCCAGCCTACCCTGCTGTCCCCAGAAGCCTGTCTCCCCTTTCTCTATATATATACATATGTGTTTACCTTTAGTAAAATCATAATTTTTCATGTTTTCTTTGACCATCACTGCTTTTATATATATGTATATATACAATATATTATATATGCAATATATTCATAAATTTGAGTATGTGAACATATCATACATATACCAGAATATCCCTGTAACATATTTCTTTGATTTGTTAAACAATTCTCAGTTTGAAATTCCTAAGTAAAACTTTTTATTATATTTTTATTACATGTTATTTTGTTGCTGACATGATTAGTTTTCCCTTTTATGCTTGTCTCTCAGTATTTTAGACTCCGCTTGAATTCCAAAACAATATAGTTAAACAAATTTATTTTATTTTTTTAAAAGATTTTGTTATTTTTGTGTGAGAAAAAGAGAGAGAGAGTGTGTGCAGGGGACAGAGAGTGTGTAGGGGCAGAAAGAGAAGCAGACTCCCCACTGAGCAAGGAGCCCAAAGTAGGATTCGACCCTGGAACCCCAGGATCATGACCTGAGCCCAAGTCAGAGGCTTAACTAACTGGTTAGCTTAACCAGATGCTTAGCTACCCAGGCACTCTAGTTAAATAAACTTAATAGTTAATTCTTCAAATGCCAATCTGGCAACTGTGTGTGTATGTCCAATCATGGGGTAACATGGTTACACAGTCAAGGAATTAGCTTTTAAAAGGGAGTGGAAGACAGTAAAGTTGAAGTGATGTAGCTGGTCAGACAGATTATGAAAAAAAAAAGCTGCTTGCATAGTAAACATTATAGCAGGTACAGAGCTGGACATTCTTCTTTTCAGTCTGAGAACACTTTACTTAAGTTTTGCTAAAATAATCTTCTGTTTCCTATAATGAGCTGCTGTTTATTTTTAATTGATAGCAATAGAAAATACTAAGGTTATAAAAAACGATAGCAAGATTAACTGACCTTTCTTTTGCTATTTTCTTTTCATCCTCTAATTACTTTTGTCCTGATCTCACTGATCTATCTTGACTTCCAATGTGTTCTTTGGGAATTTGGCTAACTTCATATTTCACATTTCCTGCTCTAGAGGAAATAGCTCTGTCCCTTAAAGCAGAGTGTGCAATGACATTTTAAAAACACAAAACCCAGCAAAGAATTAAATATACCAAAAAGAAAACTTGTCAAAGCTCTCAAACTTGAGAAGTCTATTTCTATGACCAAGGCTTCTGTTTTGATTTTCACCTAAAAAGCACAACTGGCCTTCAGACAGCACGGACCATAAGGGCTGGACCAATTGTTGAACTGCTGAAAAATGTTTGTATTTATTGATAAATTGGTTGCTCTGAACCTCCAAATTGTTACCCCCCCACACCTTGCAGCCCTGCCATTTGCTCAGTATAACTTGACCTCTACCAACCAGCAACGAAAATGTCAGGGAAGTGCCCCTGGGATGCTGTCAAGTGTTACCAGCTGGAGCTTATTCTACTTGGTCAGTAACTGGGTAACTAGCTGGCAAATAATTTGAACATGAGTCAGCTCATGTTCACCTACATCAGTCTGCTTGACACACAAAGAATTTAACATGTCCTCCTGCCTTTGCATTACTACATAAATTATTCGAACCAGTATCCCTTTGATTAATTAGGGCATTAATGGATTTTTAAATTAAAGACAACCTTGATTGGAAAAAACAAATCATCCTCTGTCATAAGATGAAAGAACTGAGTCTATACCGTATTGGGCCATGTCACAGAGGGGCCACTGCGTTTGCTGATGCTTCTCACACGCTCCTGTCTTAACACTCAAGCTGCCGTCTTCAGATGCAATTAATTTGGGAAAGGAGAGGAAAAAACAGGATGAAGGGAAAATACCATCAGCAATGATAACACTTGAGAAGATCCAGCCTACAGCTGATATTCCTTAATTATAAAATCCGATTAAAATATGAGCCCTCATGCAAGGCGATAAAAATGTTTAATTTAAAAATGAAGATTTTGAAGAAATGCAGTAACCAAATGCTCTGTTCAGATTAATTTTTACAAGGTAGTTCAAGCTGTTTTATACATGTGGTGTGTATGATAGCATTTGGAGAAGTATCCAGGACCATGTTAGGTAGCCTAAAAATGAAGCATTTCTGGAATATGCACATATTCTCACATACACACACACACACACACAGGGCTTTGGCTCAGAAATAGTTTTAATATGAGCCAAGAAAGCACTTGAGCCAAGGAACTTTAATTACACACATGCTGAGAAATTTGGGGGGGGGGGGTTTACTGATGTCTGCAATTCACTTTGAAGTGCACCAAAAATAAGATGGATTAGGAAATGGATATGGGAATGGATAAATGGATATTTGATAAAGCATCTATTGGAAAATATTAATTTGGGGATCTAGGTGATGACTTCATTGTATAAGGTTTTCAATTTTGCTCTATGGTTGAACTCTTTTCATAATAAAGTGTTGGAAATAATCTATTTTCTGCATGAGATGCCAGTGTTCCTTAGGCTCGTTTTTATGATATTTTCCTTCCATGGAATGGATATAGAAAATGGGTTTGGGGTCACTCTGGTTGTGTTAAAACAATTTCTTTAGGGGCAGCAGGGTAGCATAGTTGGCCAACCACTGGACTCTTGGTTTCTGCTCAGGTCATGATCTCAGGGTCATGAGATCGAGCTCCACATTAGGCTTGGCACTCAGTGTGGAGTATGTTTAAGATTCTCTCTCTCCCTTTCCCTCTGCCCCTGCCCCTCACTCACTAGCAATAAATAAATAACATCTTTTAAAAATACTTTATACATTTATATAAGTTAAAACAAGGATTAGACCCAGAAAAAAAAAAAAAGAGTTGCACAAACCTTAGCTTTCTGTAAATTTCCTGATATGTTTTCTGTGATAGCACTCAGTAGGACTGATTGTTGATATTACAGAAGATAAGAATTTGGGGAATTATTATTTTCATTATTTTTCCATATACTAGGATTAACATTGAGTGTTCGGGACACAATATAAAGACATATTTATGCGTAATGATTAAGATACAGGCAAAAAGCTAGTAAGAAAATGAAACACTTAGATCATGACAGGTGAAGGGAAACATTTAACACTTTTGTGTTATGCTTGAAAAATAAAAATCAATTTATTTGTATTATAAATTTAAAGAAAGTACTGGTTAACCAGTATCCAATTTAATACATGGGTTCTTTTTTTAAGAGCATAATCTCTATGTCCATATTAGAAAATTTACACTTACATCTTTCTGATTCCTGAATTATTATGATTCTGTAATTAAAAATCAAATGAGTGAATCAGATACTAAACAGTATAAATCCACAAATCCCTGAAGATCTTTTATGAGTTGAAGAGTTAAATAAGATTCTATCATAGAACTTGAGATAAAAGGTACACTTTCTCACTTTTATTTTGCCACTACCTATAATCCAAGACTATTTAGAGAAGTATTTACTTAGGCATTCATCCCCATTAATTTTCACACCTCCCTCACAAAATTCTTTTGCAAAATTCTCTATGGCACTTGCTAAAATTCTCCTTTCATTAGGAAAAAAAGAATCTACAACTGAAGCCTTTTCACAGAATGCTCCCTCTAAACTCTGGCCTTAAGTGAAATCAGATCCTAACCTGCTTTCCTATCTTGAAGCTACCTGATCCTCTACTTCATAAGTCATGGGTGGGGAGGGGAAGAGGAGGCCTTGGCATCCTTCTAGAAACCTAGACCATTCATTAATACTCTAGTCTCCTGCCCCATACCTCTCTCATCTGAGTGTTCTGCCATGCAGTTAAGTCTCTGTTGTGATCATTAGAAGTCACTCTGGCCATCACTCTCAGTTGCTGACCACCAGCTTCCCTAAAGTCCCCTCCACTGCATGTTCTGGTACCACTCTGAACCACCTCCATAGCTATGTGAACAATCCAACAAATACTGATAAGCCAAAGATTTCTGACCTTGGACAATTGCTCACTTCAGCCCCCAAATCTCATGACCATACCACAGAGTTTGTCACTTCTGTGAACAGTAGCTACTTTGAATCTCTATTTCCATGATAACAAATCTCAATCTTCACTCTTCACTTATGTTACTTTGAAATCAACACCCTCAATGTGGTTTTGCTTTGAATTTCTCCGATGGCTAATGATGATGAACATTTTTTCATGTGTCTGTTCCTGCCTTCTCCCCACT
Organism: Mustela nigripes; assembly: GCF_022355385.1. Classification (NCBI taxonomy): domain Eukaryota; kingdom Metazoa; phylum Chordata; class Mammalia; order Carnivora; family Mustelidae; genus Mustela; species Mustela nigripes. Next base: position 9,043,271 of record NC_081560.1, on the reverse strand, counting down.
TATTGACTTGATTATTTTTTTGGATGTTGAGTTTGAGGAGAAGTTCTTCATAGATCTTGGCTACTAGCCCTTTAACTGTAGTGTCCTTTGCAAATATCTTCTCCCATTCCCTGGGTTGCCTCCTTGCTTTGTTTATTGTTTCATTTGCTGAGCAGAAGCTTTTTATCTTGATGAAGTCCCGAAAGTTCATCTTCATTTTTGTTTCCCTTGCTTTTGGAATTGTGTCTTGAAAGAAGTTGCTGTGGCCGATATTAAAGAGGTTATTGTCTATGTTCTCTTCTAGGATTTTGATGGATTCTTGTCTCACACTGAGGTCTTTCATCCATTTAGAGTTTATCTTTGTGTATGATGTAAGAGAGGAATCAAGTGTCATTCTTCTGTATATAGCTGTCTAATTCTCCCAGCACCATTTATGGAAAGACTGTCTTTTTTCCATTGGATACTTTTTCATGCTTTGTTGAAGATTAGTTGACATAGAATTGAGGGTCCATTTCTGGGTTCTCTATTCCGTTCCATTGATCTATGTACCTGATTTTGTGCCAGTACCATGTAGTCTTGGTGATCACAGCTTGGTAATATAGCTTGAAATCAGGTAACATGATGCCCCAGCTTTGTTTTTCTTTTTCAACATTTCCTTGGCAATTCAGGGTATTTTCTTGTTCCATACAAATTTTAGGATTGTTCTAGCACTTTGAAAAATGCCATTGGTATTTTTATCAGGATGGCATTGAAACTATAGATTGCTCTGGATAGCATAGACATTTTAACAATATTTATTCTTCTGATCCATGAGCATGGAATGTTTTTCCATCTTTTTTTTTTATTTTAAGATTTTATTTATTTATTTAACAGAGAGAGAGAGAGAGAGAGAGAGAGATCACAAGTAGGCAGAGCAGCAGGCAGAGAGAGAGGGGGAAGCAGGGTCCCTGCTGAGCAGAGAGCCTAATGCGGGGCACGATCCCAGGACCCTGAGATCATCACCTTAGCAGAAGGCAGAGGTTTAACCCACTGAGCCATCTAGGTGCCTGTTTTTCCATCTCTTTGTAAGATACCACCTTACACTAGGTAGAATGGCAAAAATTGACAAGGCAAGAAACAATAAATGTGGGAGAGGACGTGGTGAAAGGGGAACCTTCTTACACTGTTGGTGGGAATGGAAGCTGGTGCAGCCACTTTGGAAAATAGTGTGGATTTGCCTCAAAAAGTTAAAAATAGAGCTACCCTATGACCCTGCAACTGCCCTACTAGGTATTTACCCCAAAGATACAAAGGTAGTAAAAAAAAGAGCCACGAGCACCCCAATGTTCATAGCAGCAATGTCCAGAATAGCCAAACTGTGGAAAGAGCGGAGATGCCCTTCAACAGATGAATGCATGAAGATGTGGTCCGTACATACAATGCAATATTACTCAGCCATCAGAAAGGATGAATAGCCATCATTTGCATCGACATGGATGGGACTGGAGAGGTTTATGCTAAGTGAAGTAAGTCAAGCAGAGAAAGATAATTATCATATGATTTCACTTATTTGTGGAACATAAGGAAGAGCATGGAGGGGATTAGGAGAAGGAAGGGAAAAGTGAAGGGGGCGGATATCAGCGTGGAAATGAACCATGAGAGACTGTGGACTACAAGAAACAAACAGACTGAGGGTTCTAGAGGGGAGGGACGTGGGGGAACGTGTTAGCCCAGTGGTGGGTATTCAGGAGGGCCCATATTGCATGGAGCCCTGGCCATTATACACAAACAATGAATCTTGGAACACTACATCAAAAATTAATGACCCTCTTCTACTATATACTACTTCAAATGATGATTTTATTCTTTTACATATCCTAGTACCTATAGCTCATGGGGCTCATGGTTCATAAATTCAACCATTTACTGCCCTCACCTTTGATTCCTAGGTTCCTTTTCCCCGTGGTATCCTTACCTTGCAAATCCATAACATTGGATTAATCCACCCAAACTCTCTGACAAGTAGGCTTCTTAATGTGGCTGAATAGTAGAACACCATCTGCCTGGGATTAATGCCACTATCAGGTCATGGACCCCAAGCTCAGCTGGGCTCTGGCACTATTATGATATCATTTTACACGATCCCGGTCAGACCTATTTCTACCTACACAATAACTAATCCAAACCCATACTTCCATTGCTTAGGAGGCAGCCAGGGCTCCAGATTTGCTGATAAAAAATGCAGACCATCATTATTATTTTCCTAAATTGTTTCCATTCTTAAATGCTATCAATATTTATGTGTGCATTTCTACTCTTTCCTTTAGCTCCTTGAGAAGAGCTATATCCTTTTTAAGTTTCAGGCATATCTTTTCCCTGTGCTCCAGCCCTGGGAACTCACTGCAAGATTTCAAACCTGGGTTTCGGAAAGACGGATAACGGTGAAAAAAAAAAGAAAAGAACAAAAAGAAAAAAAATTTCTAGAAAAAAGAAGTTTTGAGTATAAACAGGAAAATTAGTTTTAGTCTTGAAATGAGCAAAAAAAAATTCCAAATTTTGCACAGATAATTTTTTTAATTTTCCTGGTAAAGGGGTAGAAAAATTAGACTAATTTAAAAATAATTAAAGTTTTAAAGTCACATTACTATTGTGTTTTGTACATGCATGAAACTATACAACACTTAAAACATATTTTAAAGGTTTTATTTAGTTAAGAGAGCGTAAGAGGCTGTTGGGGTGGGTAGCAGAGGGAGAAGATTTCCTGCTGAGCAGAGAGCCCGACATGGGGCTCAACCCCAGGACCCTCAGATCATGACCTGAGCTGAAGGCAGATGCTTAACTGACTAAGCCACCCAGGCGCCCCCAAAACTGAACACGCTTTTTAATATGTATCCGTGCTCTCGGCATATTGCCACTATAGCATCAAAGAACGGACCACCGAATGAAACTTGGATTTTTGATAAATTTTGGAATTTGGGATTAGCATACTGGTCATACATAACATAGCAGTTATGAATACAGATTTTTGGGTTTGGCTTTCTGATTGAGAATACTATCCTTGCTTTTACCACAATATAAGCAATATGACATTAGGAAAGTTATCTAACTCTAAAACTCATATGCCCTATCTATAAAATAAGGAACATGGAAAACCCAAGTCATAAGGTTGTTTTGAGGTGTAAAGTAGTCAGTTATTGGGTATCAAACATGTGGTACAGTGCCTGAAAAAGACGGAACACTCAATAAATTGTATCACTATTAATATTTCATTGATTTCTACGAGTAATTCAAACCAAGCTAATAGATTGCATTTTTTAATCTAAACTCAGTATATATGAATGATGAGCACAAAGCAGAATTTTTCATTTGAAGAATGAAGGTGTTAGTATTTTTATCAGACTAAAATAACTTTTTAATACATATTTTTCTTTGTATTAGTTTTACTCTTTAAGCTAAAAAGTCAAGGTTATTTAGTTGGGATTTCAAATTTTTCTTAGACATTTTAGATTTACGTCACAAACTGACTGACTGACTGACTTTATTTGAAAGAAAGAAAGCGTGCATGAGCAGGTGTTGGGGGGAGGGAAAGAGAATCATAAGCAGGCTCCACACTCAGTGACAGCCCAATGCGGGGCTTGACCTTATGACCCTGACATCATGACCTGAACTAAAGTCAAGATGCTTAACCAACTGAGCCACCCAGGCACACCCTACAAACTGACTTTAATATGCACCAAAACAGCCTTTTAAATCTTCTTACCCTACATAGTTGACTTTGGCTTGACAAGGTTACATAATTACATGTCTTCTTGTACAATGCAACCCAAATCTCCCAGGATTTTCTAGTACTTAAAAGTTTATCAGAAATTTTTATTTCAGTATATAAATACATGGTAAAGTACTTTATATACACTCTAAAGCCCTGCATTATTAAGATCAAACTTGTTGTATTGATTTTTCAAAAAAGATTATTGCAAAATGAAAAGGTTATTACAACACTGATAGAGGAGCTGAGTAGTAGCAACAGAAACTACCCAAAGAGGGGCCCTACAATTTTAGGATGAATTGTAATTGAAAGCATGTGTGCCTGAAAAAAAATCAATGAGACTACTATATATTAACAAGCCAAGGCAGATGGCCTATTTTTGTTCAGAGTGGTCAGATGAGACTGCTGAAGCTAAAAACACAGCATCCATTTCACCACCAAAATTTCCAGATATCATCTCTTATATGGTGCATAACAATAAATGTGCCCTTTTATAGACCAGAGCTCCCATGGGGAAACAGCCGTTACAATGAAATATTCTCTCTCAGCATTGTTAATTATAACTCCCTTCCATGATTAGTTTACTTATTTTTTATGTAGCTGCCACTATATAAACAATGGGATATCAACAAACAGATCTAACACAGAACTTAAAAATTAGAGAAAAAAATGTTTACATATACCCAACCAGATATTATAAAAACATTTTGTATGAAAGCACACAGAGGGAGGAGCTAATGTTAAAAAGGATGAGGGTAGTTTCTACGGAGTAAGGAATACAAAGTTATTTTTTATTTTTTAAAGATTTTATTCATTTATTTAATTGAGAGAAAGAGAGCAGGAGCAGGGGGAAGAGAAAAAGGAGAGAGACAAGCCAACTCTACACTGAACACAGAACCCGATGGGGCTTGGTCTCACAACCCTGAGATCATGACCCGAGCCAAAATCAAGAGTTGAACATAACCGACTGAGCTACCCAGGGGCCCTGGACTATAAAGTTATTTAACACAAACATACACATCTGTACATAGACACAAATAATATTATCTTAATCAGGCAATACCCTAATTTATCAAACTGTTCTTTTGATCTTTAAAGTCTGTTACAATAATGGTGTAATAAATTAAGGAAGGTATATTTATGATGCACCAAACATGTGGTCACACCGTATTGCCTGTGATTTTATACCAAAATAATGATGAAAGCATTATTCCAATTTTATTTATTAGAAAATTAAAGATGAGGGAGGCAAAATAATTTGAATGTTTTTCCAGAGTTATTAAATGTCCCGTCTATCCTTCTAACTTTGTTCTGACTTAAAATCCCTGCTTTATACTACACTCCCCAACGTCTGGTTGTTCAATGGGAGAAAACTAGAGTGACATGTGAACATACAATTAAGTGTCTCAAACTCATTTTCACGGAAGAGGCTTATCAGGCTGGTGACACTCTGGCTTTAATACATGGTAACCCCAGTGCTCTAGGTCTCCTTGCCATGGTCACTGTTCATCTTCAAAAAGTTTAACTTGACCTCCATGGATCTTTCTGCCACCCAAGGCAGAAACATCATTTCCTGATGTTCTACAGGTCTCCTTGCTCACATCTACCACAGCCCTGAGCACATTTTGGGTTGATTTCCTCTTTACTTTTTTCTCTTCCCACCTAGATCACGTGCAGAGTTTACGTGAAAGGCCTGATAAAGTCACTCAGGACGGTAGGAAAGCAAAAGTCCCCAGACTTATCTTCTCTTTACAGTAATGCTATCCTTTGCTTAACAGAAACAAACAAACGTAGACTTCGGATCCTTTAGAGAGAATTATTTGGTGATCAGAAAAACTGTTAAGCAACAAAAAAGACTGATAATGGGCATCTTTCGGTTTGGAATTTCTGCAGGTGCACAGTACGTGGGAGCTAGTGGGATTCTCTCTCATATCTGCATCAGACTGAGGTAGGAACACACAGGGCACTTCCGCTGTTCGTGAAAAACGATGTACACAGCACACATTAAATACATCCCCCTACAACTTTCTACTTCTGGCTTCAGCATATTGGTTTTGTCACACTGGACATGACTGCCAAGCTGCTTTCTGCTCAAGCATCTTTATATTCAGGGTTATGCTGGGCTTAGGACACAGAACCTTTATGCTGCTAACCACCTCGGCATGAGCTCTTCTGACGAAACCAACAAACAATGACTTGTTAAGATATGGGTTGTACCAAGTGAGAAGTGTAAGCAACAGTCTTCCGTCTGATGGTCAATATTCATTTCTTCAGTGTGAGCGGTTAGCAAGAGCTGGCTATTTTCCTTAAAATGGATTTACAAGATTAATGATTTTTAGTGTTATGAATAATTCCTCAGGGAAAAAAGTACACATCATCTTACAGATCTTTTTCATTTCCAAGATACTTTTACTTGTGATGTTAATATTGTCCACTATATTTCCTACAAGAGAGTCTAGAAGGAAGTTACCTCTGCCCAAAATTAGACTTGGTGAGTATTTCTACCCAAACCAGAGCTTTAAGTGTTTATGTTTTGTCAAGATTATAAATGTGCATTCATTAGGCAACCCAATTACAGATACTTTTAAATAAAGTAACAAGTGCAAAACGCATGGTAAACTAGAGACCACATATTTTTATTCTCCTAAAGATGTATGTACTGGGCACACATTTTTAAGTAATAAAAAGAGAGGATCACAATAACCAAGATAAATTTTTTTTATGAGGATTCTCCATTTGGATTTTAAAAATATAAGAGTTAAAAATTGGTTTAGAACATGTACAAAAAGTGAGTATGTATATATATAATTTATATATATAATGCTTCAGCAGGGGTACCTGGGTGGTTCAGTCAGTTAAGCATCCAGTTCTTGGTTTTGCCTGGGGACATGATCTCAGGGTCATGAGATCAAGCCCTGAATCTGGCTCTGTGCTTAGTGTGGAATTGCTTTGGATTTAGTCCCTCTCTCTCTGCCCCTCCCCCTGCTTGTGCACATGCATTCTTTCTCTTTCTCTCAAATACATAAATATTTTAAAAATAAAAATAATGCTTCGGCAGAAAACTAAAGTAACATTAAAAGTTCCAAAAATATACTAAAATCTTGAAATGTTAAAATACACTAAAATGTACCAACTACCATAAACTAATTTGTGCAATTTAGACCTTAGTAATGTGGGGCTTAGTAACAGACAAAAGGAAAAAAAAATTAGTTTATTTACTACTCATCCACTGATACAGAAAATAAATGGGCTTTTCTGAATGTATCAGTTTCTTGACAGATAATTCTTAGGAAGAATCAATTTCTAAATATCCATATAAGCCACATTGCATAATATGCTGGGCAACAGCTCGGAGCAAAGTGTGGCTGTATTTTTATGCTTGTATATTGCTTATTTATGAATAGCCCGGTTGTAAGAAAATATTACAATTTTAAATTTTAGAGAAGTATACAGTATTTCCTACAAGACAACCCCAGTTAGAAGTCTCTTGGGTGCTATATAAGCCCAGTACTAATGTTTCCCAATTCTAGGGTGAATCTGTTTGTGGGGCAGCTCAACTTACAAAATTTGGAGAATCTTCTTTAAATACAAGAAAAAGTTAAATCTTACTTTTAGAACATTGATAAGACTATCAGCCTGTGTTCACATAGGATTTGAAAGGGCATAGAAAGTTGAGCTTATGTTCTTCCTCAGGCAATCCGCTTCTGTCCCCACTTCCTCAAACATGGCCATTTTCCTGAATTCTTAGAGAAATCTGGGAGTTACGGTGGATTCTTCCCTTCCCAAGAACACCATCTCCCTCCCTCCGTCCTCACTCCGCGTTTGATGTCCAAAACTATTGGTAATTGCAATTCTTAGTACTTACCATTTTGTTTCTCCGAATTAATGCAACAAACACCTTCCAGCCCCTTGTGATTTTGCAGGTTTCGGCTCACCTGACCCACGCAGTCGGCATCCTACTGTCACGTGATCTCAGAGAGCAAGTGGTTCTCAAACTTAGTGTATTACAATCACCTGCACAGGTCTTGAAAATTGAACACAGCTGGAGTCCATTGTCATAGATTCTTATTGATTGGTTCTGGCTGGTACTTCAAAATCTTTTTTTTTTTTCCAAAAAACACATGACATGAATCATAAACAGATAGGCCACACACTCACTTGGACAATCCTCGTTTTGTGGAAAACAATAACACGCTTTGTGTCTTTTTCTCTTTTTGTAAGGCACAGGATCTTGTATATCACAAGCATTTAATAAATACACACTTAATACATGAAATAGTAACCACTAAAATATTTCAGTGAAGCAATTTCCAATGGAGTAAGGCTTCTAAACAAAGAGGCTGATACTTTAATTTTCTATAGGGATTCAATTTAGAGACCCTATTAGGGTCCAAACATCACTAGAATCACCAGAGATGTTTGCTAGAGTTGTTTTTTTTTTTTTTAAGATTTTATTTATTTATTTGACAGAGATCACAAGTAGGAAGAGAGGCAGGCAGAGAGAGAGGGAAGCAGGCTCCCTGCTGAGCAGAGCCCCCCCCCCCCACCATATGGGGCTCAATTCCAGGACCCTGAGACCATGACCTGAGCCAAAAGCAGAGGCTTTAACCCACTGAGCCACGAGGTGCCCCTAGAGTTTTGATTTCCAGCATCACCCAGACCAGGCCAATCTCTGGGGTATCTGATATATTCGGTAGCCTCTCTAAGTGGTATATTCATAACACCTGATGTTAGGAATCACTATCCTAGATTTCACATTCTGCATTTATATTCCCTAACACATTCTTCCCAAATGGCAATTTTCTCACACAAGCCATTAGAAATTGTCACAGATAATACTGTGATTAAATTCAGAAACTATGCTTCAGGTATCATTTGTAAAATGAATTGATCAAAGGTAATGTTAAAACCTTCTTAAGAAATATATACTGTCCCTAGTAGAGATGTATCTGTCCTGTTGTCCCTTTATTATGGAATGAAACCATGAGGGTGACTGTGCAGCTGAATTAAAGGAGCAAAAAATTTTGAGATTCCTAAAGAATTCTGTTGGAACCCTGGAGTTCTGAGGAGAGGGTTTCCCTCTACAATGTGCAGGTCAATAGCCCATTTAAATTATGTATTTTTTTTCAAATTTAGAATTCATTTTATGATTTCGAGTCAAGTTAATGCCATAGAAAAAGATTGCAACATATTGACCAGAATAAATAAAATATAAAACACATCCTGCCATGACTGAAGGATTTGAACACTTTTTACATCATTTAATAAATGGTGTGGACATTTTCAAATTTTCCCTTGATGTTCCAAAGCCCAGTTTCAAATATAAGCATATTGGAGCAATTGAACTTCTGTTAATATCTGAGGTTCCTATTTAATGACATCCTTCATGAGTAGATGGAAAAAATAACTGTTATGAACATCGTGTTTGACCTTCAGCAAGTGGCCTCAACATAGTCAAGCCTTAATTTCCCCACACCCCACTCCCCCAATAATGGTGAGTCCTTACAGCGTGGTTGTAAGTAGTAAAAGAATTACATACACCTACATATGTATAATATTTCTCCGGGCACTTCAGACGAAGGACGACCATTTTAGAGACTTCTTCGTGGCTCTGCAATTGTATCAAGCTGTGTTACATATTTAGGAGTTAGAGCAGAATTCTTGAGGCCCAGGTGCCTTATTGAAGAAACCCGAAGAGACACTCTGATGAATTCCTGCACTCTATATAATGTATCTTGATCTTACACAATCCTTTCAGTATTAAACTGCCCCTACTTTTAGACAAAAATGTTAACTTGGGCATGAGGGAGTTTTTTTTGTTTGTTTTTTTTTTTAAAGCTGCCTCAGAAGATGGTTATTTTAGTATCAAAGTCCGTGCTTGCTGTGAGTGATCTGTGCAGTAAGACGGTCCCCACTGCGGGATTCTCATTCCCTATGTAGAGCTCTCAACCTGGTCTTTTTGTTCCAGAAGGCTTGACAGAGTGTGGCCAGAACTTCGTCCTATATACCCCAGATTCCTTCCTCTTGCTTTCCCCACTCGAGAGCTACCTAGCCTTGTGTGAATTGCAAATATTTACTGTCCGAAAAGGACAATGTTCTACCATACCTGCTCGACAAATCGACCCTAGCCCTTGGACTTCGCAAGCTGCCTAACCGCTTCACTCCCGCCATGGCCCTGCTGGGCCCATAACATGCTGCATCGCTTTCCAACACCCAACCAACCCCTGCTTTGCCATATATACAGACTAGCTTGTTGCTCAAACTTTTCCTACGTGAAGGTGTCTTTTTAAGGCGTGGATTTTCTGTGGGGACAAAAGTACATTTCCTTGTAGGGTGTTAAGTGCAATTTTCGCAATAGCTTCCAGCAGATCATCAGATCATCAGAGGTTCTATCCATCAAATTGTCCACAATCACCATGTTTATTTGCCCAGTTGGGAGCAATTCATCATCATTAAGTGTCTCAGGGAGGCCCTTCATAAACAGAACGTGTGCGAAACCGGTTTCTGGTATTCCTTGCCAACAGCTGGTATACGAGACCATTTGTTTTCAGGCATAAGAACAACATATTATCATTCCCTAATAATGTATTTATCAAATTGTTTTGGCAGTATTGTATTGGGTAGCCTTTGAGGGGAGACATAAAAAGATTTCTCTAGCACTGTATGAAAGCGTTCCTCTCCAGATACAACATTTGTAAATGCTCTGCTGTGATTCGTATGTGTATTAATTTGATGAGGCTTTTTCTCCAGCTCTGGAGATTAATAATGACAATTCCACAAAAACAGAATACATTTGCATAGAAAGTCTCAATTTCCAAAACCTCCTCACATAAATCATCTCGTTTCTTTACAGCAACACTTCTGTGACACAGACGGGCGAGATTTCAGGGCACACACTGTACGCTTAAAAGAATAAAGCCCAGTGCAGTGGCCTGGTTCTCCCTGCTTCAGCAAATATGGACCAAAGCATATGCTTTCTTTTTTTTTTTTTTTAAAGATTTTATTTATTTGAGAGAAGACAGTGAGAGAGAACATGAGAGGTGAGAAGGTCAGAGGGAGAAGCAGAATCCCCGTGGAGCTGGGAGCCTGATGCGGGACTCGATCCCCGGATTCCAGGACTGTGACCTGAGCCGAAGACAGTTGCTCACCCAACTGAGCCACCCAGGCGCCCTGAAGCATATGCTTTCTTGCACCACGCTCGGGGCTTACTCCATCACATTGCCTGCTTATAATTACCAGCAGGTGCATCAGATAAAAGCAAATCTCCCTAGTTGAACCTAGGAAAAGCTTGCCCAGGATTTCACTATCGGAGACTCTCACCCCCTCGTCCTCCATAGAACACAGTTTTAAGGAAGAAGTTATGTGATCAAAGATGCATTTTCAATAACAACAACAAAAAAAAAGATAAAAGAAAAAAACATAACTCTGGCATGATAGATTGGTGTACAGGAGAGCAGTTCAGAGCAAAAGTCATTATCTGTCAACTCAAGAAAGGCGAGAGAAACTGGAAAACATGCTGTAAACTTCCAGCAAGTTTTGTGTGAACGGCGCTTAAGCATATGAGGTATCCAGACAAGTAGGTATCCTGACTAATTGTCTTCGAGATAAGATCTTTCTAACTTGACCTTATTCTTTCTTTCTAGCAATTACCACTGAAAAGGTACTTTAAAATATTTGTGTCTTCTATATGCTTAAAGAAAAAAAAAAAACTCGTAACTGCAACTCTACTGAATATTTTATAAGACAACTCGCAGACTACTTAGAAAAATGCATAACACAAAAATTCCAGACAACCTGTGAGCCTTATCCTCTTAAATTGTGCTTTTAAGTCATACTCTGCCTCAGTTAATGTGTATTGTTACCATTGCCCTAGAACTGAGTATAATTGAATAAGGACCTGATTTGCTGATCAACAAATCAAAACTGGCTCTGACAATCACTTTTTAAATGACCTTGGACAAATTACCTAACTGGAGAGGGTATCATTGTATCATTTTAAAGTGGAGATAGCAATACTTACTTTGTAGGCTAATGTTATATATTTGAATATATATATACACATATATATGTATGTGTATATATATACACATACATACATATATACCCAGTAGCAGTGTGCCTGGAAGGTAGTGAATAAATGCACAATTCATATTTATTATCTCTGCAATACCTATTGCTTCATTTTGAGCAAACTCACAAAATGTGAAAAATGACCTGAGAGCCAGTCTGAATGATCAAACTGATCTCTAAAGTAGATCTTTGAAACAGGATTCTTCAGATAGTGGTTGATTCCAAGGTTGAGGAAGAGTAGTTGCAAGGTGAACCTGACACCATCTTATTCCAGAAAGTAAAGAAGTGCCAAAAAAAAAAAAAAATTGCAAGTGTAGTGTCCTCATTATACACACACACACACCAGCTGTTGAGGAACATGATTAAGAAAGACATGGCCAGGGTGCTTGGGTGGTGCAGTCAGTTAAGTGTCCGACTCTCGGTTTCAGCTCGGATCATGATCTCAGGGTCACGAGATCAAGCCCCACACCCAGCTGCATGCTGGGCTTGGAGCTTGCTTGAGAGCTCTCTCTCTCTCTCCCTCTCCCTCTGCCCTTCCCCCTGCTCCTGCTCTCTCTCTTTTTCTCCCTCTCTCTAAAATAAGTAAATCTTTAAAAAGATGAAAGAAGGAAATGAGCACCCCCCCAAAAAAAGAAGGAAAGAAAGAAAGAAAGAAAGAAAAAAAGAAAGAAAGAAAGAAAGAAAGAAAGAAAGAAAGAAAGAAAGAAAGAAAGAAAGAAAAAAGAAAAAGACATGACAACCAACTGACAGATGAGCTGGCCCTGGGCCCTGGGAGGTGCCTCACCTCTCTCCCTGTTCTTAGAATGTGGGTTTCACTTGCCTTTCCTGCTCCAACAGGCTGCGCCAAGGCCATAGCCTTGAAATACTGATGTGCTATTGAAAACATCTGCACAGTATACGGGACTGAGCCCAGTTAGAACCCCTTCATAGGGCGCCTGAGGGGCTCCGTGGGTTAAGCCTCTGCCTTCAGCTCAGGTCATGATCTCAGGGTCTTGGGATCAAGGCCCACTTCGGGCTCTGCTCAGTGGGGAGCCTGCTTCCCCTTCTATCTCTGCCTGCCTCTCTGCCTACTTGTGATCTCTCCTCTATTAAATAAATAAAACTTTTTTTTTTAAAAGAACCTCTTTATAAAGTTTTAAGATTTGGAGGGCAATGCAGGGGTCCATTTGTCTTGCTGCCACCCAAGGCAAGTCCCTCATGTAAGTTTCCTTTGTTATTATTGAAGCTACCATGTGCCAATAGGGAATGGCCTGCCTCTGTGTCTCTCCCTACCCTGGGTAAGGGGGCAGGATTCACACTACGCCAGGAAGGCCCCCAAGAGTGTTGTGAACCTGTAACAGCTCAAATGAGTTCCCACTGGTCAGAATTGGGATCATTATAAATATTAAGTATTGTAATGAATTATAAACTACTGAAAAGGATAAAAAATCATGAGCCCCTATTGATAATTAGTATATAAATGAATGAATGTGTACATACATGTATGCATAGAACCATACACAAACACATGAGAAAGAAAGTATTTTGCTTAAACAGAATAGGGGAAGGACACCTGGGAAATGTTAAGCTATAAACAAAGTGGGAAATCACTATTTTGTTATTCTCATAGTCCAGATTGGATCAGGCAGGAATCATCAATGAATGATACATCTGGAGAAATTATTTGATGAGAAGCAGGATATTTTCATGGTCCTCAAGTCTTTCCCCAATGACTGTGTATTAATTACAAGAGAGAAAAAATAGTGACGACACATAAAGGTAATTGTTCAAGTGACCAAAATGAATTTCCCTAGTAGGGAACAGATGGATATTATGTGTCTTCAGACTTGATGACCTAAGGACACATCACCTGTGCAATAATCCTGCTTAGAATGAAAACAAGTGAATACCGAATAAACACAAAATCATGATGTTTCTTCTACACACCAAAAAAAGAGTAGCCTCATTCTTCAAAAATGCTGATATCATAAAAGACAAAGGCTATGAAAATATTCTGGATTAAAGAAATTCAAAGAAATGTGACAACTAAATAAAAGTTTTTTCTAATTTTTTTTTAATTTATTTGACAGAGAGAAATCACAAGTAGACGGAGAGGCAGGCAGAGAGAGAGAGAGGGAAGCAGGCTCCCTGCTGAGCAGAGAGCCCGATGCGGGACTCAATCCCAGGACCCTGTGAGCATGACCTGAGCCGAAGGCAGCAGCTTAACCCACTGAGCCACCCAGGCGCCCCTAAATAAAATTTTTGATCTAAGACTGGATCCTATATTGAAAGGGGAGGAAAAAAACCCCAAACAAAAAAACTCCTACAAAAGACATCACTGGACCATCTGAGAAAATTGGAATATGATTGGTAAATTAGATTAAACTATTTTTTGTGTATTACTAGAGTAATCATGTCAAGGTTATTGATATAGATAATAGTACTGCAGCTATGTAAGAAAGTATTGTTGTATTCAGGAAACACATGTTGAAGTGTTTAGGGGTAAGAAGTCATGATATATGTAACTTATTCCACAAGTGATTCAGGAAAAAAAAATCATGTGTGTGCATGTGTGTGTGTGTGTGTGTAATTACAAAATTGTATGTGCAGGACACCTGAGTGGTTCAGTCAATTAAGCCTCCCACTCCTCGTTTTGGCTCAGATCATAACCTCGTGGTCATGGGATCTAGCCTGTACTGGGCTCTGCGCTCACTGTGGAATCTGCCTGAGATTCTCTCCCACCCGCTTTGCCCCAGTCCCTGCTCCAGACCCCGCTGCATGTGTACACACATGCACACTCTCTCTCTGTCAAGTCTTATAAAATTATGTCTCTGAGTGTAAATAGAGAATGGTAAGGAATAACACATGAAGAAGTAAAATGTTACCAAGTGCATCTTGGTAAAGGATATGAGGATTTTCTTTGTACTAATTTCTTTTCTGCAACTATTCTGTAAGTTTAAAATTATTACCAAATAGATTTAAAAAAAAATAAAAAAACAAGCCTTTGGATAGCAACACATTATTTCCACCAAATAAAATGGCAATAGTGAAAGTCCCTGAACTCAGAGTTTGTTTGTGTATTTTATTGTTGCTTTTTCTGAGTGCCCTACAAACATTCATCTTGTTATCCAATGGAAATGAGTATTCAAAATCATGAAAGTGAAGATACATTTGCTTTAGTTAGTTCACGGATCAACTATCTTGCTTTTCTCACAGTATTTTGTTCCTTCTTTTTTGCTATGTCGTCAACAATGGCTCATTTTTATGAATAATAAAATGCATATGAGTTTTATTTTCAGTTTTTATGGAAGAGAAGTAGCTAAGGGCAGGGACCACATCTTATAAATTTTCTGAGTATTTTTATTGAGTTTTTTTAAAATTCACACTTCTAAGACTTTTATGGTTTGGAAATAAGGTACATTGCCTATTCTTCCTGCTTCTTCACTATACATGTAGATTTAGAGGGCATATATTTTTTAAATTACATATTATAAGATATAAAATCTGTGATAAATTAATAATTTTACCTGTTTTATGTTTCCTGGGACTTTCTTACAAAGGTATGATTGTATGAAAAATATCCTCAAACCTTTCAAATCTTTCTGTGCCCATTTTGGAAGAAATACAAGTTCTGCTGAGTTGTTTTTAAATTTACGAAGCTATTTTTGTATCTTTTCAGTAAATTCCACACTGATATTACCTTTATCATTTCTGCTCTTATTATTTTTTAGTTAGACATTTACAAGACAACGCCAACTAAATAAAATGCTAATTTCTACCTCAGAAAACACAAAATTCACAAGCATTGGTGGATTGAATAAATACCAATATCTAAACATCCAAAGACTGCCAAATAGATAAATAAAAAATTTCATTTAAGAAGTGAATTTTAATAAACACACCTTTATTAACCTATAGTGCACATTTTTTGGTACAGACCGATTTGTCATATTGACACCTGAAAATTCATGCCTCTAAAAATATCTGTAGTTGAACTACTAAAAAATCTATTTGAATTTCTCAGCCTAGTCTCTCTAATAAGATATTTTAAGTTTCCAAAATCTGATAGAATTGCTTCAGGCTTTTTGTTTGAATTTTCAACGAACTGTCTAAAATAA
Organism: Mustela nigripes; assembly: GCF_022355385.1. Taxonomy (NCBI): domain Eukaryota; kingdom Metazoa; phylum Chordata; class Mammalia; order Carnivora; family Mustelidae; genus Mustela; species Mustela nigripes. The sequence continues at coordinate 9,027,380 of NC_081560.1, read as the reverse complement.
CTCCAGGAATAAAATGTAGCACATCAGTTATTTCTAAAACACTGTGATGGGCCACATTCACTCTAGAGAATACTGCTGAATAAAAAAGCAATGGGCAGTGGAATTAAGAGAAACATAAAGAAAGTTTTACATAAATAAATTACTTAAGGGAAATCATTTGAGTATTTGGTTCAGGTCTGGGATTTCAAACTGCTTACAAGCAAAATACGTTTATATTCTATGGAATTATTTATTGATGTGTTCCTCTGCTCAGGCTGTCATAAGAAAATACCATAGACTGGGTAGCTTAAACAACTGAAATTTATTTTCTCACAGACTTGAAGGCCAAGACACCTGAGATCAAGATGCCAGAAGATATGGTTCTTCACTGAGAACTCATCTTCTTGAAGGTAGATCGCCACCTTCTCTCTTGGTCCACACATATCAGAGAGAAAGCAGAAGAGAGCCGACTGGTATCTTTTTTTTTTTTTTTAAGATTTTATTTATTTATTTGACAGAGAGAAATCACAAGTAGATGGAGAGGCAGGCAGAGAGAGGAAGGGAAGCAGGCTCCCTGCTGAGCAGAGAGCCTGATGCGGGACTGGATCCCAAGACCCTGAGATGGTGACCTGAGCCGAAGGCAGCAGCTTAACCCACTGAACCACCCAGGTGCCCCCCGACTGGTATCTTTTTATAAGGGCACTAATCCGATTATGAGGGACCCATCTTCATGACTTTATCTAAACTCACTAATCTCCCAAAGGCCCCATTTCCAAATGCCATCACAGTGGGGGTTAGGGCTTCAATATAAATTTTGGAGAAACACAATTCAGTCTACAACAGTTGACTTAAAAGAGTAAGTATATTGGAAAGGAGTTTGATAACCCTCTTACATGACCCTTACTTATATCCAAATCATCTTAATTTACATTGTTGTTCCTTTTTTTTTTTATTCACATGGGGGAAAGGGAGAAGGAGAAGCAGTCTTCCCACTGAATAGGCACTTGATCCCAGGACCCCAGAATCATGACCTTAGCCAAAGGCTCAACAACTGAGCCACCCAGGTGCCCCTTCATTGTTGTTTTTTTTGTGAAGAACAGTATAGACATGTCTAGATGAAGGTAAAATAATAGCTTCAACAAAAAGAAAAAAATATGTTGTATATCTTTTCCATTGCCAAGTAGCCTTTTAAAATTTGAAGACTTGGCATTATAATTATCTAACATTCTTAAAGATGACTAAAATGGCTTAGTTGATTTCATACTATGCAAATTTTATAATCTAAAATAAATGGATATTTTTAACATAGGAATAAATTTAATCAAGGAGGGGTAAATCCTGTACTCTGAAAAACTATAAAATTTTGATGAAAGAAATTGAAAAGAACACACATAAAATAGAAAGGTATTTCATGTTCATGGTGTAGAAGAACCAATGTTGCTAAAATATCCATACCACCCAAAAACAATCTACAGATTTAACACAATCCTTATCAAAATATCAACAGAATTTTTCATAGAACAACAACTCTAAAATTTGCTTGGAACCACAGAAGACTCTGAATGGCCAAAGCAATCTTGAAAAAGAATAAAGCTGGAGGAATCACAATCCCAGATACCAAGATACACACTACAAAACGGTGGCAATCAAAACAGTATAGCACTGGCACAAACATAGACAAATAAATCAATAGAACAGGATAGAGGGCCCAGAAATAAGCCCATGATTCTATGGTCAATTAATCTTAGAAAAGGAGGCAAGAATATATAGTGGGAAAAAGACAGTCCCTTCAATAAATGGTGTTGGGAAAACTAGAAAGCTACATGCAAAAGAATGAAACTGCACCACTTTTTCTATACACTATACACAAAAATAAATTCAAAATGGATTAAGGACCTAAATGTAAGACTTAATACCATAAAAACCCTGTAAGAGAGCATAGGCAGTAATTTCTATGACATGGGCCACACCAACATTTTCTAGATATGTCTCCTAAAGCAAGAGGAAAAAGTAAAAATAAAGTATTTAGACTACATCAAAATAAAAATCTTCTGCACAGCAAAGGAAACATCAACAAAACTAAAAGACAACCTACTGAATGGTAGATGATATTTGTAAATGACTTATCTGATAGAGGGTTAGTACCCAAAATATATAAAGAACTTATTCAACTCAACAGCCAAAAAAGAAATAATCCAAATAGAAGATGGGCAGAAGACATGAATAGACATTTCTCCAAAGAAGATAACCACATGGCCAACAGACACATGAAAAGATACTCAACATCACTTATCATCAGGGAAATGCAAAAATCAAAACCACAATGAGCTATCACCTCCAACCTGTCAGAATGGCTAAAACCAACAACACAAGAAACGAGTGTTGGTGAGGAGTGGAGAAAAGGGAACCCTCATGCACTGTTGGTGGGATTGCAAACTGGTGCAGCCAATGTGGAAAACAGTATCCTCAAAAAACTAAAAATCGAATTACCATATGATCCAATAATCCCACTACTGGGTATTTACCCAAAGAGTATAAAAATGCTAATTTGTTCCTTGTTTATTGCAGCATTATTTAGAATGGCCTAATTATGGAAGCAACCCAAGTGTCCATCCACTGAATTAAGAAGTGGTATGTAAAAAAAAAAGAAGAAGTGGTATGTACACACACAATGGAATATTATTTAGCCATAAAAAGGAATGAAATCTTGCCATTTGCAACAACATAGATGGATCTAGAGGGTATAATGCTAAGTGAAATAAGTCAGTCAAAGAAAAGAACACCATATGATTTCACTTATATGTGGAATTTAAGAAACAAAACAAATAAACAAAGAGATAAACCCAAATAATAGACTCTTAACTATAGAGAACAAACAGATGGTTACCAGAAGGGAGGCGGGTGAGGGGATGGGTGAAATCGGTGAAGGGGCTTAAGAGTCCACTTACCATAGTGAACATGGAGGAATGTATGGAAAAATAAAAATGTAAATAGATATATTTTAGTGTGCCTTCTGCATTATTATAAAGGAGAAACAGGTTCTATGACTTTGTGGCTCACAGTACTAATATGAAGCCTAAAGCATTTATCTTTATATTTTCCTTCTCCATTAAAATGTTGAATTCCTTGGGCGCCTGGGTGGCTCAGTGGCTTAAGCCTCTGCCTTCGGCTCAGATCATGATCTCAGGGTCCTGGGATCGAGTCCCGCACCAGGCTCTCTGCTCTGCGGGGGGCCTGCTTTCTCCTCTCTCTCTCTGCCTGCCTCTCTGCCTACTTGTGATCTCTGTCAAATAAATAAATAAAATAATTTTTTAAATGTTGAATTCCTCATTTTCAATTTTTTTCTTTTTGGATTCCCAGGTTATAATTTCAGTAATAGGATATGCCTTATCATTCCCAACTATGCATAAAGATGAAAGTAGAAAATGAACTAAGAGTATGGGACAGTTACTTCCAAAAACAAAGTAGGAACCGGAAATACTCCAAGGAATTCTGAATTTGAAACCACAGTTTAAATCTCCAGGCACAGGGGAAAGAAGCCTTTTAAATGTGTAATGATAGGACATATTAATAATTAGAATCAATAAGGAAATAAAATTCAAAATACTCATTTAAATATTCTTTTAAAAACCTTTTAAATTTTATTCAAAAATTCTCCATCAGTATGTGATATGTACATTAATTCAAAACCTTTACTCTCTCTTAGGAAAAAAGCTCTCATACAGCATATTTTGCCTCTTGATATAGAATACAGTTAGACAGAGGCCTGGAATTTCTTTGATTATATATTTAATGTAACCAACACATGGTTCAGAGATGGTCAAGCTATGACCCATGGGCCAAACCTGCTTCATTGGCTACTTTTATAAATAAAATTTTATTGGAACACAGCCCCTCTGAGTTATTTATATATCATCTATGGTTGCTTTCACGCTACAACAATATTCAGTAGTTGTGACAGAATTTCTGGCCAATAAGCCAGAAATATTTGCCACCTGGCCTATTACCAAAAAAAAAAAAAAAGTTTACTGACTCGTGGTTTGTAACTAACAGGATGTTAGTTAGTTTGTTTGTTAGTTGTTAGTTAGTTTGTAACTAACATGATGCTAGCTTACCCAAAGAGTGGATCTCTCCTTATTTTTGTCAGGTATAGTGGAATTGGAGAGTACACTTACATATTTTTACTTGTGCTAATACCTCCTTCCCTTTCGGCTTCAACGACATTAGTCTTACAGATTAGGCTATTTTAATGTGGTCCTTAAATGTTTATGAATTGCTCATTCTATATACATGTTTTATGCCAGATAAGTCAATTTCAAATTGCTTCATATAACACTTCACTTTCTGTAGAGACGTGGCCCCCTCTTTTGCCTCTTTGGAAATTTTCTAATTTTAAAATATCAGCCTTTGGGGATTTAGAGTATACCCTGTGGTCTAAGACCTAAAATTTAGGCCCAGGATTATGCATTTCCTGACATCTGGGAAAATCCAGGAGAGCCTAGAATGGCTTCACCACAAGTTCCCCACTCTGTTCCCATGGACGAGGCCTCCTAACCAAAGAAGGGACTCTCCTTATTATGGGGACAAGGCATGGTTTCTGATTATCCCTGAGTAGTGGGCTTCACTCCCTGCCAGGCTGTGGGATTATTCAACCTCTTGCAGGAACCAAGAGTCAGGTCTTCCTCCTAATACTAAGCAGTTTGCCTCTCACAGGCCTTTTGTTCACTCTATTCCCAAGTGCATCATCGAGCCACCCTCCGTGGTGTGTGGTGTCCCCCAGCTGTGACTGACACAGCTAGTCAACTGGTATCTATCTCCTGTGTCTGGTGGCAACCACACCCACAAGCCTCTTCACCAATGGGGGGAACAGGAGATAGTTAAAACATATTGCCCCGCCACCAATTCTTTTGAATATTTTCAACTCTTGAAGCTTCCAGAAATTGAATAATACATGTGTATTCTTCCAACTTTTACTAATATGCTTTATCAAAGTTTGAGGAAAATGTGTATCATTTTGCTTAAGTCTTGGTCATAAGAGTACACTTTATATTAGTTTTTTAAAAAGATTTTATTTATTTATTTGACAAAGATAGCGAGTGAGGGAATAGAAGCAGGGCAAGTGGGAGAGGTAGAAGCAGACTTTCCACTGAGCAGGGAGCCCAACAGGGGGTCAATCCCAGGACCCTGGGATCATGATGTGAGCTGAAGGCAGGTGCCCCTTTATATCAGTTTTAAAGCATCTTCATGCACAAAGTCATGGAGCACACACTAGCACAATAAATCTAGTTCTTTTAGTCTAATCTCTCGCATCACTTTTAAAAATTTTATTTCAAAATAAACAATGCTTATCTACATTCCTTTGCATCTAAGAGACTGGTTTATGTTCTTAGGAAATCTCTGTCAGGAAAAATAAAATAACGTTTTTTCACAGTGGTAGCTGAGTTTCAATGTGTGCTTTTGGTGATATCTACGAGAGCACACTCTTACTTCTGAACTCTAAAAAGATAATTTGGTTTTCTCAGGATCATCCAAGGCTACTGCTGTGGCCAAGACCCCTAGAAGTTTGCTTCTGGGTCTCTGAAGCTGACCGCCATGGAGGCTGTTTTGATTCCTGACAGCAGGTATGAAGCTGGGCGGAGGGGTGGGGCTGGATGGAGGACTTTGCAAAGGAAGCATTTTTCTTCTACCATAGGGAGAAATAAAAATGCAAAGAATTTGAATATTGGGAAAACTGTACATTCTGAAATAACAACTTTTGACTGCATTTGGAGAGGACATTGTTAAAAATATAATTTAAGATTTTAATGAAAACAATGGAGGCCACGCCGCTGCCCCAGAGCAAACCCCAGGCATGATAGCTGAAGCCTGGAGGGGTTAGAGGTGGTCGGAAACAGACCCCACCCCACCCCGCCCGGGGTAGGGGGATATTGAATGATAGGTGGCTTCAGGGAGGGAAGGAAAAGCCATCGTGCCTGGAAGAAGGGCATGGAGGTTAGCCGAGAGAGAACAAAAAACGAACAGACCTGAAGGAGTGTTTAATTGGGACCAAGGAGATGACACAGTGGCTGTTGGGTGAACGACACCAGAACCTGAATGAACACTGACTATCTCAGCAAACACCAGTGTCAAGAGCTGGTGATTCTGAGGATGGGGGGGATGAAGCCCATAGACACAAACACAGACAAGCTCAGAACAAACACAAAAGACTATCTCAACCACCCCAAGTCCAACATTTTGACTCCAGAATGATATACCAGGAGGAAGCTGGCTGGGGCAGAGCGGGATGGGGATAGGATTGGAGCATTCTGGAAAGACTGATCTTAAACCTGTAATACTGAGACAACCTAGAATAGGCTACTATGGTATTCTGGAGAAAATTCTTTCTGGGAAGAATGAGAGGCGTGACGTGAAAATGTTGCTGAGTGATCGAGAAATAAATCTCTTGCCATCTGAATACATCTCTTGTAATTTGCCCCACTATCTTTTTAATACCTGTTTCAAAATAATTAATACTTATTAATGCTAGTCTATGAATCATGTCTTGATGATAATATGAGCCCTTTGTTCTTCAGGTTTTGAATGGTAATGTTAAAGAAAAACATACGCTTAATAGGTTTATTTTTACGCTCTAAAATTAATAATGTACACGTGCATTAACAGTCACATAGTAGAGGGCACCTGGCTGGCTCAGTTGGTTAAGCAACTGTCTTCGGCTCAGGTCTCGTTCCTGGAGTCCTGGGATCGAGTCCCACATCAGGATCTCAGCTCCACAGGGAGTCTGCTTCTCCCTCTGACTTCTCTCCTCTCATGCTCACTCTCACTGTCTCTCTCTCAAATAAATAAATAAAATCTTAAAAAAAAAAAGTCACATAATAGAGATGAATCCTATATTTCTCTCTTCTCATTTAGAAACAACTCAAAATATTTATGCAAATTGTTTTCACTCTTGGCATGTATGCATACCTCCTAGATTGGCAATGTAATATATGCAAAAGTTTTAATATTACATTTTCCTGACAAATAACTTACCACAAATGCTTATATGCTACATTTGATGACTACAAACTTTTATCCTTTACCAACTTCTATTCCCTTAGGAAACTGAATTTATTTGTATAAAATAAAAGCGTATAATGATGATATGATTTTCTATTTTCTTTTCATAGCCATCTCAATATACTTAATTTAAATTTCCCTTTAATACTAACTTTCAAGTTATTTGGGTTTGGGTTGGTTTTCTTTTTACTTTTATTTTATTTCTTCCAATTTCTTCGAAATGACTATGAAATAGACTCTCTAAATGTCCAAGAAATTATACAGAAAGAAGGAAACACTCTCCTAATGATAGTATCTATAATTATGACAGTGGAACTCAAACAAGAATATCCTGTGCTCATTTAGAGTCCAACGAGTTTGGAGGCCAGGAGAGAGGCTGTCAGTGACAATGGCATCAGGGATAGTTTATGTAATAGCATTGACATTATTTCCTTAACTTGAGGCTTAATAAAGACAACAAAGGATTAGCAGTGAATGAGAGAACCTGCTGGATTGAATGAACTGTTAGCAGCTTTCCTATGAATATAGCTCACTAAGAACTTGATTGGGACTGTATTAGATCTATACATCTAAAAAGGGAGAAGTGACATCTTACCCATACTCAATTTTTCAGTCTATGAATACATTATATCTCTTCACTTATTCCCATGTTGGTTGATTTCTTCATCAGAAGCTAGTAGTTTTCAGCACACATTTTATCAGATATATACCCAAGTATATATATGTATTTTTGGTGCTAATGCAAATGGCATTGTCTTTTTAAGCATTTAAAAATTTTTAATTTCATTGTTGACACATAGAAATGCAATGGATTTTTTTATGTACAAATGCGTACTTTTTTTTAAAATTTTTTATTTTTTATAAACATATATTTTTATCCCCAGGTGTACAGGTCTGTGAATCACCAGGTTTACACACTTCACAGCACTCACCAAAGCACATACCCTCCCCAATGTCCATAATCCCACCCCCTTCTCCCAAACCCCCTCCCCCTAGCAATGCAACATGGGGGTTTAAGTGGGTAGGAGAAGAATCAATGAAACAAGATGGGATTGGGAGGGAGACAAACCAAAAGTGACTCTTAATCTCACAAATGCGTACTTTTAAAGAGTATATTGAAATGGAAATTTGGGCACTATAGGGAAGGTAAATTTTAATTTAGTTTTAATTAACATCACCACCTACATTTATGAGTTAGTAAAATAGTTCCTACCTCTTCATTTCCTGTTTTGCGATGAGATCAGATACATTGTACTTTATATGTTGTTAATATTCATGATTAATGGAGAGAGTTAAAAGTAGTTTTAGTGGAGAAAGATAGTGAAGGTTAGTACCTTTATGAAAAATAGCATTAAGCTTTAAATTAGTGGACTATTACCTAAAGACAGGTAGTTTATAGCCTTCCTTCTCTCTTTCTCTCAATGTCCCCTCCAGATAAGAGAGAAACTAAAATCACTGAAATGTCCTCTACCACAGCACACATCCCCCCAAAATTATTATCTTTGCACAAACAGCTGAAGTACATGAGGGCACAAACTATTTTAATTTTATTTTAATGTCACTTAAGTTATGATTGAAGAGCTTTTCTTTAACACATGCTACTAATTATTCTAAATATAAATTGATCAGTCCGTAATATATAACATCCCTAAGAAATTAAAATCTGAAGCAACAATAAAGGGAAAAGGCCCAAGATTGGCAGGAGATAAATTTAGAGATCTCCCAACACCTGACACTCTCTAAATTAGATCAATAAGTGCAGCTCTGCAGGCTTACGTCAGCTGAAACGAAATAGCACAAATCAAATAGTCCACAACATTCACTGGCACTCAAGAAGTAGAGCAGAATCTTGCATTTTTAAAAAATATTTTTGTTTCTTTGACAGAGAGAGAGAGGGAAAGCAGGCAGAGTATGAGACTGCCTTGTATGTTTGCAAATTGCTAAAGGAGCAAATCCTGAAAGTTCTCATGGCACGAAGACAAAATTCTGTAGCTATGTGTGGCAATGGGTGTGAACTAGACTTATCATGGTGAATCTTTTGCTGTCTATAGAAATACTGAATCATTATGTTGTACACCTGAAATTAATGCAATTTGTGTTAATTATACCTTAATAAAGGAATCTAGAAAGGAGAATGTTAGGAACATAATAAACACAGCTACAGATATATTTTTAAGATGCATAAAAGATCAGATGGGTGTTACAATAGCTGTGTTGTGGGAAAGAGACCATCATGTCGTGTAGTTTTAATTACTCAAAATACATGCATATTTATGATGGAAGTATTTTAAAAGGGGAATAGATAGCAAGGACTTGGAGAATGATTTAATAATTATGGTGGCTGAAATTATGACTTTGTGAAATAAATCATGATTGTCAAATAATTACGAACTGCCTCAAAGCACAAAGTTTTTCTGGGATAATGCTCAAATGAACTATTGTAATGAAGTAAAAATCTAATAAGATGTGAGATAAAATGCAAAAATAGTTGTTTTCAAAGGAAGAAATATATTTCTACAACTGGTGAAACAAAGAAAGCAAGCAGGCTCCCTGCTGAGCAGAGAGCCCGATGCGGGACTCGATCCCAGGACCCTGAGATCATGACCTGAGCCGAAGGCAGTGGCTTAACCCACTGAACCACCCAGGCGCCCCTTAAAGAGCAGTTCTAATCCACATAACAACCCTGTACATATTTGAAGAGCATCTTGGTACCTCTCTCAACCCCCCTGACCCCCATTAGTCTGTTCTTCAGATGAAACATTTCTGATTTTTCCATCTATTCTTTATGGTTTCAGGTTTATTCCAGTTAGCCTTCTTTCCCCCAAATATTACAGTTTTTCGGTTCTCCCCCACTGTTCTCATTGAAACATGGCACTCCTGTTCCAGTCTGATCAGCCATAGAAAAGTAAGGCTGTCTTCTCTAGTTCTGTGTTTCCCTTGATACTTTTGGTGTTCTGTTCAGTCTTGCAGCTGCCAGAGTAATCATCTAGTAGTAATTGTCTAATTCACATGCTCAGAAACTGTCAGTGGTCTTTATGTCCCTGCACATCAGGTAGTAACCACTTGCACTTGATTTTCAAGATTTGCTCATCTGACTCCATTTTCCCTTACTACTGCCCTTCAACATATCTCCTGTGTTTTAGACTGACCAGGCTATCTTACCAACCTGGACCACCAGTGGACCTTCCTGCCTTCAGACCTTCCCATCTGGTTTTCCCTTTGTCCTCTGTTTTTTTTTTGTTGTTTTTTTTTTTTTTTTTTTTTTTTATGCCTCCTCAACTACTCTCAACTCCCATGTTTTCTCAGGAGCTTTTCTTTTCATAAAGAAAGCTCGTGGATCACTTATGATCCACCTACCTGTTAATTTAGTCTTAAATGTCTTTCATCATTGTTTTATTGTCCTCTCAGTAATAGCCTTTTTTTTTTTTTTTAGTATTTCCAGGTGCTTTTTAGTTGTTGTGAGTGGCATCCTTTTTTTTTTTTTTAAAGATTTTACTTATGTATTTGGCATGTAGAGATCAAAAGTAGGCAGAGAGGGAGGCAGTGAGAAAGGAGGAAGCAGGCTCTCTGCTGAGCAGAGAGCCCGATGCGGGACTCGATCCCAGGACCTTGAAAGCATGACCTGAGCTGAAGGCAGAGGCAAACCCAGTGAGCCACCCAGGCGCCCCCAATCTTAGGGATTTATAGCAACCAGGAAACTAGATTAGATGCCTTTCAGAGGTCAGCTGTACCTGATTTGTGGGGTGACCATCGCGGGGCAGAGGGAAGAGAACCATGGTAGAACCACACACGTTGGCTTATAAATTCTCTGTTTAGAATCGGTGAACAGTGCTACCATGGACGTCGTCCTGTGAGCTCCTTGGTGACCACGGCAGCTTCCCTGAAAGCCCTGTCAACCTGTGTTCTTACACCCAATGTTCTCAAGCAGCACCAAGAGCAAGTCCTCCAGCTTGGGGCATACATAACATAATGAGACGTGATTCTCAGCGCGGTGAAGCTGACCCTCAGACACACCTCCTGTTTTGCTATACCAGAAAAAACCCTCTAAACTCTATGCCACATAGAGAAACACAGTTCTTGGACAGGAAATCATGTCTTTCTCATGCCGGTCCTTCGGTTTCAGTCCTGTTTTTTGCCTCTCCTCCCCTCTCCTCCCCTATTCCCTCTTCTCCTCTCCCCTGTCCGGAAGACAACATCTCCTAGGCTTCCATGCCAGGCGGCTTCCTGCCTGTTTGCCCAGGGAAAGGCGCTGGTAGAAAGAAGAGGCTGGGAGACTGGGGACAGGAAGAAATGGAGAAGGCGAGTTGTTTCTCTGCTAGCTCGTTGCCCTCTATAGAGTCTCCAGCAGAGGCTGCATCTCCTTCTCGTCTCCACTGCCTACCAGACAAGCCCATCACAGTCCCACTGGGTCATTCTGACCCTGAGTTCTGGTGCTGTCCTTCTTCCCTTGTTCCCTCCAGCATCCGGAGCTTTGCAACTTCTTGCTGTTGCTAGATTCTGGGTTGTTTACCGTCTTCTGTTTGAATCTTCAGCAGGTTCACCACCTGTATAACCATTCTCTATAGAATATTTTATTTCCATAATTAGAGTGATTTCACCTCCCAGTTACATTCTGACTGATTACTTGCCCTAAAGATCACTCAGACATTTTCTTTGCACAGTTTTATCTCAACATGTTTAGAAATATAATTCTCTACAACAATGAATCAACCACAGCCATCATAAAGTGCATGATATCTTGGTCAGTCACACAGAAAAACCATGACCTACTACATACATTCTATTTACATTGGTTGAACTTTAAACACATCCCTTTAGTATCAGTAGAGCAACACAAAATTTCTATTTTTCCTATGTCTCGTATTTTAACCTAGGTCATTGATAAATGTGCGTCTTTGTCCTTAAAATCCATTGTCACTGCACTGACCAACAATCTAGTCTGTAATAGTTACTGATTTATCCACTACATCCCAGAGGACTGACTACTAATTTTGCTATTTTGCTTCTACATGAATCCCCTTCCAAAATGCCAGCCCATATCCTGGGAAGATCTCAAGCCCCCCCCTCTTTCTTTGAAGACCATCAAAGGTATATCACCAGAAGCTTCAAAGCATATGCCCAAGTCTCCTAAAGTTTGATGAGACTCATACAGTTTAGAGGATTTGTCGTGTGCATAGGTAACTTTTCTCAGAATATTATAGTCCTTTCTACCCTAAAAGATAAGAAAAAGAGCAAGTTTCATCTGTTTTTCTTAGTAAATAGCACTTCTCAGATAAAATTGCAAGAATAAAAGTCTTACACAGGTCAAAAATGTTTGTTATCCCCATTCTTGATAAGCATTGCCTCTCCAAGCAAGATTAAAAAATAAAAGAGACACTTTAGCATCCACTTTTCTTGAATGCATTCAGTATCTGGAAACAATCTTCACAGAGAATCAGCAGAAACAACATGGGCATGAATCCACTGGTAACTGTATTGGAAAAGGATAATCAGGTGGCCAACGTAAGGGGATTAAATCAAGGTTATAGAGTACAGGGTGTGAAAGAGATCATGTTATTGTAATGCCCACATCTGCTCACTCATTCTGTTAGTGCAGATCAGCCTACCCATTGCAATCACCTACCTTTCTTCGACAGAGGCATCTCTCCTGCTGCTGGAACCTATTTCTGCTGGTGTGAAAAATGGCAGTGCTAGAGAATCAATGGTTCCATCCCTTCATCTCACACATGATACCACGCCAATGACTATTAAAAGTTGGGGTATAAATACTTTTCTCCATTCCTCCCCAAGGAGCAATAACTCTGGAGGTCCCCCAGCAGAAGTAATCCACTAGCTCTTCACAGCGACAACCAATTTTTTACGGCTGCCTTACTTTCTTCTCTCATCTCCCATTCCCATATTGGTGGTTTTCCTTCACCTCCCTTGGATCCTTGTTCAGGGTTTGCTTCTGGGACAACTAGAAGTGCAGGATACAGCCCCTCAGGTTGGGATTTTGGAACTGGGCTGTGTGCTGGCCACGCAATAAGGATTCTATTGCAGTTGATTAAGGAAGGGGAGATCTTTCCTTACATGTTCTAACATCACAATTATCCAGACTTTCACCTGTGTGGAACTGGAATTGATGCAGCTGGGAAGAGAGGAGTGGCTCATGTTATTCTTAAAAATGTGAGAGTAATGGTCGCGATGGTACCCAAAAGGTTGTTTATTCTTAAAGGAAATTGAAACTCTGAAGAAAGAAAATGGCAGGCCTAGGGCAGTCAATTACCAGCTCAGGACATGACCAGAAAGCTTCTCTGGTAACATTTAAAGAGATTTTTCAGATGCTGTAGTCACAGGGCAAACTCTACTGAAAAGCAGGTCTATTACATGATTGTGAGAAGGGTGAATTCTTACCCTAGCGATCTCCTTTGACTAGATGCCCAGACCCCTCATAGAGAAGAATACTGAAGTTCAGGAATAGGAACATCTGGGGATGTACGATGACTTTGAACTCATACTTCTTTGAACCCTTTAGGATACCAGAGGTAGCTCTGCTTGTAGGTGACACAGAGGCTCGATCTGAGGCATGTCCCGCACGAGACATTTGTCCTCCACATGATTCGTATTCACCTCCTACACCAATAATAGAAATAAGTATCAGTATGGCTCTCCTATGGTGGTGCTTTCCCTCTCTAAGAGGGAACAATTCTTCACCAAAGGGACTGCAGGTGGGCATTATGGAATGGATTTATTATACAAGAAAAGAGAACCCACAAATTGACCGGGTTCTCTGATGAAGCCAGAGGATGCTCCTTCACTGAAGTAATAAAGAATATCCTGGGGAAAGGGGCACCGGCATTTTGGGGAACATTCCTGTTGGCTGTTCTTCAAAGGCCAGGATAGACAGTAGGGGAGGCTGCTACAGAAAGAGCTCCTTCCTGTCAATGGAGATGAGAGGATTCCCAAAATTAGTGGCAAAGTGTCAGCACTTAACCATCGGAGGCAAGCTGGATGTAAATTCTCTAACAATCACTACAGCCAGAATGGCAGTCAGGGAACCCTGGTTGCAAGAATCCAGGGAAATATCTAATAGTCACTGGTATTCTTAGGAGTAGAAGAAATAGGCACAGTCCACAAGGGCATTGTTTGACCTCTATAAACAAGAAAGCAAAAGCAAGAGCACATGAGCAGAAAGCTGATGTCAGTTACTACAAGAGAAAAGGAAGAATCCTTACCCTGTGCCCAGATGTAAGCCAGTTTCAGACCCAGAAAACATCAGTTGAGAGGAAGGATATTGCAGCATAAAACATGTATATTCAGAATGAATTCCCCAATCTTCCTTCTCCAAAAGAACTTATGGCTACTTGAGTGTCAGGAAATAGAAGAAAAGAAAATAGTCACTTCAGGGTATATAGCCAAAGAAAATGAAGTCAGGATCACAAAGACATAGCTACATTCCTATGTTCTTTTCAGCATTATTCACAAGAGCCAAGATAGAGAATAATAATAAATGCCCATCAGTGAACGAATAAAGAGAATACATTATTCAGCCTTTTAAAAGAATGAAATTCTGCCATCGTGATAACACAGATGAACTTAGAGAATTTTTGTTAAGTAAAATAAGCCAGATGCAGAAAGACAAATACTGTATGATCTCTTTTATATGTGGAATCTAAAATGATCAAATTCATAGAAGCGGCTTGTAGGATAGTGGTTACAAGGGGCTTGGGGAAGAGGAAATAGTGGGGTAATGGTCAAGTGGTACAAAGTTTTAGTCATTCAAGAGTATAGCATTGGATCTAAAAGACAACAACGTGATTGCAGTCCTCAGCACCATATCGTATTTTAGTGTGTTTATTGTATTGTACTGAGATTCACTATGAAGTTAGGTCTTAAGTATTCACATCAAACACACAGACACAAAAGTGCTAACTACCTGGGGTGGCAAATAATGTTAAATATTCCTGAATGTGGCATGATATATATGTATATATACATATATTGTGCATAATATATATGTCTATCAATCATCAAATTGTACACTTTAAATATGTACAACTTTTAATTGTCAAATATACCTCCATCTGAAAAAAGAAAAGAGCAAGTTGTCTCAAAACCTACTGGATAAAGGGTCTGAGCTAACATGACACCAAGTGTCCCAAAATATGATTATGGTCCCCTGATCACACTGGGGAAATAAGAAAGCAAGTTTTCCAGCAGCAGCCTCATACTGAGTTCCAGTGTGGTATTCTTGAGTTCTTAGCCAAGATTTTAACTTGGAATCAAAACTGTATCTTGGGTAGAAGAGCAGATATTAGTGCCACCTTCCAACCTGTAAAAGATGCAGGAGTTGTGACTCCATTATGTCTGCATTGGTCTCTCTGGTCTGGCCACTGAAAAACTCATGTGGAATGTTAAATGACAGTGAATGATCATAAACTTAACCAAGTGGTGGCCCCCATCACTGCCACTGTGCTAGATGTGGTATCTTGCGAGGACGTCCCAATGTGCAAGTTGGGAGCCTGATTTGGCAGATCAGTTAGTATCAATCCTTTTTGGAAAAAGAGGATCAGTCTGCATTCACTTTGAATTCACAGAAATATACATTTATTATCTTCCTCGGGGTCATATTAAACTCCCTTGCCCTCAGTCACAATATAGACAAAAAGTTGGGAGAGACATTTAATAGATAATCGTGAATTTTTTCCATTTATAAAGCCTTTACTTACAAATGTTGGACACCACTATAAATATGAGGGGCTTAAAATCAATCATTCTGTGCAAATCAAGTATATATATCAACAAGATTCTTGAAAAAAAATTAAAAATCATGTTATACAAATTATTGCTTATTGTTTAGGCAATTAGGATAAAATTTCCAAAAACAGCATCATACATGGATTGAGAAAGTACAGTACTTAAAACAACTTGGATGAGAATTGAAGATAATGTGCTATTGAAAACTGTGATAGATGACTCAAAAATTGGTTATAATGATGACAAAAATACTGATCTCAAAATTTAAATAGAAGAGTTTGAATAAAATTAACTCGGAAAATGTGACAGTAGAAAACTATCTTTTTATGATAATTCATTACTTAATATAATATTTCAAATATATATATACATATATATGTATATGTGTATATATATATATATATATATATATATATACACACAACTAAATTTAAAGGAAACATAACAGGTAGGTATGTGACTATTTAAT
This sequence comes from Mustela nigripes, assembly GCF_022355385.1. Lineage (NCBI taxonomy): Eukaryota > Metazoa > Chordata > Mammalia > Carnivora > Mustelidae > Mustela > Mustela nigripes. The sequence continues at coordinate 9,011,140 of NC_081560.1, read as the reverse complement.
TAGGGTTGGGTGTTTTTTCTTAAGTATATATTCAAATTAACCATGGTGCTTTCTTTCCATTTATCTAGCTGGCTCAGAAATGAAACAGTAGCATTTCCCCCAAGAGAGCTGCTCACAGCCAGTATGTCTTATCAGACAAGCTCAAGAGACACTGTACTATATTTGGAACCACTACCCCCATTTGACTTATAAGCCCTGTTCTACTATTTGATTTGGAATAGCAAGAGCCTTCCTTGATCATGATTTCTGTCTTCAATTTCTCTACAAATCACTGTTGCTCTGGGTTTCTTCCGATCAATCTTTTTTCTCCCAGTCTGTTAGGCACTTCTCTGTATATTTCAAAACTAATGACAATATGGTTTAATTTTTTCCCCAAGAAGTCCCTCAAATTTATATGATTCTCACCTCTGACCACAAGAAGGCTTGTTTTTATTCTATAGAAAATTACTATTTATTTAACCAATTCTCTGTTTGGGGACTTTCCCTCTGTTTCTGAGGTTTTACTATTATAAATTATGTTATAAGAAATAATCCAGTGCATTAGCTATTATCTTAATTCCTAATACTTTTTTTCAGGATGGATTCTTGGAAGTAAAATTTCTGACTTGACAGTATGATCAGCATAAGCCCTTGATACTTATCATCTATTTACACTTTCACTATAGATCAATATGGTTTTGTAATTTTGTCACCTTAGCTATTTTATCTTTTAATTCATAAATTAATAATCGATAATAAATCAAACAATAACAATAGAGTAAACAAATTATCAATTACTTGAAATTACCATAAAGCCAATGTTAAGTTTTCTATTTTTATTTAAAGTACAATCAAGTCTTCCAAAACAAAGGGATTACCAAAAAAGTCAAAGAACATCTTCATTCATCCATCCATCAATGGACACTGAGATTGTTTCCATATCTTGGAAACAATCCATAAACACGGAAACAATTCCATATAAAAGAAATTAAAATTATATGACAGGATAGAGGTCCTAGCTAATGCCGCAGTGGCAATAATGTTGCAATACATAAATGGGTCAAATCAACAAGAAGTGCACCTTAAACTTACATGATGTTATATATCAAACGTACTTCAATAAAGAAAAACAATAATCAAAGAACAGATTCTGGTTGGAATAAGGCCCTGACATCAACAAAGTTTTTGAACCTCTACAAATTTCCTTTAAAAAAAAAAAAAACTCTAAAGCAACTAGAAGAAGTAAAGAAAAAGAAACCCACAGATACTATCACCAAAGCTAGTTGCAAATCTGTCCCTGTGAGGCAGAGTAGGAGGGTATGAAGCCAACTGCCAATGGCAGGATGCTCGTGCACCCCCAGTACACTTAGGAGTTAGGCATAGATAGCAGGGCAAAATAAAATACTTTGGCATAAACCTAGCAAGAAATATTTAAAATGTATATGAGAAAAACTATAGAGTGCTTTTAAAAGGCCCATAAGTGACATGAATAAGGAAATAAACACGTCATCCTATTTCCCCTACACCACAACTGGAGGCAGCGGATCTTAATTTCTGCAAGGACTTAGCCTGGACTTCTTTCAAGAATTACCTAGCTCAAGACTTACTTCATTTATATGTATGTGTATGTGTGTGTGTGTGTGTGTGTGTGTGTGTGTGTGTGTGTTTATATTTATATATATATGGATTGGTATATAATTCATACATACATATATACATATATACACACATATACATATGTATTATTAGCTATTAGCTATACATTAGCTATTCCCTTGCCAATCCATATATACATATATATATACATATATATACATATATACATTTATACATTAGCTATTCCCTTGCCAATCCATATATATAAAATCCATATAATATAAATATATATATATTTATACATTTATACATTTATACATTAGCTATACTATGTTGTATACTATGTTGTATACTATATGTATACTATATACATATACATATATGTATATATGGATTGGCAAGGGAATAGCTAATGTATAAATTAGTCAGGTAATATAAATAAGTAATACAGAGTAGTAAGAAAACAATATATATAATATATGTATTGGGTGTGTATATGTGTATATAGTGTATATAATAGGATACACATATGGAGACGTTTGTGACTATATATTATACAGATGAGTGTGTAATCTATTCCTTTGAATTCTAAAACATTTAGTGGCATCATGAATATTGCTGTCCTTTCATTTATGGATCATAGTTTTATGTCTTTTCTCTTAAAGTAGATGATAAAGTTATCAAGGGCAAAGGAAGAGTTTGGCTTTACCACTCCCTGCTCCCAACTCCACTTTCACTGCTGCAGACTTAGCCTCGTGCACATATAATCCATACGGTTTCCAGAAATATGTTAAACCTAGCAAACCTATGAGTCACAGAAGAGCAGTATGCAGTTTCCTTGGCTCTGTTTTTTAAGTACCAGAAGCAATAGGTGTGTTCTGGAATGGAAAACGGGGTTTGTAAAAGAAAAATAAGGAAGCGGAGGGGGGGGGGGGACTCCAGTGATCCGTTCTCGTGGAAAAGGCGGCCTCATCAGAGATGAATGGGGTAATCCTTGCTCGAATCCTTGTGGCGAAGTGGTCACTTTGTATTTTCGAGAGTCCTCTTTCCCCACCACAGTGTTCAAGTAGTGCAAGCTATTAGAGCCCGAGTGGTATTTGTTGAGGGAGTCACAAGTGAAGGGACGGGAAGAAGCTGAAGCAAAGGAGTAATTGTGAATTACTAACCCCGACTTAAAAGCATTTGTGGTAAAAATAAAAGCCATACACTCAGCGCAGAATAGCTTAGGAGGCATTGCGGCACATGCGAGAGAAGACAGGCCTAAAAGGAAGTAGGATTGTATTGTAAATTTGGCTTCTGACTCTTTCTGACTCTTTCTAGCTGTCTGCAGTTTAGCAAGTTACTTAATCCTTCTCCTTCACATCTGTAAAATGATATTTATGGAGAAATTGTAGTGCGTTGACTGGTCTACAACCATTTTATCATAATCACGATAGCTTTAGTTCGTTTGAAGTCCTTACTCTGATGAAAAAGCACATAATGTATACAATAAATGATGGCTATTATTATTATAAAACAATTGTTTTATCATTAAAGTCCTAACTTCTAAAAACTTTAAATTTTTAAAGTTTAAGTTTAAAGTTTTAACTTTATGGGATGCCTGGGTGGCTCAGTTGGTTAAGCAGCTGCCTTCGGCTCAGGTCATGATCCCGGCGTCCTGGGATCGAGTCCCGCATCTGGCTCCTTGCTCAGCAGGGAGCCTGCTTCTCCCTCTGCCTCTGCCTGCCATTCTGTCTGCCTGTGCTCGCTCTCTCCCTCTCTCTCTCTGATAAATAAATAAAATCTTTAAAAAAAAATAAAGTTTTAACTTTAAAAAACAAAACAAATAAAAAGCTTTAAATTCCAGAAATACCAGACTAGGCATATTCTTTCTCATTATAAGGAAACATAAATAATAATATTGAATAATACTCTAAAACATGCAAAAATAAAGAGGTATTATTAAAAAACAGACATTCTAAAAAAAACAACAATAACATACCTATGGAGAATTAGGTATATATGTTAGGGGTTTATTGTTGATTGAATCTGCTAGAATCACCTAAATATATTTGTATGTATCTGTGTCACCTGCATATTTTCTTGTGCAGCCATTTACCAAACCCTTTAGTTTTAAGATTCTTAAAACTAGGTCATTTATAGCTCATTTGGCTGATATTTTAATGTAATGGTTTAGGTTAATTTAGTAATCTCTCCAGTCAAAGCTATGTTTACAACCTTCAAAGTAAACTTTTTTAAAGTATGCTTTTACAAATGAATTGAACACTTCTGCAAAAAGAAAAAGGAAATAAGGCGCCTGGGTGGCTCAGTGGGTTAAAGCCTCTGCCATTGGCTCAAGTCATGATCTCAGGGTCCTGGGATCGAGCCGCGCATTGGGCTCTCTGCTCAGCTGGGAGCCTACTTCCTCCTCTCTCTCTGCCTGCCTCTCTGCCTACTTGTGATATCTCTCTCTCTTTCTCTCTCTGTCAAATAAATAATTTTTTTAAAAAATCTTAAAAAAAAAAAGAAAAATGAAATAGAATCTTATAGGTTCGAATGGAATTGGAAATGGTATCATTTGGATGACTTGTAAATTTTATATTTTCCTCCAATATTATAAACTCTTCATTCATGTAAGTATCTCATGACACAGGGTAACATCCTATATTATGAAATGTTACAGTGAAGAGCAAGTTAGATGAATCCTAAGTAGCATTATAATATTCATATATACATATATATGATGAGAAAAGAGGTTTCAAATCCTTTAGGTCTCTCTTTACTTCAGTCTGCCATTTACTAATACAAAATAAAAAATCAAAGCAGTATGCAGAGCCCAAAAGATAGAAAAACAAAAACAAAAACAAAACCAATGTTCAGCGAATGCATTATCTACACATGGCAACTACAATAATCTGATATTTCACTTTAAAACTCTTAAAAGTTGTAAGTTACCGCAAAGGTGCCCCTAAGAATATGAAACTTCTGGTAAGTAATCAAACACAGCAGGAAAGAAAAAATTTCTTTGGCAAATATGGCAGAGGATAAATTTAAATTCTTTAGCTTTGCAGAATGTCTAAATAATCTCTCTAACCTTGGCATCCCCCTACAGCTTTTCTCCAAAATTCTCACTGTGTTTCATGAATACATCTTTGCTGTTTTATTATTAGTCTTTACTTTTTTTCTTCACTCCTCTGAAGCTTACCCTTCTCTGATGTGATATTTCAGGAGCCTCTTTTTCCTTGAAACTTACCAGATAATTGCAACTCACCATGATTCCTTTTATTTATTTTTGTAATTAAGCCTTTTATTTTAATGCCAGTAACATACAGTTCCATATTAATTTGGGGTATACAATATAGTGATTCAACAATTCTCTATGCTATTATTCAGTGCTCACTGTGATAAATGTAATCTTAATCTTCCTTTTAAAATATAATATTTTATATGACCCTGCAATTGCACTACTGGGTATTTACCCCAAAGATACAGATGTAGTGAAAAGAAGGGCCATATGTACCCCAATGTTCATAACAGCAATGGCCACAGTTGTCAAACTGTGGAAAGAGCCAAGGTGCCCTTCAACAGAAGAATCAATAAAGAAGATATGGTCCATATATACAATGGAATATTAAGCCTCCATCAGAAAGGATGAATGCCCAACTTTTGTATCAACATGGACGGGACTGGAGGAGATTGTGCTGAGTGAAATAAGTCAAGCAGAGAGAGTCAATTGTCATATGGTTTCACCTACTTCTGGAGCATGAGGAATAACATGGAGGACATGGGGAGAAGGAGAGGAGAAGTGAGTTGGGGGAAATCAGAGGGGAGACGAACCATGAGAGACAGTGGACTCTGAGAAACAAACTGGGGGTTTTGGAGGGGAGGAAGTGTGGGTTGGTTGGGTGAGCCTGGTGGTGGGTATTAAGGAGGGCACGTATTGCATGGAGCACTGGGTGTGGTGCATAAAAAATGAATCTTGGAACACTGAAAAAATAAAATTAAATTTAAAAAATAAAATACAATATTTTTAAGTTAAATTTGTTACTCATACTTGTATCAAAAGCCCTTTTTTTCTGTTTCCTTGCATTGTACAATATTTTTTTATTTATTTTTATTATTTTTTTAAAGACTTCTTTATCTTAGAGAGAGAGAGTGTGGGGCGGGGGGAGAGAACTTCAAGCAGACTCCCAGCTGAGAACAGAGCCCAGCCCAGGGGTTGATCCCATGACTCTGAGATCAGGACCTAAGCCAAAACCAAGTGTCAGAATCTCAAACAACTGAGCCACCCAGGTGCCCCTACAATATTTATCTTTAAAAGATTTATTTTATGGGCTGGAACATCGTCTGTGGTTTGTCTTGTTGGTCATTATTTTTAAAGACATATTTCTATCCCTTTTCACCACTCTATGTTACATTCATTGTTCTTTGAGATAAGAGCAATCTCTCATTTTCTCTATAGTCTATAGCACATGTTCTCAGAGCTAACAGATTTTAAACACATATTTGTTGATTACTAATTATGTAAGTTTCAGTCATTGATAAAAATGGTCAGAAAGAAAGTGTTAATTGGACAGGTTGGAGGTTGTGTTTTGTTCTGTTTTATAGAAGCTATTCTAGCTTTACAGAGTATACTTAAAAACAGAAAAAGTATATCATATTGCAGAAATATGTTAAAAAGCATGGAGCCTATGAAGTATCCCTCCTTTCCCTCTGTGTATATCAAAGGGTTTTATTGTTTCCAGTCCTCAAATATCATGTGCTTACTTCTACTCCAACTTTTCCTAAAATACACTTGTAATTGTAGCTATGAAGGATTAATCAAGAGAATAAAATGTCAACATCTCTTACACTCTAATAGAGTAAGGGAAAAGGGAATATAAAGCAATAATGAGCTGAAATATCTTAATTTGACATTTCTCAAAAGCCTACATCTGTGCTAAAAAGTGCAGGAAATATTCCCTGATTTGAAGGAAGTTATCAGTGGCAATACAAACTAGAATAGGACAAATGAACAATAAGTGGTATGGAAAGAAAGAATTATGGCAAGATGGAGGACAGAATATGACCAAAGAACATTCTTTGGCTTAAGCAAAGCCTCCATAAAAGGTCAAACTTGGTTCCCAGTTGTCAAGCTGTAATGAGATCCTTATCTTTTGATAAATATAAAATAAACTCAGCCTTTGTAATAATTAAAGAGATACACGATTAGAGTCATATCTGGGGGAGGAGTGGCAAAAGAAATATTTGAACGGATTGGCCAGAGGAGAGAACAAATCACTGCCTGCAAGAGAGAGAAGGCATGGTATGATAGGAGGCTGGGCACTTGTTTAGTGTACAAAGAAGGTTATAAATATTTGTCTTCATAAGAAAATAGCAGCTAATTCCCAGGATTTCTCCCAAAAGGCATATTCTGGTAAGACTGTTTGCCATAAATGGGGTTTTGTCTCAGGGCTGACTGAGAGTAAGCAATGAAGGCAGTGAACTCTCTGCCTCCCATCACATCTTGGCATACCCGAGCAGGCATGGCGTCTGAGGATAGGTTTAGACACAGGCACTGCTATACTGTAACAGTGATTGAACTATCACAGCTGGCTTCCTAATGACTTTAATTTTGTTAAAGTCCTTTAAGTGTGCCAGCCAAAAATGTCATTCTTTGAAAGCTTGTTATCAATAGAACTAAGCTGAGAACCACTGGTTTATATTAATAGAAGTCGGGGTGGAGGGAATTCCAGGTGGGGGCGGTGCCCTGAGCAAAGGCACAGGTTTTTGTTAATGCTGCCAAACTCAAAGACCAGAAGACTCTTTGAGGGTTAAATTCTACAGGTTCTTTGTAAGATCAGACACACACAAAGAAATTAGATTTTTAAAAAATATTTTCTAAGGTAAAACAAGAATCCTAATTGTAATTGTTCGTAAATAACATCTGTGTGTAATTATGAGAAACCTCCCTCCTGATGAATAATATGATATTTTGATATGATATGTTATCAGAATATCGTATCATAATAATCATATCAATAATATGATATGATAATATAATATTTTAGGTTGTACACATGCTATCTATGCATTCTTTTTCCATGGGAATAAAATAAAGATGAGGATCTTGAACCTCTAGTACCAAGAGGTATATTGTAGCAAGACCAGGTGATGCCAAACCAGAAACAGTTTATATTGGTGTGTTTTACCCTATTCTAGGAAATAAGTGAGGAGAATGGAAGGAGCAAGGAGAAAATTTGGAATTTGCAAATTCAAATGTAGAGCCAAGTAGAACATATCAGTGAGGATTTATTTGACTGTTAAAGCTGTATCTAGGTATTACCTGGACAGGTAGGGGTGGTATTAATAAATCCATGCATTCACTGCCACGAATATTTTTATCTTGTTCCTCTCCAACAACCAACTAACTCTTATATTCTGGACATGAGATGAAGTTTTACTGACCGTGATGAGCCACAATAAAATACAAACTTTCCCTAGGAATCTGAGACTCTTTCCCCGAGTCCTTTTCCTCTCATTAACCACCACATCATGGGCAATTTGTCTTTATCTCATCAACTCAAAGTTCACATCCTCAGTGTGACACCTGACTAGGTCACGATCTCTTGAAAAATAAAATCTAACATTCCATTCTTTCCTTTGCATTATCTGCTATAGTTGCAGTTATATTTTGGGTGACTATTTGACGAATGTCTTCCTACGGCTTTAATCTATATGCTCCTTGAGTGTAGGAAAGATGATTTTTTTGTTTACATCTCATGTAACACTCAACACAGAACAAGGCGTATAGTATATATACAAATACTTTTGAGCCAAAGAATAAATGAACAAGCAAAATTACATGAGAAACATTTGGGCTTTTTTTAAACTCATGTATAATTAACATATTAATTTCAGGTGTACGACACAGTCTATACATTTCAGTGTTTGTCAGCATAAGTACCCTTAATCCCCTTTTTCTATTCCCCTATCTTCCCATCCATCTCCCCTCTGGCCCCTTGGTTTTGAAAAATGTCTAAACTTTTCAAATGATCAAGTATTAAACAAAATTGGAAATCTAAATCTCTCATAACCCGGATGGGAGTGGAGAAGGTATCTGATTCACAGATTACTTTCACTTTTATTTAAATAGTGTCCTTGAACCAGATGTGATTTTAGCCTTATTTAAATAAAAGTGAGAGCAGTCAAGATGGTGGGGGTGCAGTAGCCTGAGATGACATCAGGTCACAGGGGTTCAGCTAGATAGTTATCAAACCATTCTGAACACCTATAAATCCAACAGTAGATCGAAGAGAAGAAGAGCAGCAATTCTAGAAACAGAAAATTGGTCACTTCCTAAAAAGTAGGACATGCAGAGAAGTGAATCCAAAGTGACGGGAAGATAGACCGTGGTGGGAGGGGCCAGCTCCTGGAAAGCAGCAGAACAACAGAGCACAAAATCAGAACTTTTAGAAGTCTGCTTCAGTGAGGAACATCGCTCCAAGTCTAAGCGGAGGTGGAGCCCTCATGGGGACAGTGTGGTCTCAGGTCCCGTGGGGTCACAGAAAGATCACGGGTGTCTGAGTGTAGCAGAGCTCACAGGTATCAGAGCAGGGACTCCGGCTACAAAGAAAGAGCTGAGGAGTGAGCTCTCAGCTCGGGTTTACTTTAAACTGTGACCCGCAGCACAGTCTGACCAGTGCTCTTTGAGCAGGGACCCCACAAGTGGCAGACCCGGGGAGACCCGCCTTCAATTGTGAGAAGAGCAGAGCAGCAGGGTCCACTGCTGGGTTTGGAGACTCCAAACAGGGCTCTGCGCCAGAAACAGAAATGCTTGGTCACAGGCCGGGTGAGCTTGGAGCCCAGCCAAAGACCAGGGAGATGGGAGTGACAGAGAACTTTTCCTCAAGGGTGCATTGAGGAGTGGGGCCCCAAGTTCTTGGCTCCTCCAGGCTGGAGATTGGGAGGCTGCCATTTTCATTCCCGTCTTCCAGAGCTCTACAGAAAGAGTTCAGGGAACAAAAGCTGCCTAAAGCGAACCCGAGCAGATTTCTTAGACCCGCCCCTGGCAAGGGCGGCACCATCCAGGCTCCGGTAAAGACACTTGAGAATCACTGTAATAGGCCCCTTCCCCAGAAGATCAGCAGGAACATCCAGCCAAGACCAAGCTCATTGATCAAGGAAAACAGCTGAATTCCAGAGGAGGAGAAAGCAAAACATGGAATTAATGGCTTTCTGCCCATGATTCTTCAGCCTTGCAAAGTTAATTATATTTTTTAATTTTATTTTTTCTTATTCTAATTTTTTAAACTTTTTATCTTTCTGCTTTTAATGTTTTTTAACTAGTTTATCTTAATAATACCTTTCATTAAAAATCTTTTTAAACCTTCATTATTACACTCCTATTTTATCCTTCACTGTATCTAACTTTATTTTTTGATACATACAGGGTTTTTTCTTCTAAAATATTTTGGGATACAACTTCTTCTAACAGATCAAAATATACCCTAAAACTCGCATAGGGCTTTGTTCTAGTCTTTAGCCTGAGCAAATTCTCTCCACTTTCTTTTTCTTTCTTTTCCCAACCAACTTATCTTATCAATTCATTTTTTAGAATTTTTTAAAAATTATCATCTTTAAAGTCATGTTCCATCCCTTCATCAAGTTTACCCTTATTTATATATATATATATATATATATATATATATATATATATATATATAAGTTTTTCTTTCTTTAAAATTTTGGGAGGTAGTTTCTTCTAAAAGACCAGAATACACCCAAAATAAAGTAGGTGGCTGTGTTATATTCACCATATATATATGTGTATATATATATATATATATATTTATGTGTTATAGTCACACTATATATATATATATATATATATATATATATATATATTTAGTTTTTGTTTTGAACTTCTTTTTAACCCCTAACTTCTCCCCCCAGTTTGGGGTCTCTTCTGATTTGGTTAATGCATATTTTTCTGGGATCATTGCCACGTTTTTGTATTTTATTCTCTCGTTTATATATTTGTATCTGGATAAAATGATAAGGCAGAAAAGCTTACCAAAATAAGAAGAACAAGAGGCATTACCTAAGGCTAGGGACCTAATCAATATGGATATTGGTAATATGTCAGATCTAGAGTTCAGAATGATGATTCTCAAGGTGTTAGCTGGGCTTGGAAAAGGCATGGAAGATAATAGAGAAATGCTGTCTGGAAATACAAGCCCTTTCTGAAGAAATAAAAGAACTAAAACTAACCAAGCTGAAATTTAAAAAAAGCTATTAATGAGATGCAATAAAAATGGAGGCTCTTACTGCTGGGATAAATGAGGCAGAAGAGAGAATTAGTGATATGGAAGACTAAATTATGGAGAATAAAGAGGCAGAGCAAAAAAGAGGCAAACAACTACTGGATGACAAGGGGAAAATTCGAGAGATAAGTATTACCATAAGACAAAACAATATTAGAATAATTGGGATTTCAGAAGAAGAAGAAAGAGAGAGGGGAGTAGATGAAATATTGGAGTGAATTATTGTAGAGAATTTCCCTAATATGGCAAAGGGAACTAGCATTAAAATCCAGGAGGTGCAGAGAATCCCCCTCAAAATCAATAAGAATAGGATCACACTCCATCACCTAATAGTAAAACTTACAAGTCTTAGTGACAAAGAGAAAATCCTGAAAGCAGTCTGGGAAAAGAAGTCTGTAACATACAATGGTAAATATATTAGATTGGCAGAAGACTTATCCACAGAGATCTGGCAGGCCACAAAGAACTGGCATGATATATTCAGAGCACTAAATGAGAGAAAAGTGCAGCCAAGAATATTATATTCAGCTAGGCTATCATTGAAAATAGAAGGAGAGATAAAAATTTTCCAGGACAAACAAAAATTAAAAGAATGTGTAAACACCAAGCCAGCCCTACATGAAATATTGAAAGGGGTCCTCAAAGCAAAGAGAGAGTCTAAAAGTAGTAGACCAGGAAGGACCAGAGACAATATACAGTAACAGTCACCATACAGGCAATACAATGGCACTAAATTCATATCTCTGAATAGTTGCCCTGAATGTAAATGGACTAAATGCCCCAATCAAAAGACACAGGGTATCAGAATGGATTAAAAAACAAAACCCATCAATATGCTATCTACAAGAAACTCATTTTAGACCTAAAGACACCTCCAGATTTAAAGTGAGGGGGTGGAAAACAATTTACCATGCTAATGGACATCAAAAGAAAGTTGGGGTGGCAATCCTTATATCAAATAAATTAGATTTTATGCCAAAGACTATAATAAGAGATGAGGAAGGACAGTATATCATATTCAAAGGATCTGTGCAACAAGATCTAACAATTTTAAATATCTATGCCCCTAACATGGGAGGAGCCAACTATATAAACCACTTAATAACAAAATCAAAGAAACACATCAACAAGAATACAATAATAGTAGGGGAATTTAACATCCCCCTCACTGAGATGGACAGATCATCAAAGCAAAAGATCAACAAGGTATTAAGGCCTTAAATGACACACTGGACCAGATGGACATCACAGATATATTCAGAATATTCCATCCAAAAACAACAGAATACACATTCTTTTCTAGTACACATGGAACATTCTCCAGAATAGATCACATCCTGGGTCACAAATCAGGTCTCAACTGGTACCAAAAGATTGGGATCATTCCCTGCCTATTTTCAGACCAAGCGTTCAGAAGCTAGAGCTCAATCATAAGAGGAAAGTTGGAAAGAACCTAAATATATGGATGCTAAAGAGCCTCCAATTAGAGAATAAATGGGTCAGCCAGGAAATTAAAGAAGAATTGAAAAAATTCATGGAAACAAATGATAATGAAAACACAATGGTTTAATATCTGTGGGACACAACAAAGGCAGTCCTGAGAGGAAAATATATAGCAGTACAAGCCTTTCTCAAGAAACAAGAAAGGTCTCAAGTGCACAACCTAACCATACACCTAAAGGAGCTGGAGAAAGAACTGCAAAGAAAGCCTAAACTCAGCAGAAGAGAGATCATAAAGATCAGAGCAGAAATCAATGAAATAGAAACCAAAAGAACAGTAGAACAGATCAACAAAGCTAGGAGCTGATTCTTTAAAAGAATTAATAAGATTGATAAAACCATGGCCAGACTTAACAAAAAGAAAAGAGAAAGGACCTTAATAAATAAAACCATGAATGAAAGAGGAGAGATCACAACTAATACCAAAGAAATACAATTATAAGAACATACTATGAGCAACTATACACCAGCAAATTTGACAATCTGGAGGAAATGGATGCATTTCTAGAGATGTATAAACTACCAAAACTGAACCAGGAAGAAATAGAAAACCTGAACAGACCCACTACCAGTAAGGAGATTGAAGCAGTCATCAAAAATCTCCCAACAAAAAAGATCCCAGGGTCAGACAGCATCCCAGGGGGAATTCTATGAAGCATTTAAAGAAGAATGAATTCTTATTCTCTTGAAAACATTCCAAAAAATAGAAATGGAAGGGGAACTTCCAAACTCATTTTATGAGGCCAGCATTACCTTGATCCCCAAATCAGACAAGGATCCCACCAAAAAGGGGAATTATAGACCGATATCCTTGATGAACACAGATGCGAAAATTCTCACCAGAATACTAGTCAATAGGATCCAACAGTACATTAAAAGGATTATTCACCAAGACCAAGTGGGATTTATTCCAGGGCTGCAAGGTTGGTTCAACATCTGCAAATCAATATATGTGATATAATACATTAATAAAGGAAAGAACAAGAACCATATGGTACTCTCAACAGAGCTGAAAAAGCATTTGACAAAGTATAGCATCCTTTCCTAATCAAAACTCTTCAAAGTGTAGGAATAGAGGATCCATATCTCCATATTATCAAAGGCATCTATGAAAAACCCACCACGAATATCATTCTAAATGGAGAAAAACTGAGATGTTTTCCACTAAGGTCAGGAACACGGCAGGGATGTCCGTTATCACCTCTGCTATTCAACATAGCACTAGAAGTCCTAGCCTCAGCAATCAGACAACAAAAAGAAATAAAAGACATCCATATTGGCAAAGAAGAAGTCAAACTCTCACTCTTTGCAGATGATATGATACTTTATGTAGAAAACCCAAAAAACTCCACTCCAAATGTGGTAGAACTTGTACAGGAATACAGTCAAGTGGCAGGATATAAAATCAATGCACAGAAATCAGTTGCATTTCTATACACAACACAAGACAGAAGAAAGAGAAATTAAGGAGTTGATCCCATTTACAATTGCACCCAAAACCATAAGATATCTAGAAATAAACCTAACCAAAGAGGCAAAGAATCTATACTCAGAAAACTACAAAGTACTCATGAAAGAAATGAGAAAGACACAAAGAAATGGAAAAATGTTCCATGCTCATGGACCGGAGGAACAAATATTGTGAAAATGTCTATGCTACCTAAAGCAATCTACACATTTAATGCAATCCCTATCAAAATACCAACCTTTTTTTTTTTCCAAAGAAATTGAACAAACAATCCTACAATTTATATGGAACCAGAAAATCCCCAAACAGGCAGAGGAATGTTGAAAAAGAAAGCCAAAGTTGGTGGCATCACAATTCCAGACTTCAAGCTCTATTACAAAGCTGTCATCATCAAGACACAAAAACAGATACATAGATTAATGGAACAGAATAGAGATCCCAGAAATAGACCCTCAGCTCTATGGTCAACAAATCTTCAACAAAGCAGGAAAGAATGTCCAATGGAAAAAAGACGGTCTCTTCAACAAATGGTATTGGGAAAATTAGACAGCCACCTGTAAAAATAAAACCAGACCATTTCTTTACACCACACATAAAAATGGACTCAAAATGAATGAAGGACCTCAATGTGAGAAAGGAATCCATCAAATTTCTTGAGGAGAACACAGGCAGCAACCTCTTCAATCTCAGCTGCAGCAATTTCTTCCTGGAAACATCGCCAAAGGCAAGGGAAGCAAGGGCAAAAATGAGCTTTTGGGATTTCATCAAGATCAAAAGCTTTTGCACAGCAAAGGAAACAGTTAACAAAACCAAAAGACAACTGGCAGAATGGGAGAAGATATTTGCAAACGACATATCAGATAAAGGGCTAGTATCCAAAATCTATAAAGAACTTATCAAACTCAACACCCAAAGAACAAAGAATCCAATCAAGAAATGGGCAGAGGATATGGACAGACATTTCTGCCAAGAAGACATCCAGATGGCCAACAGACACATGAAAATGTGCTCCACATCACTCAGCATCAGGGAAATACAAATGAAAACCACAGTGAGATACCACCTCAAACGGTCAGAATGGCTAAAGCTAATAAGTTAGGAAATGACAGATGTTGGAGAGCATGTGAAGAAAGGGGAACCCTCCTACACTGTTGGTGGGAATGCAAGCTGGTGCAGCCACTCTGGAAAACAGCATAGGAGTTCCTTAAGAAGTTGAAAATAGAGCTACCCTGTGACCCAGCAATCACAATACTGGGTATTTACCCTAAAGATACAAATGTAGTGATCTGAAGGGGCACATGTACCTGAATGCTTATAGCAGCAATGTCCACCATAGCCAAACTATGGAAAGAACCTAGATGTCCATCAACAGATGAATGCATAAAGAATATGTGATATATATATATATATATATATATATATATATCAGAACACTATGCAGCCATCAAAAGAAATGAAATCTTGCCATTTGCAACAACGTAGATGGAACTAGAAGATATCATGCTGAGCGAAATAAGTCAATCAAAGACAATTATCATATGATCTCCCTTATCTGAGGAATTTGAGAGGCAACGTTGGGGGTTTGTGGGGTAGGGAAGGAAAAAAATGAAACAAGGTGGGATCAAGAGGGAGACAAATCATAAGAGACTTTAATCTCACAAAAGAAACTGAGGGTTGCCAGGGGGAGGGGGGTTTGGAGAGGATGGTTGGGTTATGGACATTGGGGAGGGCATGTGCTATGTTGAGTACTGTCGAGTATGTAACCCTGACGATTCACAGACCTGTACCCTGGGGCTAATAATACATTATTTGTTAATAAAAAATTAATTTTTTTAAAAAAAGTGATACTTCATATTATGTGTGTGGTTTCAAACTAAAACATTTACCATATACTCAAGACTTTAAAAATAGGAATTTGGAATAAGAGATAGGAATTTGGAATAAGAGAAAATAATAATGATTATTAATATAATTTGAAAATTTTATGTCTAGATTTCAGGTAATGGAAAAAAAAGAACATTACCAAAGGAGATAGGAAGGAAGTATTCAAATGGTTGAAAGAACACAGAAAATGTGCAACATCACAGATCAAAGAGGAAAAACCTGAGGTCTGATTAACTGCACAAAACAGGAAAGGACTGTTTATTGAGGACATGCTACATGCTGAACACTTTGCTATCCCTTTTCATATGCCTTGTTTTTATGATCTTTACAAGAACAGTACACCTTGTATTACCTTTTTGACTTTTTCCATAAGAGGAATCCCCTTTTCAGAAAATTTAAACAATGTGCTTCTGCTATAAAGCAAGTAGACTATGAAACTGAAGCTCAAACTCAGGTTCAGTTGGGGTTCAGTATTGTGTTCAGTCCACAGTATCACTTTTTGAAGATTTTATAGTTTGATAAAATTTCAAAATTTTTGATAACATTCTTATCAACTCCTATAACACAGTATTTCCAGAAAAGGACATACTACTGCTGTGTCTTTGGGAACCCAAAGAAAAATGGGTACATCAATGTAAGGAAATTAAGTCTATGGGAACTTGGAAAGGAAAGGTGCCATGGGTAGATCCTTTTGCATTGGTAAATTTCAGGGGAATGAGCAACCCCAGCAAGATCTCCTTCATGAATATGTTATTGACCTTGATTCAACCTTCTTTATTAACATGATATAATATTCATACAGAAAAGGGAAGTTCTTGGGGTGCCTGGGTGGCTCAGTTGGTTAAGCACCTGACTCTTAAAGTCAGCTCAAGTTGTGATCTCAGGGTCTTGGGATCAAGACCCAAGTCAGGCTCTGCACGCAGCTGGGAATCTGCTTGAGATTCTGTCTCCCTCTTCCTCTGCCTCTCCCCCAACTCACTCTCATGCCCTCTCTCTCTTAAATAAATAAAACAGTCTTTAAAAGAAAGGGGAAGTTCTCATCTAGTAAATGGTCACATCAGGATATATCTTGATGGTCTAGATTACAATATTAAACATTACGGTGTCATTGTTGATTTATGCCACAGGGTTGCTTGGAGAATTGGGGTTACTTATATGATAAACGGTGTATATAATAGAGACCCCCCCCAATCAAAGTGGATCTCTTTGTGAACAAAGAAGAAAGGGGACACTTTGGGGTGCTGTCTAGTAGTTTATGTCTTCTCCTGGACAGATTGTTTTAGCTGTACTTGATGTTTGCTGGTATCACTTGAATCATTAGTCAAGACCGGTGTTAGGTAATAGCTTGATTCCCGGGAATCTGCTCCAATGATAAACCTATGGGGCTACAGAGAAATCAAGAGAAACATGGGTAGGGGAGAGATTAATGGCAAAAGGAATGTGGCAAGGGAAATATCATAGTAGCTCTTCTTCCCACTGTCAGCTACATACATGCAAGTAAGCACCTGTACAACATTCAGTGTATTTACAGGAAATTCATTCGGTTGACCTTTTTCTATATGCATCTCTTACTCAGCAGTGTTTACCTCTGTATATGTATGTGAGCCTCTTAAGCTGGACTAAATCACTTGGTGGGAGATTAAGTTATTATCTTAAAATTATTTGTTGGATGTGCATATACAAAGCCTTCCAGTGACTTCCAGAAATAACTCACTTGCTCTCAATCTGTAATTGTGGTACCAAAAATGATTTTTAGAAATAATATCTTCCTATAAGTCATATTCTCTTAATACGTGATTTTAAGCCCTTAAAGGTATAACTTTAAAAAATTTCAGAATCAGTTTGCTTTAGTGATTATATAACTAACTTTCTATGAGAGAAAATGTCATTTTAGCAGTATGAAACAGATGCACTTCCAAATATCCTACACAGTAAACAAGCATATCCATGGCAGGAACATTCCCAAATTCTGGCCACAGCAATGTGATTTTTGATCTTAAGTGGTTTGTAGAAAAGTGAACTCAATTTACTCACAGCTAACTAGTCTCCCTTCGCTGTTTCAAACCATTAATCAATTTTGAATTTAAAATCCCTATATACTTATTTCCTTTTCCTACTACTCCCCAGCTATGCATTATGTATAAATGTTGTCATCTGAAAAACACCTGAATGGCAGAACACTGTTCCTAATTCAGAGCTTGTGCCTTTGTGGTTTATTATTCAGGGCTAATATTTAAAACTGTTGTTTTCTATAGTACTTTAATACATGAAACATCTCTCCTGATGGACAGGTAAATGGAAACTTCTCTATCTATTTTAACTGCTGCAGGAGAATGACTCCAGGGCCCTCAGAAGTGAATTTGGCCCATGTCACCTAGCCTGTGTATCATAGGAGAGAGTATCTTCAGTGGCCGCTCTAAATTTAGTGAACTATCCACCCAGAAACTTCACAGGATAACAATAAACAAGATAAAATATTTTAGGTTCTAACAATAATCTTAACTCCACTGGTACTTTTTAATATTTATTATGGCTGATTATTTTGTAGAGTTTTAACTCCTACCTACAAAAGATCTTAAAAATACATAGCTTTGCTGTTACATTTTAAAAGAAGATTGAGGAACAGACAGATAAATATACTATTTAAAATTAAGATTACTCTTATAAAATGGATTCATACTGGTTCAGAACGTCTTTTGTTGCAAGCAGAGATAGCAAGTTATAATGTATTCCAATTTGTGTATAGGAAATGTAGGAGACATTGGTCTGTAACAGCTCATCCTCAGGTCAGTTGTCTTTTTTTTGCATAGTTAATCCTATCAACTAGATCCTCATTACAGGGACGCTAAAACTTTTATGAGCCTGAGATGTAATTCCACTTGTATAACATTTGTGATCACAGCAAACTGATTACAGTGTCTTCACAAATCCCTGGACTCATTAATCTCAGAATCTGAGAGATCTGAGGGAACCAGTCCAACTTCTCATCTATGGAAAGAATCCTCTCTGTAATGATCCAAACAAATGTCACTCAGCTTCCACTTTAGTCTTCTCATGTCAAAAAAATCACCAAGTCCCAAGGAAATTTTGTTAATTTGTGGGACAATTCTAGTGAGTAAAGAGCACTGGTTCTTGTTAGTGCTAATGAATTTGTATCCTAGGGTACATCCCAGGTCATTGGGTAACAACACCTGAATCTAGCTTCTCCATTCGTAACAGACACGATACATCTCAGTTGCCTCCTTCAGTCTCTCTTCCTTTCCTTCCCTCTCTCCTTCCTCCTATTTCTTGTTCTCTTTAGAACCTTATTTAATACAGTCATCCTGCTCTCAATGCTCACAGAAGACCCAATTCACTGGCTGAGAAAACCACCAATTAACTGGCTCTTAGATTTACAAATACTTTGAAAACCAGGAGTTGATGGCTACATATGTCTTTTACAAACCATGTTTCAATTCTGCTCCTGCCTTTATTTTAAAAATAAAATATCTGATTAGCTAAATATTTTTATTATTATTTTAGGAAAGAATATTGCAATTATAGAAAAAAAGCCTATAGACAGAATAATGTACTGAACGATCTGATACACATTCACAACTGTGGCATTCATGACAAATCTATTGATCTATCGATAATCAAGTCTTATTAATTCATGAAAATTTTCAAATGTTAACAATTATCAAATTATCTATTTTTTTAGTGCCCTCTATATTCCAAGCATTTTTCAGATGCTGGGGATATAAAAGTGAGCAAGAAATCCAGGGGTCTAGCAAGGATGGTTAAAATCTAACAAACAATGATGATACATATAAATGAAATGTGAGAGATTAGCGGTCCCGTGGAAGACAGGGCCATCTGACCAGGTCTTCAGAAGACGGGACTCTTCTAACAGAGATCGTTAAAATTAATGTAACATAAAGAGTGGATGTGTTAACAAACTGAATTGAAAGAGGAGACATGTTTTGGCAGGAGAAAAAAGTCTGTGTGAAGACTGATGATAATATGTTGTGTTAGATAAACACAACAAAGTTCCTTGGGGCTAGTACATAGGAGTAGATGCTGGAAATACTGGAGGGACAGGGAAGAGGTCCAAGGAGGAGGGGGCATATACTCCAAGTTACAGAATATAGACTTTATGGCTCATGGTAGTATATATGCACCATGTACTCGACATACTAGGCACTGTTAAACATTTAATCATTGGTAAAATTCATATGTAAAATAAGAAATCCTTCCTTTGAATTGTACTAAATTGTGAATGGAATCAGCATTATGTGATAGCTTCATTGATTGTTATAGGCCTTCTGCTGTGAATGCCTTATCCATGTTCCTTGTCCATTCAGCTATTGGGCTCCTCCCCTTTCCTTGTTGATTTTTATGAAAGAGAGATTAAGGGATATCAAATGTTCTTAAGAGGTTTTTTATCCAGGGACACCTGGGTGGCTCAGTGGGTGAGGCCACTGCCTTCAGCTTGGGTCATGATCTCAGGGTCCTGGGATCGAGTCCCACATCGGGCTCTCTGCTCAGCAGGGAGCCTGCTTCTCCTCCCAACCCCCACCCTGCCTGCCTCCCTGCTCCTTGTGATCTCTCTCTTTGTCAGGTAGATAAATAAAATCTTTAAAAAAAAAAAAAAGAGGTTTTTTTTAAATTTTATTTATTTATTTGACAGAGAGAGAGAGATCACAAGCAGGCAGAGGCAGGCAGAGAGAGAGGAGGAAGCAGCCTCCTCGCGGAGCAGAGAGCCTGACATGGAGCTCGATCCCAGGAATCATGACCTGAGCCGAAGGCAGAGGCTTAACCCACTGAGCCACCCAGGCGCCCCCCAAAAGAGGTTTTTTATCCAGTTATTTATTTTCTTATTTCGTTAATTTTCAAAAAATTGCTGACTAAAAATTTTAGAATTATATGAGTGCATTTATGGCTTAATAGATTTTTAATATGCACATACAGTAGGATATATATATATACACACACACACACATATATGTATAACTATGTATGCATAATTAAAAGGTATTAGGCCATAAATGTACTTGTATAATTACAAATACACAATACATTAGATATAGATATATGGATAATCACTGTAGCTATCAGGTGGACAAATGAGTGGAGGACAGCAAAATTGAAAGCAAAAAGGCTAATTGGGCATTTGGTGTAGTCATCTGTAGGTTAATGGAAGGGATGATTCACAGCAGAAAGAACTGGAATGATTATTAAGGGTACTAGTTAAACTAAAACTAGAAACTACGCTAAGCCCATGTTTTGGTGAGAAAGCATGTGAATAACAACTAGAATTCTCTCTTTCACTGGGCATAGTTATCAAATGTCACTAATGCCAATAGCCTCCATAAGGAAGGAAAAGGAAATAAACTTTACTGAGTCATTATGTGACCAGAAGTGTGTATCTTCATGCATTTACTTGGTACAAAAAGCCTGAGCAATTGAGACCATTCTACTGTATTTTACAGAAGAAAAAACTGAAGCTCACAAAAGTTACATAAGTCTTTCAAAGTCACCAAAGGTTAGGAAATAACTAAGGTTGATCTGGTCCCAACTCTAAAATTGACTCCAACATGTAACTGGAAAAAAGAAAGCCAGTTGATCCTTTGAATCGTTGTTGGCTGGAAAAATTAAGATTCAGAGATCCAACAGGGAAGCTCAAGGTCAAAAGCATTATCTAAACATAAATTTCCAAGGAAGAATTCTCTGGGGGTTAGGAAGTCGGAGCTCTAGCAAGCAGCCCAGGGTTTGCAATAATCCCTGTGAGGGGTAAATCAAACAAAAGAGAACAATGACCAAGGACATTAATGAGAGAATTGCGACCCTGAGATGCGGAAGTAAAACCATAAGCAAAAGGAGTGCTGTGAATTTTTAAGAAGATGTGATGGCTTGAGATATTAAACATGTCATGAAAACCAACCAAAGAAATACAACGCTGCACAGATCAAATGTGACGTCGAAGCTTTGCTGGGTGTAAACAGGTTCACACCTATAAGAATACCCTCGTGACCCGCTTAAACTCTTGACCAGAATCACTTCTTTGAGTTAGAGCATGGCCAGTTTGCAAATCAGTCAAATTGGAGGGATGATGTATTTACCAACTTCTAACTACCAGCACAGCTTAGTCTGTCAAAACTAAACGGAACCAAAACTTCCTTGTCTGATGAGGAAGAAAGGAAACATCATTCTTCAGAGACGGTTTTCAGATTTATGTGGGGAAAGGATCACAAAGAATGATGAGCCGACTGTCTTTTAAGTCTAGGTCCCAAGAACCAGTTGCTTACATAGTATCTTCAGTAATTTCTAAGGAATATGCCAGTTATTTATAACACATGACAGTCAACCGAACAGATCAGAGAATGTTCCCTGTAAATATCCTTCTACATAAGAGAGTGATCCTTCCTTAACAAAGATCTTGACTCATATGTTGTTCATTATATTTCATATTTCAAATTGTTGTTTCACTGAGAATTAATTGAGTAACTTGTCAGACTCTAAAAGCAATAAGCAAGAAAGAGTACACACAAACAAGCAAGAAACCCAGGAGATTGCTCTGTGATTTGTATGAATAATCTAATTTGTTAGTTCCAAGCTATTAGGGTTTTATAGGTTCTATGGAAAAATAAAGAATTTTCAAGTTGGTTAGGGTTATTCAATATATGACCCTACACAGCAACGGTCCTTGGACATCATATACACCAGTCCATAGTTTTATCACTGTATTACCAAGGGACAAATATTTACTAATCCTTGCATAGACTTCAAATTAGCATACTGTCCTAGGGCTTGTGATTAATGAGAACTGATCTGAAAAACCCTGCCATGGATAATTAATATTGAAAAGTACGATCCACCAAATTAATAATGCATTTCTGCCAACCACTAATAATCATTTACACCAGATGTAGCTTCTCTGTAATAACAAACTGAGGAAATGTTCTAAGCTTCTGAAGGGGTTTGTTTGCTAGAACTTAAAAAATTAAACTGTCACTTGTTTAAATAAATGCAGATTAACCATTTCTGAATCTCCTACCTGCAATTTTAAGTGTGTTCTTTAGAAAATAATCTAGATCCCATAAAAATTATGTTTTATAAGCACACAATCTATTATTTACCAAAGTCACTATCTACTCTGACTCGGAGACTTAACGCCAGCTTCAGAAGAGCAGATTATCAAATAATAGGAAGAAGTCCTTTAGAATATTTGAACAAAAGTTATCAAAAATTCAACTAAAATATATACTTTTAAGAGATACAGATGATTTATCTGTAAGGTTAAATAAATCTTGAAAGCAGTTTTCTAAATCATTGATGCTTCTACATGTGAAACATACCTATTTTTGTTTTTTTTTTTCAAATTGACTTCCAGATTTTGCCTATATAAATCATGATATTATAATTATATCTGATTTTCATACATGCGAATAATTCTTACCTGTACCATATGACCTTGCCATTTTTACCTATAAGAAATGGCAGCTCAGGAGCACCTGGGTTCAGCATCTGGCTTCAGCTCAGGTCATGATCCCAGGATCCTCAAATGGGATTGAGCCCTACGGCAGGCTGCCTTCTCAGTGGAGAGAGAAAGAGAGCCTTCCCCCTCTGCTCCTTCCCCTGCTTGTGCCCTCCTTTTCTGTCTCTCTGTCAAATAAATAAATAAAATCTTTTAAAAAATGCCAACTTCATAGGACTTATGCCACCTTTTGCACCATTTCACATGAGTATATTTTATTATTTGTTCAGATTTACTTATGTAGCAGCTTTTCCCAGTCACTTTTCCCAAAGTCAGTTTTTGTTTGTTTGTTTTCCTTTTTCAATTTTTAAATTTAAATTCTAATTAGTTAGCATACAGTGTAATTAGGTTCAGGTGTAGAATTTAGTGATTCATCACTTGCATACAACACCCAGGGCTAGATCCTTCCAAGTGTCCGTCACTTATTTAACTTCCCTGTCCCGCCCACCTCCCTTCCAGCAACCCTCAGTGTGTTCTCCACAGTTAGGAGTCTGTTCTATGGTTTGCCTCTCTCTTCCCCCCTACCCCGCGTTTATCCGTTTCATTTCTTAAATTCCACATATGAGTGAAGTCATATGGTATTTGCCTTTCTCTGACTGACTTATTTCACTGAGCATAACACACTCTAGCTCCATCCTATATCATTGCAAATGACAAGATTTCATTCTTTTTTATGGCTGAGTAATATTACACACACACATGATTATACACACACACACATACCGCATCTTCTTTATTAATTCTTCAGTCAATGGACATTTGGGCTCCCTCCATAGTTCAGCTATCATCGATTTTTTTTTATTAATATACAATGTGTTATTTGTTTCAGGGGTACAGATCTGTGATTCATCAATCTTACACAATTCACAGCACTCACAGTAGCACACACCCTCCCCAATCCATCACCCAGCCACCCCATTCCTCCCACCCTCCTCCCTCCAGCAGCCCTCAGTTTGTTTCCTGAGATGAAGAGTCTCTTATGGTTTGTCTCCCTCTATGGTTTCATCTCATTTCATTTTTCCCTCCCTTCCCCTATGATCCTCTGTCTTGTTTCTCAAATTCCTCATATCAATGAGATCATAGGATAAGTGTCTTTCTCTGACTGATTTATTTCGCTCAGCATAGTACCCTCTAGTTCCATCCACATCATTGCAAATGGCAAGATTTAATTTCTTTTGATGGCTGCATAGTATTCCTATGCACATACACACACACACACACACACACACACACACATACATGCCACATCTTCTCTATCCATTCATCTGTTGATGGACATCTAGGCTCTTTCCATGATTTGGCTATTGTGGACATTGCTGCTATAAACATTCGGGTGCATGTGCCCCTTCGGATCACTACATTTGTATCTTTAGGGCAAATACCCAGTAGTGCGAGTGCTGAGTTGTAGGATAGCTCTATTTTCAACTTTTTGAGGAACCTCCATACTGTTTTCCAGAGTGGCTGCATCAGCTTACATTTCCACTAACAGTGTAGGATGATTCCCCTTTCTCCACATCCTCACCAACATCTGTCGTTTCCTATCTTGTTAATTTTAGCCATTCTGACTGGTGTGAGGTGGTATCTCATTGTGGCTTTGATTTGTATTTCCCCAACAATGACTGGTTTTGAGAAGGAAACAACAAAACTAAAAAGTAACATTTAGAATGGAAGAAGATATTTTCAAATGACATAGCTGATAAAATATCAGTATCCAAAATATATAAAGGACTTATAAAATCAACACCCAAAAAACAAATAATCCAGCTAAAAAATAAGCAGAAGACCTGCACAGACATATTTCAAGGAAGATACACAAATAGCTAACAGACCCAAAGTCAAACATAGAAGAAGATCATATCTGTAAGCAATTCAATAAATAAATGCTCAAATGTTATTCCAAAAATCTTAAAAAATAAAATTAACTTTCAAAATTTCCAAAATCTGAAAACATGATCACATTATTACTGAGTTCTTAGATACATTATGTTCTCATGAGCCAAAAATTGTTCCTATCTGCAATATACCAAGATTTGTTTGGTGTTTCTCTCCTCTTTTTTGTTCTTAATGATTCTTCCACTTTGATTCCCAAACTATGGGCGGCTGCATCTACTAAGTGAAAATGAATTCATCCCTCTTTCTTTTCAGGAACCATGTAAAAAATATTATTTAATGATAGTTCTGATTTTTATTCCTTTTCTATGGCAATTTTTATATGCAAATCTAAATATCCAGTGTGACCAGTAAAATCATCTTTCATTTAAGAAGTTACATTAAGCATCAGCCTTTCATAAATTTTTATTTATTCTGATACAGATTTAGTAAGAGCTAATACATGTTTATAAAAAAAGTAAGTACCTAATTCTACAGGAAGATCTGAATAGATAGCTTTAGGCTAGTTTGATTTTTATTCATTAAATAATTCTTTCAGCAGTCATTTGTATTATACTTTTTTGCAGTATATAATTACATGGGGAGAGATGGGGAGTTGTAGCATGCAATTTTGATGCCTAAGAAAATTTATTTTCAGTCCTTCATTCTCATCTTGCCGTCATTTTTAAGGGGTTTTGACAGATCATGAGCTTAGTGAAACACACACCTTACATATTATCTCTAAAACAAAAATTGTAAAGTATATAATTATTATATAATTTTAATTATATATTTCATATTTTTTTATTTTAGGGATACTATGTATTTCTAATACCATGATGTAATCCTAAGAAAAATTGCTCACTTATATGCATATATAAGAAACTCACTTAAATTAGCTGAAGCAAACTATTGGGATATATTGAGTTTTCATGGAATCTAAGTCAAAGAGAGATATAGCCAGTTTCAGGAAGCATGGAAATAAGATAATAAAAACTATCCGGAATGGAAGTTTTTCTTTCCCAGCCTATTGTTTCCTTTCACTCTTTTCTCTTAGCTTCCTGGTGTTCACTTTTCTCTGTGTATGGGCCAAACATCACTGGCCAGAAATCATACCATATGAATTCACAGTGCACTATATTTGGATCTGGGTGCATGTCTATGAATGTTAGAGTATTTTATTATGGATACTGGCATTTCATGTGGGCATTCCACTATGGTCAGATGAATCTACTTAGATTACAGTGATGTGTATAATTTGTCATGGAGGTACATGGCATATAATATTCATATCACTAGTGAGAAGCAGAGACATAAGCATATGTGTAAATAGAGCCTGGAAAAGCCAAGTAGATACAGAAGCCAATGGATGAGATGGTCAAATCAAAGTTTTTCATTTGTAATTCTGAACATGGATACCAGATAACATTTCTTTGTAACAATCACAAATTTTTCAATAAAAACATTTAATAAAAATATAAAGTTCAACAAGCCAAGTTAATCTTTAAGGATAGTTGAACTACATGTTTTTAAACATGATTTCATAATGGTTTGTGATTTTTTAATTAAAATTTTATTAAAATGTGAAAATACCATTGACAGAATTTTTAAAAGAAAATACAACATTTTGTTTCCTTTAAGTAGCATTCTTGTAGTAGGCTGTTATTAGATTTCAAGAGAAAAATTCTTTTGTGTTCCTAGAAAGTCAAATCTGAATAAATCTCAAGCATTGAAAAATTTATAATCACTTGATACACTTTTATTAGATAATGAATTTAATGATGATTTTGTTGACTATAATTCTTTGTCTCTGAAAAGTGTGTCTAGGTGTGTTTACCCTCTAGTAAATCCTATTTGTCCAATGATTATGTTTTCACAATATCTATTATTAAAATATCAAGTCTTTTTTCAATAACATATTCAATAGAAACATTATTGTTATTATTGCTATTATTATTAGAAACATTATTTCTTTAAAATATTTTTTACAATTAGGTTTTCTTGTACAACATTACCACAGGCAAAATATCTTTTTTTTCCCAAAGCTAATGTTAAACTATATCTTATATATTTCTTCAAACACATTCAATTGATATTTAAATTATATTCTCTTCATATTGTTTTTGGTGTATTTAGAGAAGCAAATGATTTAAGAGTGGGTGATATTGGGAAAATTAATTGTGTCTACATAAATTCTAAGAACAGTCTTCAAATATCAAATGATTTGATCAGAATCTTTTCTGATCATCTGAAAGTTTAAAAACTCAGGGAAGTTCTGTACTTTGCAACATGCATTATTTTAAAAATATGGTTGTAGATTCAAATTTATCTTCCTTGAAAAATTTGGTACATTGCAAGTTGATAATCCCGCCTCTTAGAAATTTATCTGATAAATCATACTAGCAAAATAATGCAACTAATAATTCAAAACATTCAACTATAATTCAGAACATTCTCTGTACCAAAGAACATATTAAATGCGGGTATTATCTCATTTAAACCCCCTTAATCCTATGGATTCGTTACTGTTATCTCCCTAGTACCAACCCATCTTTTAATAGCGATGAAGGGTAGAGAGCACAACCACTCCGCCAGGCGATAGAGCTGTGGTTCTCAATGGCTGACTTTGCCTGGTTGCCTTCCTCTAAGCCTCCCCTTATGGAGAACATTCTGAGAGATTGTCTAGGCTGGCTGGCCGGCCAACATTGATGAGACTGGGATATGGAAAAACACTCTATTGCCTGAGATACTATCACCGACAATTCCTCCTTTGGACTAAAGTATTTCTTTATTCCTAAGTAAGTCCTTCTGAGGATAAAAATAGGAGTTTATGAGTTACTAATAAATTAATGTGGATTAACACATTACTTTCTAACTGACAGAATCAGTCAGGATCCTTGTGAAAAGTGAAGATGCTGTCAAAGGAGGTAAATCCAAGCACTTACAAGGAAGAAGTGGCATTTTAGAGGAATGGATTTAAGACTAAAAATTCTCTTGTATGTTGATTCATTGTTCATGAAATTTATGTGGACAAAACCTTAATTTAATGATGACTCACACAAGATTATGACTATTTCTCTACCTTGATTTTCCAAATGAACTTTTCCCTTATGTTTTGACTTTTCTATAATGTTTTGCAAAAAATAGTAATCAGAAATCACAATATGCAAAAACTTAACAAACTTTAGAAAGGGAGGTGGAAATCTTTCAATTCATGACTAATATTATAATTGGCAACATCAGAAAAAAAAGGTTTCAGCACCACCAGATAAGGATTATGTTGGTTTTGTGCTTTTTCTATCATTAAACCAATACATCAAAATGGTAAAAAAATAAAATAAAATAAAAGACATATGATTAATTAGAGTTCATTGTAAGACAGAAAGAAAATATTTCTTGTTAAGTCAAATTGCAAGGAAATGTACTTTAGAAAGTCTAAAGATCACTATTAAAATCTGCCTAACTTGTTCATCAAATTAATTACTCCCCATCCCCAAAAAGGTTCATAAATGACAGGTTTTCTGAGGAAGAAGACTCATTGTCGAGTAACTTTGGCTGTGCACTTGCCCATGTCAGCTGATCTTATCTTCCAGCCCTGCAATTATTAATCCTCTGTGTGTCGTGCTTAAAATGTGGTACTTCACATAAGAGGACTATAAAGAGAGAACAAAGACTTGTAAAGTGCGAAAAGAAGAGGATCTCAGGTCTATTTGGCTGATTAACAGTGCATAGTACATAGGAAAATTACAGGAAAGAAACTGTAGTCCAAGAAGGAGCTTTCACCTCCAGATTTCATGGTATTAAAAGAGTAACCAGAACAGAGAATTCAGATGAAAAGCCATGTTAGCAGTGACCAGCGGTATTAGAACACATAGGATCTAATAAGCTCTTCATGCTTCTTAGTAGTGGGGGAAAACACCTAATTCACAAAGTGAGGTACTCTCTAATAATTGGAAACTTTTATCTGGCTTCTAAAATCTGTTTTAGACATCTGTTTGGCCACAAAGTAATCTGATATGATCCCTTGATGTACAAGATGAAACAACTCCTCCTTAACTAGGTGACGGGACACTACATAGCACACTCGCCACCTAGTGGACATTCCTTGTAATTTTTCTCTATGTTTTGTATCAATCTTCTAGAATGCCTGGAAATCATCCATTACATTTCAAAATCTTAAAGGAAAGGGTGCATTGTAAGTGTTTCTTGATACTGCGGTCAAGACATTTCTAACCTGTATTTTAAAATCTGAAGAGTTCAGGACATGTGAAAAGAAAAGTCTCCTGAACAAATTAATATAACATTTCTCTGGAGAGGTCAACCCAATCAAGTCCTGTGTAGAGGACTTGTAAAAGCTTCTGCTGCTAGTCCTTCCTTCTCTTTATGGTTATTGTCTATCTCTGGGTTGGCTCAAAATGCACTGTCCATACTGGACCGTGTTTCTATCCCGTATCCCACATGGGTTGGGAGTGGAGTTTGGCTGTTTCATTCCACCGTTTCGCTTTGGAGAGAAAGTTCCACTCTGTTATCGGTTGAGAATAACTCATGCAGTTTTGTGTCACCTCTCTAACCAGGCAATCTTTCAAGGCCCAGAGAGATAAATCCCTAATGCTGGGAAGGTAAGCACGATGGCAGGCCGGAGAGCAGTTGGTGGGGTTCTCAGGCCTTCCGGACGGACACCTATTTGATCCCAGGAGGGCTGCCAATCTGCTTTTCCATCACGCTAGTCATGGCCATGGAGCTTCACTGTACCATCTGGCACATCAGGGCTGCCTCCCCTGATAGTAATCATCATCCCGACATCAATAGAGTGAAATTAGAGTTGGAAAATCGTAACGGATTTTACAGCTGGATTATGTCTGCGACTTGTCTCTACAACGCTTGACACACTTGTCGACTTGACAACCTTGTATCTGATGACGTAGCCTTCTCCGCTTTACCCTTAGAATACCAGCCCTGTCCATGGTATACAGGCATACATAGTTCTCTAGTAAATATCAACTGCCCCGCACTATGCACAGTGAGTTACCTAGAAGTCTCCACATGCATATGTTGTATATATTATATACACATACAAACACTACCTCTTATCCATAAACACTACCTCTACATCCTTGCATAAAAGTCCTTTCTATGTACCTGTATTTGAGGCCTGCTATTAATGAGTGACTTATGTCGTTGCTATAATCTTTCTCATAAGGACCTTTTCTCATCAATCCAAATTTCTTTTCTGTTTTGATATTAACACTTGTATCAAATCCTCCGCACTGTTATCAGCTTACCTAGTATGAATTTTTAACCACATAAATCAAACATCAACTCCTATAATAAACGTTTTCATTTAGCACAAAATGGTCACAACAAAATAGAATCTGGAAAAATAACATCGTTCATGAAATGAAATAGCTTTAGTATATAACTAAAACAATGACAATATACTTACAGCTTTACTATTAAACATAACAGTTCTCTTGGACATGCTAGTATGGCAATGATTAGGTCGTATAAATATGATATTTAGTTGATAGAAGTTTTCCTGTGGAAAATCTAGGATTGAATCATAGCAAATATTCATTTGGACTAAACAGGATTAAGAATCTCCAGAGAGCCAAGATAGAAAAGCATGAAACAGTTATATTTATTATTTGAAAAGTACATGGGTTGGGGCATATACCTCTGTCTTTAGCTCAGGTCATAATCCCAGTGTCCTGGGATCAAACCCCACTTCCATTGGGCTCTCTGCTCAGCGGGCAACCTGCTTCCTTTCCTCTCTCTCTGCCTGCCTCTCTGTCTACTTCTGATCTCTGTCTGTCAAATAAATAAATAAATAAAATCTTAAAAAAAAAGTACATGGGTTATTTGCAATGATGTGGCTGGAACTAGAGGGTAGTAAGCTGAGTGAAATAAGTCAGTCAGAGAAAGACAGATTCCATATGGTTTCGCTCAGATGCGGAATTTAAGAAACAAATGAACACGGGAAGGAAGGGAAAAATAAATTAAGAAGAAATCAGAGAAGGAGGCAAACTATGAGTAACTCTCAACTCTAGGAAACAAACTGAGTGTCGCTGGAGGGGAGATGGGCCGTAAGGAGGGCCCAGGATAGAATGAGCACTGGGTGTTCATGCAACGGATGAATCATTAAATTCTACCCCTGAAACGAATACTACAATATATGCTACCCAAATTGAATTTGATTAATTTCTTTTAATATTTTAAATTATTTTTCAGAAACTTCCTGTAATGATGTGCAGTTTAAACATTTATCATCTTGGAGTCCATGCCATCACTGGTAGCAGATTATATATAGTTATTAAACCATTTCATGGGGCTGCCTCTGTGGCTCAGTCATAAAGCATCTGCCTTCGGCTCATATCATGATCCCAGGGTCTTAGGATCGAGCCCCACATCGGACTACCTACTCGGTGGAAAGCCTGCTTCTCCCTCTCCCACTTCCCCTGCCTATGTTCCCTCTCTCACTATCTCTCTCTCTCTCTCTCTTTGTCAAGTAAATAAATAAAATCTTTTTAAATAGTTTCATGACATTTTACTATCACACATACACACATACCACATATACCACAAAAAAGGATAGAGGGGACACACACTGGAAACATTCTCAACCAACTAAAATGACTTACAAACTCTTGTGATTCAGTTGCATGCTAGAACTGGCTTGTACCAGCTTGGTGGAGGCAACTGAGCTGGTTGTTAAATATTCAGGAATTCAGTGAGCCACTTATGAAACAAAACCATTATTAATATTAAATTATATTAACTCACAATTAGATAAATGGTATTGAAAAGAAAGGGAATAAACACTCACCAATTCCTATTTTAGTATGTTTCACTGTTATCCATGTTCTTCAAGTTATTTACTTCTGTTTTATGTGTATTTTATCATATATACAAAAATATGGATACAAATTCAAACTTTAGAAACAATGTAAAATGGTGAGCACAGTGCTTTGCCACTCCTCATTCAGGAACTTGGTGGCATCTTGAAATTAACCAATGTCCAACTTACATATACCATGGAAATCAGCATATGCTGCAATTCAAGCCTTTTTCTCCAGGAAGTTGGTTGTCACATAATTACCTGGATATTAGCCCATAAACTGTGGCATGAGTCTACAAGACCCAGGCTCAGGCCTACCTCCATAATATTGGCCACTTTCTTACTGTTTTAAGCCATATTGTACTCATCTCCAAAATGAAGTATTGGAAACATTGTAAAACATCTAATTTTAAAATAAATCCAGGGACGCCTGGGTGGCTCAGTTGGTTAAGCAGCTGCCTTTGACTCAGGTCATGATCCCAGCGTCCTGGGATCGAGTCCCACATCGGGCTCCTTGCTCGGCAGGGAGCCTGCTTCTCCCTCTGCCTCTGCCTGCCTCTCTGTCTGCCTGTGCTCGCTCGCGCTCTCTCCCTCTGTCTCTGAAAAATAAATAAAATCTTTAAAAAATAAATAAATAAATAAATAAATCCAACTTGGTTGCCTGAAGGAAAGAAATAGAGTATAAAGAAGTAACACTACTGTGGCACTCAGGTCAACAGAAATAAGTAATTTTTTTAAAGAAAGACATACAGTTTATCTTAATAACATGTTGACTTCATTGTTGGGAGTTTTATGTAAAAAGGGATGTCTAGGGAAAAAAATCCTGGTAACTTGATTAACTAATTGATTGTATTTTGTGAAATATATAACAACTAAATTTGTCTATGTCATTAATTGTATATTCTTTTTAAAAATATTTTATTTATTCATTTGACAGAAAGAGATCACAAGTAGGCAGAGAAGTAGGCAGAGAGAGAGAGGAAGAAGCAGGCTCCCTGCTGAGCAAAGACCCCCCCCCTGCGGGGCTGGATCCCAGGACCCTGAGATCACGACCTGAGCCAGAGGCAGAGGTCCCAACTCACTGAGCCACCCAGGAGCCCCTAATTGTATTTTCTGATGAAAATTCACTTGTTCTGTGGCATTTTAATTTTTAGATATGTTGAAACTCAAATGAAATACAATCCCACAAATGATATCTTTCTTCTAGTCATTTAAACATATTAAACATTATGTAAATGTGCCACAATATTTAAATTGACCACTGAAATTCCTTTATGATGTTTGATTTCATATCTCTCCGCTGTAGACACAGAGCAACTTTGCAGTATAAAAATATTTCTATTCTAATACCTATTTCTTTTAAATTGCAATATGAAAACGTTGTTTAAGAAAATGATTTTTAAAACTGAAATGGCTTTAAAAAAAGTATATGGGGTATCTGGGGGGCTCAGTGGTTAAGTGGCTGCCATCGGCTCAGGTCCTGATCCAGGCCTGCTTCCTCCTCTCCCTCTGTCTGCTGCTCTGCCTACTGGTGCTCTCTCGCTCTCTGTCAAACAGATAAATAAAATCTTTTAAAAACAAATAAAGAAAAGTGTAAACAGTAGCACTATTCTTATCCCATGAAAAGTAGAAATAATAGTAGGAAAAACATATGCCAGTATGCCTAAAAACCTATGCTCAAGTCCCAGTTTTATCACTTATTAGGTCTTTAAAGGAAGAAAAAAATCATGTATTTTCAGTAGAATGAATTTTCCTCCCAAACATGTATGATCAGTAGAATGAATTTTGTTCTTATAATAACCACTTCCTCTCATAATTCATCTGTAATAAAATCTTCTAAATGTCATAGGAACTAGCAGCAAATGTTAATTACCATGAGCTTATTTTTCAATGTATCTATGTTGATAATACGTTAGAGCACTTGCCCCTGCAAACATAGAGCGGTCCCCCTTGCAGAAATGGAGTCAGTCAGGCACCTCAGCGCCCAGCACAGACAGCGGCGCACGGAAGATGCTCCATGAGACACAGAGCATGAGCCAGCACTCAGGTGGATAGGAAGCATTTTCTTCTTTTGAGATTCTGCTCCCAGACTCAAGTGAAAAAAATGTGAGAAGAGCTTTAGAGTTGAAAAGATTATTTAACACTCATTTCGGAATGCAAAAGTATGTTCTTTCTGCCTCTGTTCATTCTGTTCTTCCCTGGTTTGAAGTGCTTTCCATCAGGCAGCCAACTGGACTTAACTGAGTGCGCCACTGTGCCTTGTACCTGCACGGGTTACCACGCAGAGGGTGGAGAAATCCATAATCTAATATCCACAAGAGGGCTGCTAGAGGATTTAAAATAATAATAATAATAATACAGTACACTTCCAACCCACCATGGTAAGGCGATTTCTTAAAGCTGATCCGTGGTCATGTAAATGGTTTTACCCTCTCCCTTTTGTAAGTTTCACGTTCCCTAAGCCCTACATTTGCAAGGCGCTGTCCGTGGTCAGGGAGGTAAGCTCCGGGTTGCAGAATGAAATATCTCTGCCACCCTGGCCTCCTGAATCTCCTTGACCAGTGAGCCCTGACTTGCCTTTAGACTGGAAGGTGGTCTCGGGGTGTGTGGTTGTCCTTCCACAAGAAGGCTAAGGAGCCTGAGTGTTCTCTGTCCCCGGCCTTCCCCCAGAGATGTGCTCAGTGGTGGCGACAGCGAGTTGAAGGACTCGGGAACATTATTCGGCGTTCCAATTATTAGCAAAAATGCAAGCAGATGGAGCAGGGAAATAATATCTTTTGCTAATTATCCGAATGGATGAGCTGACAGAATTTTACACTCTCCCACGAGACACAAAGGGTCATGGCTCCCCGGCCAGTTCTGGCCACGTTGGCTGGCTGCCCCCCAGCACAGGGCCTGCCGTTCGCCCTCCTCTTCTGTCCACCTTCTCACCTGAGGCTCCTGCTGGAGACCCCGCTCACTTTTTATTTTGGAGGGGGAAGGAGGGGGCTTTTGTTATTTCAATAATAGCTTCTTTTCACGACAGATACCTCCAAGTGTCAGAAACAACATTTAAAAATTAAGTTTGCTACACGCAGAAGTCCAAATATGTTTCTCAAACCTCTCCATGTCCTTTTGAAATGTATTTCAATACATTATTTTTCTTGCAAACAATGCACAGAAATATCGTTAGAGGACTTCCTATCCAGCCAAATATTCATTCATCTCTCCAAATCATCGCACTAAAGACTTTCCTCTTTCTTCCTCATCTCTGGTTGTTCAGTGTTTCAGCCGAGCCCTGATGGCACTACACTTACAAGTTTAATTTGTGCACAAGCCTGTTAGTTCCATTCTGTTCAACAGCTTTCAGCTGCCCTCCTAACCCTGCACAGATGTCTCCCAAACCCGAGCTCTGCTCATGGAGGATGGGCGAACAAGCAGGGCAAATCCATCACCCAACAACTTAGAGCACAAGACCTGTTGAAGGTGAGTCCGTAACACCACACCTATATGCAAAGCAAGTACATTACACACTGTGCGTTCTTGCCAGCCTTAGTCCTTATGCTCAAAATTTTATACATTTGCAGAAAATATTGTATGCCCTCTATCCACCTTTTCCATTTCATTGAACCTCTCAAAGTCTCTAGCATTACCTTTCTCTCACACCATTACCTTCAGTACAAATGAGCTACTTCTGAGGTTCATGCTTCTCATCTTCCAAGAAATATTCCATTTCCTCTCTGTGCCTCAAGACCCCGAGTCTTTCTAAACTCCTCTAAAGTTCCCTCTTTAGGGAAATAATGTGACCTATTATGTATTATGTTAAGTGAGGTATGTAACTTCAGATAGCATTTCTAGCCCTTGCTGGATAGCTTAAGGATAGCAAGACAAAATTTACTAACAAAGGAGTTCAGGGAAAGCAATAAAGATTATATATAAATTGATAGGGATATGGGATTCTGTTTCTCTTATGAGCATGCCTGCTTTTGGTTAACAGAATTGGACTTCCAATGTTGTAAAGTGATAGGTTGGCTTCATGCGGCGTTGTAAAAAATATGATAATATTGATTATTCTTCGGAAAAGATAAAGTGGAAAGAATGGACGTATAAATGTTTCAACAACTCAACACAAAAGGTAGAGTTTCCTTTATCAGTCATTCATTATCAAATTATACAGCATTTCCTTCTGTCCCAGTGTTATTACTGCCAGAGAGGTCAGATCACAGGTGTAAAGTTCAAAGGGACCGAGAGGTCTAATCCATACACTTAATTCCAAATATTACTATTGTTTCTACCTTATATAAAAATTTTTTAAAAGGCTTAGATGTTTCAAAAGAAGAGTGGATAGATCTTTCTTGAATCCACACAGCTAGTTTGTGCTTGAGCTGATATTTGGACACTAGTCTATATATAGCTAGTGATTTTTAGACACTTTACTATCTAGGGATTTGATCTGTGCAAGCATTTACACACGCACACACCCACTTTCTCTCTTAACATTTATCCTCTTTCATAATTGAAAGATGCTATTTTGCCTATCATTGATGACAATAATTAAACATAATATCCAGAGTTTAAAAGTTGTAGAGATATTTGAATTCTTACACATTGCTAGTGGTACTTTTGAATTGTGAAAAAAAAATGACAATATACAGCAAATGCACAAAGAATATTACTATCTCCCTTTGGCTCTTTTAGCAGGTCCAGGCAGAAAATCGATGACTCACCCAAAGGATATAAGTGAAGAGAGACTAGTGAATGTGCTTCTTATGGGAGTGTGGTTGTGGGGAAGAGAACCCAAACATGGTAAAGGCCTAGCAGCGGGGGGAGTCATTCCCACCTCTACGACAAAGAGGGTAAGACAGTGACCAAAGAGACCCAGACGTGAAGGAAAAGGGAAAGAGTGTATGAAACAGAACTCAGTCACTGTCAGATCTGAGTCCAGTCAGTAGGAAGCGGGAGCAGTGTAGGAAGGTGTTCCCCGTTCTCTCTTCTCCCACCTGCTAATCTGCCAGTGACAGTGCTTCCAGCTGGAAAAATCGGTGGAAAGGCAAGTCCCAAGTGATGAGGCTTCTGACAGTGACTCTCCCTGGACAACATACATGACCGAGAAAAGAAGCAGATGGATCAGACGAGAATAAGAAACAGAGAATAACCAATACATTGGCCAAGCCATTTCGAAATAAATAAATTGAACTTTGTGCCAAAGTGCAGGAGCAAAATGTGAATGGCAGTATCATTTATAAATGTAAATATCAGAAATGATATAATCAGCAATAAGATACTAAAAAAAAATCCATTTTTATGTGACCCATAACTCTTCAATTGAAAATTAGCAGATGACTTTAAAAGCATTCTATAAAGAATACTTGTTGAAACGGGAATATTCATACAATGCTAAAATGAGAAGCTATAAACATGTACATGTTTGTATATGCATCTCTATGTACACCTATAGGTGTAACTACATCCTGATATTAATGCTTCTATTACAACTAAATTGATTTGCCAAACCTCAAATGAAGAATTTAAATTAGATTGGAACTCTGATGAATCAACCTGTAAGAGAGTGACATCCTGCCTTAAAGAATTTTAAATATGTATCCTCTTTCAAATTCAGCTAGAATTATGGGGCAGAGTGGGGGTAGGGCCTTTGTACTGAAACAACTGTGATATTGTGATTTCATGAACATTGAATGCATTTTTTTCATATAAGAACAATTTAAAGCTATTAAGATAAATAGGATACAAATTTCCTCTAGGTCAAGGTCAGTTGGTAGGGAAATATTTGACTCTAGTAGTCCCAGTTTTAATGAATCTTTGAACTTAGAAAACAGCGTATTAAAAATGCATATTATTTACCACATCTTCTTGATCCATTCATCTGTTGATGGACATCTAGGTTCTTTCCATAGTTTGGCTATTGTGGACATTGCTGCTATAAACATTCGAGTACACGTGCCCCTTTGGATCACTACGTTTGTATCTTTAGGGTAAATACCCAATAGTGCAATTGCTGGGTCATAGGGCAGTTCTATTTTCAACATTTTGAGGAACCTCCATGCTGTTTTCCAGAGAGGTTGCACCAGCTTGCATTCCCACCAACAGTGGAGGAGGGTTCCCCTTTCTCCGCATCCTCGCCAGCATCTGTCATTTCCTGACTTGTTGATTTTAGCCATTCTGACTGGTGTGAGGTGATATCGCACTGTGGTTTTGATTTGTATTTCCCTGATGCTGAGTGATATGGAGCACTTTTTCATGTGTCTGTTGGCCATCTGGATGTCTTCTTTGCAGAAATGTCTGTTCATGTCCTCTGCCCATTTCTTGATTGGATTATTTGTTCTTTGGGTGTTGAGTTTGCTAAGTTCTTTATAGATTCTGGACACTAGTCCTTTATCTGATATGTCGTTTGCAAATATCTTCTCCCATTCTGTCAGTTGTCTTTTGATTTTGTGAACTGTTTCCTTTGCTGTGCAAAAGCTTTTGATCTTGATGAAATCCCAATAGTTCATTTTTGCCCTTGCTTCCCTTGCCTTTGGCGTTGTTCCTAGGAAGATGTTGCTGCAGCTGAGGTCGAAGAGGTTGCTGCCTGTGTTCTCCTCAAGGATTTTAATGGATTCCTT
The DNA here is from genome assembly GCF_022355385.1 of Mustela nigripes. Lineage (NCBI taxonomy): Eukaryota > Metazoa > Chordata > Mammalia > Carnivora > Mustelidae > Mustela > Mustela nigripes. The sequence continues at coordinate 8,972,607 of NC_081560.1, read as the reverse complement.
TCGCACATTGAGGTCCTTCATCCATTTTGAGTCTATTTTCGTGTGTGGTGTAAGGAAATGGTCCAATTTCATTTTTCTGCATGTGGCTGTCCAATTCTCCCAGCACCATTTATTGAAGAGGCTGTCTTTTTTCCATTGGACATTCTTTCCTGCTTTGTCGAAGATTAGTTGACCATAGAGTTGAGAGTCTATTTCTGGGCTCTCTATTCTGTTCCATTGAACTATGGGTCTATTTTTGTGCCAGTACCATGCTGTCTTGATGATGACAGCTTTGTAATAGAGCTTGAAGTCCGGAATTGTGATGCCACCAACGTTGGCTTTCTTTTTCAATATCCCTTTAGCTATTCGAGGTCTTTTCTGGTTCCATATAAATTTTAGAATTATTTGTTCCATTTCTTTGAAAAAGATGGATGGTACTTTGATAGGAATTGCATTAAATGTGTAGATTGCTTTAGGTAGCATAGACATTTTCACAATATTTATTCTTCCAATCCAGGAGCATGGAACATTTTTCCATTTCTTTGTGTCTTCCTCAATTTCTTTCATGAGTACTTTATAGTTTTCTGAGTATAGATTCTGTGTCTCTTTGGTTAGGTTTATTCCTAGGTATCTTATGGTTTTGG
>NC_081560.1:8863891-8971584 GCF_022355385.1 Mustela nigripes | reverse complement strand
GGCCAGGGGTTTATCAATTTTATTAATTCTTTCAAAGAACCAGCTCCTACTTTCGTTGATTTGTTCTATTGTTTTTTTGGTTTCTATTTCATTGATTTCTGCTCTGATCTTTATGATTTCTCTTCTCCTGCTAGGCTTAGGGTTTCTTTCTTGTTCTTTCTCCAGCTCCTTTAGGTGTAGGGTTAGATTGTGTACCTGAGACCTTTCTTGTTTCTTGAGAAAGGCTTGTACCGCTATATATTTTCCTCTCAGGACTGCCTTTGTTGTGTCCCACAGATTTTGAACCGTTGTATTTTCCTTATCATTTGTTTCCATGATTTTTTTCAATTCTTCTTTAATTTCCCGGTTGACCCATTCATTCTTTAGAAGGATGCTGTTTAGTCTCCATGTATTTTGGTTCTTTTCAAACTTCCTTTTGTGGTTGAGTTCTAGCTTTAGAGCATTGTGGTATATATACACAATGGAATACTATGCAGCCATCAAAAGAAATGAAATCTTGCCATTTGCGACAACATGGATGGAACTAGAGCTTATCATGCTTAGCGAAATAAGTCAAGTGGAGAAAGACAACTATCATATGATCTCCCTGATATGAGGAAGTGGTGATGCAACATGGGGGCTTAAGTGGGTACAAGAAGAATAAATGAAAGAAGATGGGATTGGGAGGGAGACAAACCATAAGTGACTCTTAATCTCACAAAACAAACTGAGGTTTGCTGGGGGGAGGGGGTTTGGGAGAAAGGGGTGGTATTATGGACATTAGGGAAGGTATGTGTTTTGGTGAGTGCTGTGAAGTGTGTAAACCTGGTGATTCACAGACCTGTACACCTGGGGATAAAAATATATGTTTATAAAAAATAAAAAATTATATTAAAAAAATAAAATAAATGCATATTATTATCATCAAATCAAATCAATTGGACATCTTGCAATCCAGATTTATGATGACTCACCATTATAATACCTTGACACCTGTAGCTTCTGATTTTTACCTGCCCTATTTTTCCTCTCTATTCATACGAATTTTAGCTGAAAAACATTGTGACTTTTTTCAGTTGATAACTATAACCTAACTAGTAAGTTAGTAGGTGACTATGCACTAGAAACCATATACGTTCTCTACAATATAATGTCATCATATAAGCACCTAGGACAGTTCATAACTTAAATATTCAGATCTCCTCATATTAGAGACAGATGTTTATTCTTCAGGGATCATTTCTTTGATTAAACATTCATCTGGATTTAACGATCAGAAATGTGAGAAATCTATTGTTTTGACTTTCCTAAGAAAGTAGACTTATTATATTACTTCATATTTTCTTGATTGGTAGGACCTGTGACTATTTCCATTTAGGACTAATGACAATCTTGTTTAAGTTAAAAAAAAAAAATATATATATATATATATATAATGAGTAATGTTGAAAAGAAAACAAACAGCAAAAATACCAAAGGTGTACTAAAACAATATTGGAAAATTATAAGACACAGACCTCAAATTCTAAGCTCTCAGATAAATCAAACAAAACTATATGGCTGTCATATCCAAGAAGGATTATTGTGGAGGGAAAGAAAAACTACATAAAAATGTAAATAACAACCAAATGGTGGTATTTGGGAGTCAACAAAGGATAATAGGCAAGGCAAATGCTAAAAGCCTGACAAATTTTTTTAAGATTTTATTTACGTATTTGACAGAGAGAGATCACAAGTAGGCAGAGAGGCAGGCAGAGAGAGGAGGAAGCAGGCTCCCCGCCGAGCAGAGAGTCCGATGCGGGACTCGATCCCAGGACCCTGAGATCATGACCCGAGCCGAAGGCAGAGGCTTTAACCCAGGTCCCCCAGCCTGACAAATTTTTAAAAATAAAAATAAAGAAAACTTAGAGAGAACAGCAAAATCAGTAACCATAGCAACAAAAATAACAATGTTTCCATTCTGTGGAGATTTTGTTTTTTATTATTCACCCTTTCATTATTGCTGCTTCACCAGACTGTTCTCAGAATGACTTGAACTACCTGGTATCTGCAAGTAGCTTGCTTTCCCTAGCAATGTCCCAACAACAACTAACTTCATTCATACAATAATAAAAAAAAAAAAAATCCACAACATTTTTAAGTGGTTACATAATGTTCTAATCAAATAATCAAATCAAAGATTAGAATACTGTGTGCACATTTAGAACTAGGAGCTGTGTGAACGAAGCTTTGACCATGTTCTGTAATGAAAAAAAAGAATGCCACAGAGAAAGAATGTACGTCCCTATACGGTGACTCTGTTTAGAAAGGACGCAGAGCAGGATTGCTTCAGCTTTCCCAGGGCATAGAATCCTGGAAACACGGGAGGCTGAGAATGAGCTGGCTCCAAAACAAGATGCCATTTTTAACAAATCTTTGGATGAGAAAAGCAAAGAATGTCAAACACTGGAAGTTTGCCGGGACCAGGTGGACAAGAAAGAAGTGAGATTTCCCTCTCATCAATCCTTGCTCTCCTCACATGGTTTCTTCTGTGTTTGCCCTAAATACTTTCTCTTCCTCTTTCACACTTTTCCTCCCTCCTCCCTCTCCTCATGCTCTTTCTCAAATTGTCTTAATGAGTCTAATTAGTAATACCTGTTGTGTTTTTATTTCCTCCTCTTCCACTGCAAGGGAATTTCAGCCAAACCTTTCAATGGATTTGTCATTTATTATAAACAGTGAAATTGATCTTTATCTGAATATGATCTTCAATTAATTATCCATACCTGATAAAAGATGATCAATTTTATTTAACGTCTGTGGAAATTTAAAGATCCTTTAATGAAAAACAAAAACAAAAACAAAATATAACCTAATATTTTGTTCATTATCATTTTTAATGCAATTTTTTCCCTCATTTGCTATATAGCAATTTTAGAAGGCAATCTAAAGGCAAGCATAGCCTCTAGAGTCAGTTTGACTGGATTTGTACCCAGGCTCTGCAACTCACTCGATTTCACTGACCTTGAGCAAATTAACCTGTCAGTTCCTCAGATTTCTTCTGTGTAATGGGGATACTAAGGTAGATGTTGTAAAGCTAAAATGAGCTAATATTTGTGAAGTTTTAGAATGGTTCCTGGCACTTAGGAAGTGCTATATGTATCTGTTAAATAATGAATCAAAAAACTTATTAACTTCATGGAATTGAGCTAGGTAATGAACCAGCTTCTGACCAGCCAAAATAGATACCACTAATTATGCTGCGTTTTAGGTCTAAGGTTGAAACAATGAAAAAATATGCTTGCTAATGAGAGTATATTGAGAGTCACATCACTGAAGTAATGACCTTCCTTCCATTCTCCAAAAACTCTTGAAGTGGTCGCACGTACGGATAAAAAGTGTCATTTTTGCAGACCTTTAATAAATGTTGCCTTCCTTTCCAATCACGTTAAATTGAAAACTAATTTAGAGATTTAAATAGCAAGAGATCTGTTTTTTGGTTCTAATGATTTGGAGGTACATAATTACAAGGAGACTTCGGTTTAATGCAAACCTCAATATCATGATGATAAAAAAGCAGGTGAACCTCAACAGGTTAAACACTACTTTAAACACAAAATTTCATAACACTTTCTGAAATAAAGGTCATAGATAATATAACTTACTAAAACAACCCCCCAATCAATATAATGCCTTAAATCTAATATAAATGGATATTAGAAAAAAGTAATTTATAATAAATGGCGTGCATTTCTATATATTAATACTCAAGAAGACGAGATTGGAAAATATTATGAAGTTTGCAGAGCCTCAGCCATATTGAGTCACCATGATTGTGTGAATTGCACGTATGGTGAAGACAGACATCCTCCTACGGGTCATCTATATGTCCCGTAAGGGGTGTTCCCGTGAGTAACATGATTTTGTGAAATGATGAATAATGTTAAGTTCGGGAGGAAGACAACAAACTAAAATTCTTCTCTCAGTTCAAAGTGTTGTTTTAGTTCTAGAAAACTCAGAGTTGTTTTTGTTTTTTTTTTAAGATTTTATTTATTTGACAGACAGAGACCACAAGTAGGCAGAGAGGCAGGCAGAGAGAGCAAGGGAAGCAGGCTCTCCACCGAGCAGAGAGCCCGATGTGGGGCTCGATCCCAGGACTCTGGGATCATGACCTGAGCTGAAGCAGAGGCTTAACCCACTGAGCCACCCAGGCACCCCAAAACTCAAGAGTATTTTATTTTATTTTTTAAAGATTTTATTTATTTATTTGACAGAGAGATCACAAGTAGGCAGAGAGGCAGGCAGAGAGAGAGGAAGAAGCAGGCTCCCTGCTGAGCAGAAAGCCCGATGCGGGACTCGATCCCAGGACCCTGAGATCATGACCTGAGCCGAAGGCAGCGGCTTAACCCACTGAGCCAACCAGGCGCCCCTCAAGAGTATTTTAAAAGTGTACAGAAAACTATTTGATTTTATTGTAAAACTAACTTGGGCTCTAGACTTAATAATTATAAACCAATGTCCAGCAGTAATGCACAACGCTCAGTATTTAGCATGCCCCATTCTATATGTGCAAAAACACTTTATGGGTTTAGGACCACCAAAAATTACTTCAGTGTTCCAAAACTCTCCCTGGAGGTAGTATCTCTGTTACTGGAAACCACTGTTCTAGACTCAGGGACTTCCACAAAGATGTAAACTTTTTACTGAAGTATAATATATATTTAAAAAGTAAAAACAATATAGTTATATAGATGCTGCATTTTCACAATGTGAAAGTACCCTGTTTATAAGCCCTAACTTTAAAAAAGGTTTGTATTACAAAATAGTACAAAGGAAATTGTTGATTACTGAAAGAGAGAATAGTTGAATTTTTTGCTATTGATCTTTTTTAAAGATGGCTATCACGCAGTGAAAGGGCTCGTTCTACATTCTAGGATTCTAGAGACTACTGATGGACTGACTTCATTTCCATATCTCTATACTAGCAATTTGGCACAATCTGTCATAAAGACCAGCTTCACTGAACCCTTAACCAAATATGACGTATTGCAGGAAAGGCAGCGGAGCTCCTGACCGTGGATGCCATGCCTGACTACTCAACTAAGTGACACAGCCTAGTTCTTGTTTCATTCGATTCTCCTCCTTATACATCAAGAGAAATAGGAAACTGTCTTCAGCACTCGGGGTTGAACTTGCATCATTCTCTACCTGAACTGCACACAGACGGAAAACTTTCTCCCCGCCTTCCTCTGCTAGAACTACCGTAACAAAGCACCAGAGACTGGGCAGCATCAAGAACAGAAGTGCATTTCTTCAGGGGCCTGAAGGCCGGATGTCTGAGATCAAGGTTGACAGAGTTCGTTTCCTCCGAGGGCTCTCTTCTTGGCTTGCAGTTTGCCGTCTTCTTCCATTGTCCTCACGTGGTCTTTTTCTGGACCTTCTTGTGCCCAAATTTCCTCTTCTTATGAGAACATCAGTCATGTTAGATTAGGGCCCACCCTCTTGACCTCACTTTAAGTGAATTAAAACTTCAACTCAATTAAAGCTGATTCTTTAAAGATCCTATATCTTAATACAATAACATTTTAAGGGGCCGGGGTTAGGACATCAACATATGAATTTTGAGAGGTCACAAATTAGCCCACAGCACTACCTACTCATGGCTGCTGTAAAAGATCGTTCAGGAGTGTAGTAGGAACTATCTGAGACACTGAATAAAGCACAGTGCTCCAACAATACTTCCGCTACGTAGAGAGGCAAATAGGACCTATTCTAATAGGAGATTCCAAGCTTCTTACCCTGCAACTGAAATGCTGATTCCTACAACCCCTGGATTCTCTTCCCCTGGGGTCAGAAATGGACTGAGTCCGAAGAGCTCAATATGTGGTTGGGGCATTTAGGAGGACATCTCCCCTCCACCTGGACACACCCCCACCATTGTTAAACGCATACTGACGTTTACCTGGCATGTCGGTTAATGAACAAAGAAACCTGCCTCTTCTCATTGTGTTCTCCATGTGGACGGGCGGTGCGGGCGGAGAGAGGTCACCCTAAATGCCGGGGTAAAGGCAGCCTCCCCGTCCACTGCAGAAACACGCAAAGATTAGCACGAGTTGCAGAATGGCAGGGGTGCATCCAGCTGGAGCAGGGAGAAGAAAGCTAATAAAACCGGACTCGTAGTGTTGAAATAGCCTGAAAATAAATAAACTTAGTTCCCTCTATCTCAGCTTTCCAAACTTGTTCTTGTCTTCATTTCTTGGTGACACATCTTCTGGTTTTCTTCTTAGCCACTGGCCACTCTGTCTCAATCCCCTTTGCTTCCTGTTACTGTCAGGTTTAGCCTCTCTACAGTGGAGTGTTTGGAGACTCTTCCTACGTGCCTTCCTTTTTTCAAATCTCACATTCTTCTCAGGGAATTTTATGTAATTTATTTCCATCCCTGATTTCCTTCAGAAACTCCAGACCAGATATTTATCTACATATCTGGCATCCACATTTGAATTTCTCCCAGGCACTGCAAATGTTAATGGTCCAAAAGAGAACGATTGTTTTCACGACAGAATCTTCTGAGAGTCCGCCTCATTTCAGTAAATGGTATCATTAGGCATCCAGTGACTTAATAAAAAATTTAAAATAAATACATAAATGCATATAAATAATAGGCATCCTTGATTTCCCCTTCTGTTCATATCTATCTAGTCCATTAGTAGATCCTATGACCTTAACTTCATCTACTTTTCCCCTTTCCATTAGGATTACAGCAGCTCAAGGTATCATTATCTCACTTGACTTTACGGTAGCTTCTGACTCATCTTCTTCCTCTTCAGGCGCCCCATCTGGCTCCTCACTCTCTTGAAGAAAGGAAGAAGGAGAAGAAAGAAAGAAAGAGATGGAGGGAAGGATGAATGAACAAACCATCTTCATATGATAAATCCCTTCTTGCTCTTTGAGCCTCCGCTTAGAAAGAAAGAAAGAAAGAAAGAAGAAAAGAAACACCTCCAGAAGAAGTCCTTATTAATCACTCCATCTATGGTAGTCCACCAGGCTCTGAATCACATTAATTTTTTTTTAAAGATTTTATTTATTTATTTATTTATTATTTTATTTATATATTTGACACACACACAGAGAAATCCCAAGTAGGCAGAGAGGCAGACAGAGAGAGGGGGGAAAGCGGGCTCCCTGCTGAGCAGAGAGCCCGATGCGGGGCTCGATTCCAGGACCCTGAGAACTGAAGACAGAGGCTTAACCTACTGAGCCATCCAGATGCCCCTGATTTTAATTTAACCAATCATTTATCAGGGTATTTATGCATAATCATTCATCCTACTCCATTATGATGTAATACCTAGGAGATCAGACATCGTAATGGCTCTGTTCATTGCTCTACATTCAATACCTAAAACAATGCCTTACTCATGGAAGGAGGTCACTGAAAACAGAGGAAAAACAGAGGAAACAGAATTGGACAGAATAGTGGATTAATTATGCATTTTTAGACTAATTATGCATTATTTTCTTTCCTTGTTTTGAAATATCCATTTTTGTTAGCCATCTTTCTTGTTGGAGCAAAGGGAGAATTACCTCTACTTTTTCCCCCAAACCCAATTTTTTTTTTACTTTGCTCTTAATCTCTTATTCTGCCTGCTATTATGAACCATAATTTGTTTTTTTGTATGTTTTAATTTTAGTTTTAATTTCTATTCTTTCTCTGATCCCTTCTCTAAGGATACGTTTTACAAAATCCTAAGTGCTATCCAAAACTAATAATGTGGTGATAAATTTAAACATTAAAATCTTTGAAACCTTTCCTCTAATGTTTTAATAAATGTGACATTGAAGTTAACTGATCAGTCTGTACAGAACTATGTGAAAAAATAGTTTGAAGGCTGGGGTAATATTTGGATTTGAAGTCTTTCGGATTATGTCTAAAATTAATATTGTTATTTTGGGAATCCACAGTGACCGGTTTAAAAGTACCTTTTCCTTCACCCAGTCTTCGTCCATTGATTTTATTTATAGACAACGTGGAATAGGAGTGGATGCTCTGAATTCAGAAGTAGAAGTTTCCAAGTTTCAAGACTTAGAATTTTACAAACCATTTTATGCTCTGTGATGATATTCTGTTATTAACATGGTTTTTGGTTTTGTTTTTTATTATTGAAGTTTATTCAAAAATGAGAACTGGAATAGGGTCATCTTCCTTACGTTTCTTTGTGCTTTTAGCAACTCCCCGACAATGGGGGGAGGCTGGAGCTAATCATTGATCAGATAATAGTCTTCCGCAGGAACAAAGAAGCAATGCGTAGAAGATGCTGAGATCATCTGTGTCGCTTTCTTCTTCATTTTGCTTAGACAAACCATGTTGTGGTTATTTTTTCTTTCTGAAAGTAAGGATCATACGCTAGGTGATATTTGAAGTCAAATAAGGGAGAAAGGATATTTAATTTCTCTATATGTTCTTTCCAGAGTAGTCTTGAAAAGATAATTAGTTTCCTAATTATCATAAAATAATATTATCAGGTCTTGAGTAATCTCCAAATGCAGTGATTAGAGAACTAGAATTCAGCTGAGAAACTAAAATTTGTTAAATGAATTAACAGTAATGTTTTTCATAGAGAGATTTATACATAATGAATCCACAAGGTAAATGCTTTAACTAAATATTTATTATTAAATGTCCTCACCAAATGGTAAAGGAAATTCAACTGCATTGCTGATTTCCACCCCTGAAGGCAGTCAAGTTTGATTCAGGTTTGAAACTAGAGTTTAGTTTTATGAAATCTCATTTTACTTTCAGACGGACACTTTGAAACCATTCTAGCCAGAAGTCTTATGAACTATATAAAAGCATGGGTGTTTGTGTATCTGTTATATGATAAGGTTCAAATCCCGATTCATAGTTTAGGGGATGGTGCCAGATGCCATTTCCCAGGGACAAACCTACTATGTGCAACTTTCCTTTCTTTTTCTTTTTTTTTTTTTTTAAGGTTTTATTCAGTTATTTGACAGAGAAAAAGAGAGAGAGAGAGAGAGAGCGCACATAAGCAGGGGGATCAGGGCACCCCATGCAGGGCTCAATCCCAAGACTCTGGGATCATGACCTGAGCCAAAGGCAGATGCTTAACAATTGAGCCATCTAGACATCGCACAACTTTTCTCTTTTATTCACTTCTCTATTTGACCTTATGGTATCTCTCTATGAGTCATAACTTCCAAACAAATTCTGATAGGGATGTCAGGTTAGATGAGGAGGAAAAGATGGAACCAATTATGGTGTTTGATGCAATGATAGTGACTTGGGAGCAAAGATTGGGAGGAAGGTCATGGGTCACAGACTAATTTCATACAACAGCATTGGGTCTTTTCCAACGTATTTGTGATGTCACCAGACATCTTGTGACTAGTGCAGTTTAATTTTCTATATGCTCATCCTCCTCTTTAAGGAGGCACTGATGATCGTCAGAGTTAACTACCTTAGCCAAGTTGATCATTGCAGGGTGAAGCTGATGATCTTAGCATGAAGTTACCTTATGGCTTTTCCTATTACAGTATCAACATTAAGAAGGGGAATAAACACTGCAAACGTCCTTACAGTTCCTTCACTCATAAAACTAAGAGAATTCTATTAAGCTGGGTTTTTTAAAAGATTTTATTTTTTTATTTGAGAGAGAGAGAGAGAACACCAGTAGAGAGAGTGGCAGAGGGAGAGGGAGAAGCAGACTCCTTGCTGAGCAGGGAGCCCCATGTGGGACTCAATCCCCAAACCCTGATATCATGACCCAAGCAGAAGGTAGACGGTTACCCTACTGAGCCACCCAGGCGCCCCTGTTAAGCTGCTTTGACTACATTTGTGAACTAATACCTCTACTGACTTAGAACAAAAGCTACATTTTAATCAATTTGGAGTCCTGAGAGTCTGCTACATGTGAGCTTCAGTCATTCCCAACCGAATCCATGCCTTTCGGCATCTGGTGGAATTTAAGTAATGGGCTCTAGCAGAAGAGAAAACGGGAAAATCTCCTGTGAGCCCATGTTTCTGGTTATTCACGCCAAACTGAAAGTAAACAACACTTCCAGCACACGTGAATTTAAAAGTAATATTATGAAAACTCTTCTCACTAACTACAGATATTAGAAATTATAAAAATGACCGGTCACATTTCCAAATGTGTTAAATGTGAATGACAGTGATTTTTTACTCTCAAGTTACCGTGACTGGGAAAAGTATATTATACATCAGAGAGTACTTTCCTGTTGTCATTTAAAATTACTTATTATTGGGGCGCCTGGGTGGCTCAGTGGGTTAAAGCCTCTGCCTTCAGCTCGGGTCATGATCTCAGGATCCTGGGATCGAGCCCTGCGTCGGGCTCTCTGCTCAGCGGGGAGCCTGCTTCCCCCACCCCCCGCCTGTCTCTCTGCCTACCCGTGATCTCTGTCTGTCAAATAAATAAATAAAAATCTTTAAAAAAATAAATAAAAAAATAAAATTACTTATTATTTACTAAATGTAAAGTATACTTAGAAAGGTTCTACATAAAATGAGAAAATGCATAACCCTATAAGAATTCAACATATGTGCATTTTGCCCTTTTCCACACACACACACTCACAATTCGAATTACCTCAGGAAACAAAAGTCTTTTTTTTTAGGTAATTTATTCCAGGTTCCCAACATGGAATTTGGGAATTTCTATTCTCCACTAGCAAGTTCAGAATAAGGAACTAAAGGGTGCAGAACCTTCTGAGGAACAAAATGCAAATAAGTAAGTCCATAACCTTTATAGTAGCAACCAATTAATAGCCTAATGTCAGTGATTGGAACTCAAAATAAATCAGCATTGACTTCTATATTTAGCATTTAGGAAGATGATGTAAATTGAAAATGTGAAAATTGGCATATCTATGACATGACTTGACGTTACCTGTGAAGGAGATAGTGTCTTCCATAAGTATCTACATTCATGGTTCCAAAGGGAACAATGCAGAAACAGCACTAGATAGTCAAATAATTGTTTTTTTTACCAGCTATCTAGTTCTACTTCTTGGTCTCTGGAATTGGATCACTTTGACCAAAATAATAATAATAATAATAATAATAATAATAATAATAAAAGAAAATAAAGGAAAAGAAAATACCACACAGAATGATGGCGTAAATTAAAAGATAAGCCTGTCCCAAAGATCATCTTCCTGTGTACGTTTTGCTCTTTGCTGCTCAGGCATACCCGTTCCCATCAGTTCTGTTCAGTGAGCAGAGATTTGCCTTCCAAATGGTAAACACCTTCAGTCTCAACTTGCTGTGTGGGCACTTGGGTATTTACAAAGTTGAGCAGAAGATCAGGAAAAACAAATGTAGAAGAATGTCACACTAACCCTAAAATCAGAAAACCTTTGATCTCATATGCTCAATTACAGTATATGCAATGAAAACAGAGGATTGCATTATCCAGCTCATGAATCACCAAAGAAGGATTCAATTTGTCACTGTACTCAACATACCAAAGCAGATAAGTGTGCCAATATACATTAGAAATATTGTTAAATAAGACCTAACTGGAAAAACTATGTTCCCTCTCTCCTCATTCCTGACCAAGTAATAATCAAGCAGAAAGTTCAATAGACCAAGAGGTCATTACTTATTACATCAGACATGAACTATCTTGAGTATCTTTAAACTATATACCACAGACATTTGGATATTAGTAGAATTGCTATCATAGAAATTTAATATTTATATATTCAAATAAAAACATTTTTAAAAGAAGAATTAACCATGCTTATACTGAAGTATGTAGTTAAAGCCATCTTTAAACTTCAGGTTTAATTCACCCTACGGAATAAACTCAAAGAGAATTTATTCTTGGTTTTATGTACGTGATATGAAAGATAGCTATAGGTTGCATAATTTTCTTCAACTCTGAGTAAGTTGAAGAGGACTTACCGTTTTCTACTGCCTGATGAGGCATTGCATCCTTACAGGAATTTAGGGACCCTATGAACTATGGAATCAAGCTTTAAATGTTTTGGCAGTAACCATGCAATTTAGTGTAAACTGTTGAGACAGTAATTATCACCTCCAAGGCTGCTCCACTCAGTACCTTTACCACTGCAAACCGAGGACATAAATAAATGGTAGGGAGATTTAAATCAACCCAGCTTCCTAAACAGAGTAAAAAGAATATTCTTAGCAATCATTAGTTTCAAATCAGTAACGTCAACTCAGTGTGGACAAGGAACATCTCTGTCCTTCTATTCATTCGTTCTTAAAATGCCCAGCTTCCCCAGTACAAAATGTCCCGTTCTCTGTAGTATGTTCCCTGGTCTAACGTGGCTACTAGTTCAATCTGATACCTGGACTGGGTTTTGGCTGCTACCTGATGCCATTCAGCTTTGTCAGTAGGTCTGGTATTATCAAACACTAGTAAGAAGAAACCAGATGAAAGTCCAAGAAGTACTTAAGGAAAACTTTGAGGATCTTAGTTTAGGGGCATTCAACACGGAGGCATCATGTATTATTACAGCATATAAAGAAGTAACTTAACATAGAAACCATCTCCCAAATTGGGTTAAATGTTAATAATTTGTATGCCTCACTTTTGTATAGTCCTCTCAAATTTCAAAGAAATATCTAAAATTTTATTTCAATATGCATTTTATTATTTCCCACCATTGAAGTACCAGTTAATACATTGCTTTTCTTCATGTTCAATTTCAAATATTTTTTTAAAGATTTATTTCTTTAGTTTCGAGAGAGCAAGAGCAGAGGGAGGAGCAGAGGGAGAGGGAGTCAGGGAACCTCAAGCAGACTCCCCACTGAGCAAGAAGCCTGACCAATCTCAGGACCCTGAGACTGATCATGACCTGAGCCAAAAATCAAGAGTCTGGGCGTTCAACAGACTGAGACTTCCAGGCACCCCTCAAATATTTTTTGATAGGAGACTTTTTTTAATCCCCAAATCTCCAGATGATTTTGGAATGTGAATGTATTGAGGCAGAACTTGAAATTTAGAATTTTGGTGTATTCATTTATATCATCGATTATAATAATAATAATAGTAATGGCACTTTTTATGTGCCAGATATATTATATAAATTATTTTTAATTCTCAAAATAATCTGATTGCATAAATATAAATATTATTCTGATCTTATATACAAGAAAATTAAATACTCTGATCTTATATACAAGAAAATTAAGGCATACAGAGAGGGTTGTAGAGAGCCAATACACAGACCCCAGAGACCAGACACAGCATCCATTCTAAATTGCTTCCTCGGGGCGCCTGGGTGGCTCAGTGGATTACGCCGCTGCCTTCGGCTCAGGTCATGAGCCCAGGTTCCTGGGATCGAGCCCCGCATCAGGCTCTCTTCTCCTCAGGGAGTCTGCTTCCTCCTCTCTCCCTCTGCCTGCCTCTCTGCCTACTTGTGATCTCTGTCTCTCAAATAAATAAATAAAATTTAAAAAAAAAAAAATAAATTGCTTCCTCCATGTTCATCTAATCTTTCCTAACTTCTATATACTTATAACAAACAAAAGCAATCCACTTGATGTCATTGTGGATGTTTTTTGAAAAATTATTGTTCCTTAGGTACAACTTTTATTTCTTGACATTTTCTGTCACCCATTTCTAACTAGTTTCATTTCTTGATAAATAAAATCCTATTTTAAAAAATCAAACAGACTTTACAAACATTAAGCCTACTTAAAAAGTTGATTGAATTTTCAAAAATCGGAAAGGCATGCATATTGCTAACTGATTATACCTTAGCTTTTGTTCTATCATGTAATTGGGTATTTTCCTAAGAGTTTACAACTAGGAATTTATAGGTGTGTACTAAACCTTTCTTCTCACATAGTTTTTTTTTTGTCTATTCACTATTTTTCTTGATCCTCCCATTTCCTCTCTAGTTCTTTTATATAGCAACATTTTAAGGAGATTGGCTAGATAGATAGGCTAGTACTAATGTAAATCAAAACTAAGAATGTTCTCCCTCCCACCTTAAATCCATGGTATTAATGGGAAATTACTACACACTTTGATATTCAAAGCATATGTATTTTATTCATATACCGTACTCAGTAATTCCTTGTCCAAAAGATAAATGGTATATTTTATGTTTTTGAAGTTATGGCATTTTTCTGGAGACACTCACTTGAAATTTCATTTTCCTTAATCTGTGAGATAAATAATGGGAGATATTTGAAAATAATCACTATATAAATTGTAGGTTAGATTCGTCAGAGCCAAAGCTCTGCAAAGCCATGGAAAAAGGTAGTTTTTATTTGCAATTCTGGAAGAACAATTATTCTGACTTATGTGATTCATATACATGCATGTTAGAGTCTAGTGAAAGAACGTCGGGTTTCCAGAAAGTGAAGCATGTAATAAAGATGAAGGCCAGGTTCCATGTTCTGAATATTATAAATGGTGTAGCTACCTTCCTCTCAGTTTTCTAAACTTGATTATTCATTTCAAGGATGCATGAAAGACCTCCTTTTTCTAACTATACCCTTTCCATTAATGTTGAACAATGTAAACATGAATTGTTTCTAAACAAATGTCTTCAAAGGGTTTAGTCCAAATAACACTAATTGCAACATATTTCTCTGAGAACTTTAAAACAGACTGGGATTGTGGCAGTCAATTTTATTTTATGTCACCTTCTTCAATCAGGCTTTCATACAATTAACATTTGATTATGATGTGAAATTTCCCACTGTGCCCAGGGTCAATCAGCTTTGCCAAAAGCCTGGACTCCAGGTGGATTTTTCTCTACACCAGAGGATTTCCCATTAGACCAAACCTCATTCTGTTCTTTCTCACTAGAGAATGCATCCCAGACAGAGCCTATACATCCAGAGAAACAGGTGCTAAATTCTTCTTGGAGTGTGCAATCAGACTGGCAAGCATTTCTATTCTAGATGCTTTTTTTCCCCCTGAGGGAATTCACTGAAATCTGGGCACAGTTGATCAGCTCGCTTTCCAGAGGAAATTCCACTCCAAGGACCTCACCTAGAGATACACCAATGTTTTTCCTACTGAAAAGCCCTGAATTTTCTGAGTGCTTCATTCGATAGAGTTAGTCCCTTCAAAGTGTCATTGACTCTTTTTTGCTATTTAAGTTCCAAAATTTGGGGAGGATTTTTGAGACAATGTGCCATGCAACAGATTATTTGCAGATCTCTGGGACGATAACAATGGTGATAATATATATTTTTTTTATTTTTGACGATATTCATTTTTGAAGCACCTATGAAGATACTGGAATGGTTACCTAGTCAACAATTACTTGAATAGATGTTAGTATCAAAGTGATGCAGATTTATTTTGATCTCTTTATTCAACCATTGGCCATCAACTCTGAGGTCGAAAGTGTTCCCTCTCTTGCTGGAAGGTAAAATCCTAGCATCTAGCACAAGGCCTAGTTCAATAATAGGCAGATACTCAACAAATATTTGTGATATAAATGAATGATGAATATATTTCTAGTGAAGCAATAATTTATTCTCAATTATGGGGTCAGTTTAACATTAAAAAGGAGAGTCCAGTAATTCCTGTTGAAGAAGAGGATGTGAGCAGTAGGCAATAAGGAAGGCCTATCCTTTCTTATTTTATCCCAATATAATGTAACTTGCACATCTTCTTTCCCCACACTTTTTTTTCTTTGCAAGCTTTTGATCCGCTTGCTTTTCCTATTCTCAAGCTTTGATTCACCTTATATCTAACCAAATAAACATATTTCAGACCATCATATCCTCTCTCCAACTATATCTGCAAATACACTGTAATGCACATATTGACAATGGATCTTTGGAATAAGACAGGCCATGTTTACCATATCTAATAGACAGCTCATGAACTGTGAGTCCATTGATTGGTGTGGAAGTTTAATAGGACCTTGAAGGTTGGCAAGGCTTCAGTAATTTCATATTACTAAATAGTTACAGCCTAATAGTTACAGTCGTAATTGAATTTAAAAGAAAGTTTAACTTTAATACGTGTTGATGGAAATGATGGATTGGATAGGGGAAAAAGCTAGAATAGAATCTGAGCAATGTCTTCTCTTGCACCTATTAAAGTTGTATTTCTTTGGGGCGCCTGGGTGGCTCAGTGGGTTGAGCCACTGCCTTCGGCTCAGGTCATGATCTCAGGGTCCTGGGATCGAGTCCCGCATCGGGCTCTCTGCTCAGCAGGGAGCCTGCTTCCTCCTCTCTCTCGCTCTCTCTCTGCCTGCCTCTCTGCCTACTTGTGATCTCTCTCTCTCAAATAAAAAAAAAAAAAAATCTTAAAAAAAAAAAAAGTTCTATTTCTTTAAGTATACTGTGAATCCCAAAGCATGTATCTAATCACACAATGAAAACAAAGGTAGTTGCATTACAAAGCACGTGACATCATTTACTTTCAAACACAGCAAAGTGCATTGAAAACAGATGATGGGCAGGTTCTTAGCTCACACTGCCATGCATTAAGGCTAGTACTACATAATCACAGTGGCGATGCAGGTGTTACATATACGTCATTAAGATGAGGTTTGGTTTTGTTTTTAACTCATTAAGAGAAGTGATTACTAACTGGTAGGATGCATTTTGGTGGAAAATAAAATCACCTCGGGTATATAATTTTCTGTTACAAAACAATTCAATAGACACTTAAGAGCTGGCTCTTTTTGATCGTGCCCTAAGAAATGGAATCAGTTCAATCTGTTTGACATAGCACCCACTGAAAGGCATCTGTTGAGATATGGAAATGGTACCACTTTCAATTGTTTTCTCTTTTATTAAATCATTTAAACACCACTCTCGTGGAGTGTAGTGCAATGGTTTAAAAACAGTTAAAAACTGGGGCGCCTGGGTGGCTCAGTGGGTTAAGCCGCTGCCTTCGGCTCAGGTCATGATCTCAGGGTCCTGGGATCGAGTCCCGCATCGGGCTCTCTGCTCAGCGGGGAGCCTGCTTCCTCCTCTCTCTCTGCCTTCCTCTCTGCCTACTTGTGATCTCTCTCTGTCGAATAAATAAATAAAATCTTTAAAAAAAAAAAAAAAAAAAAAAAAAAAAAAAAAAAAACAGTTAAAAACTGACTTCTGAAAAGTTGTGTAACCTCACGATATTTTTTCCCTGTGACTGGTTTCTTTGAACTCTTACATATGATTGATGGCATCTCTCTACCATAGAGTTTTCGCAAGTGTTCATTGACTTTTGACAGTCTGTAGGAATCCAAATAGAAAAGGGGCATTTGATAACCCATAAGAATGCATTTACTGTATTATTTTATAGGAGGTGAATTTTACAGCATGAGTATGCAGTGTTTCCCCTGTTAGCCATCCATGTGTTTCTTCATTTTCCAGATTGTACCCAATCTTCAGTTCTTACCAGGACAAAAATATCCCTTTAAATCAATAAGAAACAAAGCTCTAATAAAGAATGCTGAATCAGGCCCCTTACCACCATACTAATTATGCAGTGAACACACAGTACTGTTTAGAGTGGACCTTTCCACGACCTAACCATAACATTAAACTCAGACTCTATTCCAGGAGTAGGCAAGTCTCCATAAAAATTTTATTTATCTTGAAAGGCAAATGCTTATTCACTGCATAACACTGGAAGACATGGTTACTCCTACTTTGTCCTCCCTAAACATCGTTAGATAGATGACCAATAATTCTGAACTGTGTCAGTAAAGTCAGTGAAAGGTTTGGTTCTGCAGAGAGCTGAGAATCCAAGTACTTTATGGAGACTGGATGGAAGGAACCTGTCTGGGGAGGTGCGAGCTGGTTGGGGAGGAGGGGGTGGTGATGGTGGAGAGGGCTTGAGATTTATTATCGAAAAGGTCTAAATGTGCAAAGAAAATCTGGGTCTCTCTAGACATCCCTAATTCTTCATACTTGCAATGCATCCGACACCCTGAAGTAGTTATCCGTACGCCTGCTTATGTATTTCAGTTTTGCGTTTGGGTCTGTTTGTGAGCGTGTTTTCCTGGCAGCCGCGTGTGTTTGGTGTACGTGTGCATATGTGCGAGTACGAATTAATTACATATTGAAAACATCTGCATTAGCGGCGTCTGCAGTGCCCGCTGCTCCAGTCGGGATGCTGAGCTCGGTCCCTTGGTGTTAGGACCACTCGGAAGACCTGCTCGTCGGACGCCTGCTTGTGGCTCCCGGGGGGCCGGAGCTCCGGGAGCCTGTACCATCTCCATCGGAAGGGGAGGAGAGGAGGGAAAGAGGAGGCATCCGAGCGAAGGGGTTCGGTTTCCCGCAGCGGGGTGGGGGGCGGCCGGGGTTGGAGCAGGGCTCCGAGATCACCCTGCAAATCCCCAACTTCAGCACCGCCTCCCGCCGGGGGAGAGGCGCGCGCCCCCTCGCTCCGCCCCCGCCCCAGCCGATGGACCCGGGCGGGTCGCTGCCTCCTCGCTCCGGCTTCCAATCGAAGCGAGGGCAGGGCAGGAGGGTTCTGACAGCCCGAGGGGTACGGTGAGGAGGAGGTGGAGGTGGAGGAGGAGGAGCCGGGGTGGGGACTGGAGGGAGGCGAGGAGGGAGGGCTTCCCCGCCTCGCCCGCCGCCGGGGTGTGCAGGCGCTGCTGGCGGCGGCGGCGTCTCCAGCTCCGTCTCCGGCCGCTGCTGCTGCCGCCGCTGCTGCTGCTCGGGCGCCGGGGAGATGCCGCCCCGCGCCGCGCCGCGCTGAGGCCGTGCGTGAGCCCGCCCGCCCGCCCGCGGGGCTGCGTGCTCTCCGCGCCCCAGCCCTCCGCGCCCCAGCCCTCCGCGCCCCAGCCCTCCGCGCCAGCTGACAGGCGGCCGGGAGCCCCTCCGAGTCACGCCGCCCGGCCGCGCGGGGAGCGCTCGCCCGCAGTGCCCCCGGCAGCACCGCCGAGCCCGGCGCTCTCCCCCCTCCGCCCCTGCAGCCCCCGCTCCTCTCTCCTGCCTCCGCGCCCGGAGGTGCTCCCCCCCCTCCTCCCCAGAGGGAGAGGGCGGGGTAGGTCCCCTCCTCGGCTCCCCCTCCCTTTCCTTCTTGGTTTGAATTTCTTCCCCCCGGCATTTCACTGGCTCCCGGAGCAAGAGGCAGGAGCCGCTCGGAGCGAAGAGGAAGCCTGCGCCTCCCCCGCGGCTCCCTGCCCGGCCGAACTGGAGCCTGCAGGGGTGCGGGGAGAAGAGGACGCAGCGGGAGGGGCCCGGCTCTCGCCCGCGCCGCGCACAGCCCACCTCCCCGGGAGAAGCCCACGGAGCGCCGCGTCTCCGCCACGAGCTCTCGGAGTCGCGCGACCGGCCGGCCGACGATGGTGGCGGCCCCGCGAGCCGGCTGCGGGGCAGCGCTGTCGCTCTGGATGCTCGGCAGCCTCCTCTGCAGAGCCTGGACGGCCCCGGCCGCGTCCCGTAAGTAGCCCCCCGCGAGCGCGCGCCGCGCCCCGGCGGCTCCAGTGCCGCATTGAGGTGCCACCCCGGGGAGGGGGGCAAGTCTGGGGCGCCTTCGCGGTTCTGGCCCCCGGGGCGCGCGGGTGTCTCCGGCGTCACGCACCGGCCGCCGCTGCAGCACCGAAACTCCGAGCCCCGCGCTCCGGGCGCCCGGTGCGGTGGGATGGGGTGGGGTGGGGGGACCGGGCTCCGGAGGCTGGTGATGCTTCTGGAAAGTTGTTCTGGGTCCTGGAGGTGCGTCGGCGACGGCTCGGTTAGAGGGAGTCGTGGGGACGACAGTCTTAGGAGTTCTTCTTCGACTTCGTGTGTTGGTCGTGGAGGGAGTTCGTGGCATTTGGCTTAGGTAGGTCAGTGCGAGAAAAGTGAAGTCAGGGCAAAAATAAGTTTCTTATTTTTATTGACGGTTTTAACTTCAATGAGCACGGATTTGGGGATGAAAGAGGAAAAGGTTTGGAGCAGTTTGGGCACGATGGACTGCTCTTAGCCACCCACCCACCTGGCCACCCCCCAACGACTTGATGGCCATTTAGTACTAACTTATCGGAATAGGAGGCGGAGGATGCAGTGTTGTACCCGAAATTGCTCTGATTCTTTGGCATTTCGGTATGATGCAGTGTCTAGGGCTCCGGACAGGCAGGACACACCATCAGCAGGGTAGTAATGAACGCGTTTCTTAAGAGTTCTCAGGGAAACGATGCTGTTCAATATGTTGAAGTCTATGTTTTAGCAAGCTTTTTTGAAAAGAAAAGGTGGCTCGTGGTTTCCTGTGGTCAGCAAGAGTAGACAGACGTAGGAGATTCCAGCCCACCTTCTGAATTGCTTTGGAAGTGCATAGTGTGCATGTAGAGAGGCAATGCCTAATCTCTCCTTTGGTTCACAAAGAGTTAAACGCTAGAGAGATTGCCTATGGGAATCTTAGGATAATATTCCTAAGCACATAGTGCTTGTTTATGAGAATGAGTTACTTATTAAAGAAGAATCGTGGAGATTTTAGTGTGAAAATAACTGTTTTCCATTTAGGGGGAAAAAAAAAAGTTTCGTGTTTTCCAGAATTCATTGTATGTGTGTATTCCTATCTCTTTTTATGAGATCTTGGGATGCCTTGATGCATCTTAACCTATAAGTTAATACTGATGTTCTTGTTCCAGGGTAGAAATATTAATAAGAATAACCATTGAAAAAAGGACTTTATAAGTCGTGCTAAAGACTCTACTACATAGTAATGTGATGTGATGAACCAGTATTACAGTTTTGATGTATTTTCCCATGTACAGTATTTGTTTCTCTTTTCTTGCAAGATAGGAAGTCACTAAGTAGCAGTTTGTAATGGACTTGAGAGAAAATTTATAGCTTTTTCACAAGCGGATTAAACCACCAAAAAGTGATATGTTATATATATATATATATATATACATATACATATACATATACATATACATATATATATATATATATAGGTTTTATATATTTAAACAGAAATTATGAAGAAAATGCTCAGTATTAGTATTTATTTACATAAATACTATACATAAACTATATCCTGAGAAAAGTAATCTGATGAAATTTCCATTTCCATTTCAAGATCTAGTCATATAGAACTAATTGCCACTCTTTTCAGAAATTGAATTTATTATAATTTAAATTAATTATATTCATTGTTTAAAGGCCCTCATATCCAGGACTTTTCTTGGGTTTTATGTTGCATCTTTTTGTATACTCTAATTATAATGGATCCATCTGAAACATTTGACATGTATCAAGAATTAATAGCATACATGCAGCCACTGGGTTAATGCATTTTAAGAACAGAAAAGTTGTTTCAGAAACATATTCTTAGTTTTTGCAACTTAGAATTTGGTGATGGGGAAGAACAGAGAATATTACTTTTAAGATAGGTAATACTTACATTTGATTAAGATTTATTAGCTCTTATTCTTTATTGTTTAAATATCTAAAATGGCTTAACTCAAATGACTCAAATGACTTTTTATCTCAAATGACTTTTTATTTGAGTACAAATTGTGTGACTAAAACCCAGTTTCCCTGCATCCTGAAATCGATTAAATAATAAGAATGATGTAGACTTTATTGATAAGAATAAGCTTGATATAATCTGTGCTTTAAAATTAAATTATAATTTTACACTTAATGAAAATGTTTATATTCTACATGATTCTGAAAAAGAATGATAGTTATATTCTTAATACTGAAAACAGAGGAGAAAAAAATGGTAACTACATGAATCTAAGATAATGAACAACTCAGCCAGGAGAGGTCATCACAAGACAAAAAGTAGCATGAAAATCTAAAAGTAATGTTTTTATTTGGTACTCATTTAAGAAAAAAATATGACTATGCTAAAACTTTCTGTCCCTAAATAACTTTTTAACATGAGGGACATTTCTAGAAGATGCAGTTAATATTTTTTCATTTGATAACAGTACCATTTTAAATATATTATTTGCTTCTGGCTTATTTCTTTTTCTCTGTTATTGAAAAGTATATTAAAATGGTGTTACTGTTAACACGATGTTTTTTACAACTAGACTAAAACGAAAGAAGCTCATTTCTGGGACTAAAGAGAAACAGAATCTAATTGCATAACAGTGCAGATGAGTGGCTGCTAAGCTGATGGAGTCCTATAACCTCCCTGCTTGTGAATGCGTATATACAGGATGCACATGTGAAGTTTATTTTTTTTTAAATTTTTTTTTTTTTTTTAATTTATTTAGTCAGAGAGAGAGAGCGAGAGTGAGCACAGGCAGACAGAGTGGCAGGCAGAGTCAGAGGGAGAAGCAGGCTCCCCGTGGAGCAAGGAGCCCGATGTGGGACTCGATCCCAGGACGCCGGGATCATGACCTGAGCCGAAGGCAGCTGCTTAACCAACTGAGCCACCCAGGCGTCCCAACATGTGAAGTTTAAGTAGGAGATCTTACTCTTAGGAAGTTGCACTTGTTTGAACATACTTGAAAGATGCAGACAGTGCAGTTCTAAATGATGAGGAGTTTGAGCTAGCATTTAATGAATTTAACTTACTCTTAACGTATACTAAATTTTGACTTAAATAGTGCTTTCTGATAAAGTTCATTTATGCTATTTTGTATTATTTTGTATACGCATTAAACTATGATTGCACTGACCGTCACATTTGAAAAATTTTGATTGATCAAATACTAGCAAGTATGTTTCTGCATATATAAGTATATATAAATACAAATGTATATAAATACACACACACATAGTAAAATCCTTTAGATACATGTTATATAATGTATGTTTATTATAATGTATATACTATATATTTATTCTGTGTAATATATGTGTATATTTATATATTTTCTTACATGTCTTTCAAGGAGTTAAACCCGCTTAGAATTTTATAGATAGGTCTTTTCATGTGCAATTATTTCAAGTAACTAATGCCACAATATCAAAACAGTAGTATGTTGATCTGTTTTTTTCCAATTCATATACCACTCTAAAATGTTATCTTTGAAATAATTAAAGTAAATGTAAACAATATAAATAAATACAAAAGCAAATACTATTAGTTTACACTGAGCTTAAACATAATAATGAGCTTGTCTTAATAAAATAAATTTTAATTAAAAAAATGCTTTAGGCCAGCAAAATTCATCGGCTGATAAGAGGCAGTACATTATTTACTTAAACTAAAAAGAGTGTTATTTACTTATAGAAGAGAACTGCATAATCCTGATTTCTTTGTAGGTACTGATATTTAGGGAACAGGAATTTTTGTCAAAATTTTCTCCATTAATATTGATGTTTGGCAAAACTGGCTAAAAAAAAAAGGAATCCCCAAATTCAATATAGGCTTTTATTAACTTTTATACAGTTAAAAGCATATACAACATATCATTTTGAGATAAGTAACATCGAAGTTGTTGGATGCACATTATATTTTATAATCACATTTCTATTTTCATTCTAATTTGGAGGATATTTCAACTTCTATAACTTTTTTAAGATTTTAAATCACTTGTCTTAATTATAAATTCTTCTAGAGTTAATGCCAATAAGTCTCTAAAAGTGAACTAATAAGTCTTCTTGTCTGATATATCCTTTTTATGACTGAAATATAAAGGGAATTTGATATGCAGCCCCTTATCTTGCCACTTTTTTTAATATTTAAAAAAAGATTTTATTTCTTGAAAACAATGTATAGAATAAGGAGACATTCTAAGCTCAGAAACTCTTAACTCGTCATATCTAGTGTCAAAATTCTTCATGTTTTTGTGGGGACCGATATTGATGGGATAAAGAAATAAAACATGTAATTTCAAAATTTTCCTATATTTGACTTAAGAAGTGCTTTCTTTTGTCCTTTATTGCGACTTGTGAAGTTAAAGAAGAGAATACATAATTTAAATCTAAAAACTACAATGTTAGGGAAATAAAGTGGATTTCATATTTCTATGTGTATCGGTATCTGAAATTGAATGTTATCAGTATTTCTAGAGGAATACATATCTTGAGATAAGTAGCTATTAGCAAAATAAGACATTTTATAATCATGTAATATTTGACCATTGAAAGGAATTGTGTTTATTTTTGTCATTTTAATGTACAAATAATGATGAAATGATCTTCATATAGAGAACATTCCAAACGAGAAACTTAGAATCTGAACAGAATGAGAAGTTCAAACACTGGATCTCCCCATCTCCTGGGATCTGTAGAACTTGTTGTATGTTTTAGTTCTGACCAACTAAAGATGTTGGGATATAGAGGTGCTACCTCTTTTTCCAACCCAGTGTTTTCTTTTATGTGGAGGAAAGTCCACTTGTAGCATTCTCAGCCTCTATATCTGCAAATCACTCGTTCCTTCCATGTTAAGTGGAGGAACTTGCCTGCCAGATGACTTTGGGTTAAGGACCTAGCATAGCTGAGCACCTCCTTCTTCCTTCCAAGTTGCCTGACAAAGGTATAGATTTTAACTGAAAGACATCTAAGAGTAGGTTATGCCTCTGCAGTAATGTGTGTGATAAATGGAAAGCCTTATGGTGTCTTGGTTCTTCGTATGGCTGGAAAGTTTGTTTAATTTCAGAATTAAGCTTAATGCTTCCCATTGTTGCCACACAGCTAAGCCCTATTCAGCAATTATTGTGTAAAGGGTGATATTTGCTCTCCACCTGTGACTCCTATTCTAATCTAGAACTCAGGCAGAAAAGAGAGTGCGATTCATTGTGCCCTGTCAAACCCAAAGGTATTAAAATGCAAGTAATAAGCTTATTTAGCATTGAACTAAATGAGCACGAGAATATTTTGCATATTTTAAAAACCAGCAATGAAATAACACTCATTTTTCCCTTTGATGTTAAGTCGGAGAGTTGAATTTATTCTAGGACCTCCCAGAGCCCCTCCCCCATTCATTCATTCACTTATGCATATTTCTGTTATTAGTGATATTTATTTTAGAAAGACTTTTGGAATACCATTTCTTTACCCGTGGTCAATAACATTACCATTTTAAATGCATCTTGTTTCTGGACTTTAGTGGCTGCATGTTGAACTGACCTTCCCTGTTTAAGTATCAGGGAATTTGACAGACCTTAAGTCAGTAGCTTCCTTATGTCCGTGTTCCTTCTGCACAATCATGAAGAGTTAGACATCTTGGGTCAGTTATTCTTAAAAAAAAAAAAAAAAAAAAAAAAGAGTCATTAGCACTTTGAAAACAAAATTGATAATTTCCTCAATTGTAAATTTTGATAAAAAAAACTCTTATAGTCTTATTTAATTCATTTTGGGGGTAGACTATTCATAAAAACAGCTTGAAGTAACTGATTTTTTTATAGCTCTCCAGATTTTAAAACCTCCCATGATAGTAGGAAATCTGGAAATAAAGATGTATTCATTGACTCTGAGTTTGCTTGCTGAAGATATCATATTTTTGGTATACAGTAAAAGTGCTGAAGGAGTATAGAAGAGCTCCTAAGGGACATATTCTACATTTTACTTATGATTTAAGTTTGTTTGAAATATCCTCACAAACATGCATAGCGATATATTCTTTAATGTTTTCATGTTTAGGAAGGAGGTAAAACTACTTTCTGGGAATACGTTTACCAGGAAAAATGATCCCCAAACATATATTAAGTTCTCTTTCCCTTGGAATTGGTGGTCTTAGTGGTCTGGGAATGTGAATTATGGAGAGTGGCAGGGGAGATGCGACCTGCACACTGTTAGGTTCCCTAAATCTCTGTAGTGTGGTGCATCTACTCTAGAATCAAGTTATATAAAGTTTAATTAATTCACTTCTGTGCATTAGATGTCATGTCAAAAACGCGTGTAAAAAGAAAAACTTGGCCTTGACTCCTAATTTTCTACTAACTACTATTACGATGTCAGCTATGTCATTCGATTACATTATTCTTTCAAAGAAATACAAGGAAAAAGTAAATACATACATGCTGAATTAATAAAACAGCTTATTATGAGTGAAATATCATGATTTGCCAAAGGAAATAATACACTTACCTCTAAGAATATTCTTGTAAAATAGAAGGTCCTTGTTGTTACTTGTAAATCATATAGACTCAAAATGGTTATGTTGAACTTCCATAAAACATATGTTGATTAAATTGCATCACACTGTTACCTCATATTACTGGGAAACAACCTCTTAATGAGAGTCAAATTATTAAGTAAACTTATAAGTAAAAATTTACCTTCATATACTTCATATATTTTTTCTGGGTATTGGGCAAAATATATGAACAGAAGAACTATATGTGAAAAAATTTCAGCCTAATTATGTCCCATGGCAAAAAATGTGTTTAAGAGTATCATTTGTTTAGAAGTTTTTGGTTACACATTAACAATGGTCTATGCGTCATTAAATTCCTTAATTGCTAATACATTTTAGTTCAAAATTTATAGATTTTTGTAATGTATATGAAACAGTTTTGGTTCAAACAAAAATTAATATGTTTGGAAAATCATGTGTGAATATCAATTTTTCTCAGATGATTAAGTGAATATGCTAAAATTAATTATTTAACATAATCAGCTGATCTAAGAACACATAATCCTTTTTTTTTTTTCTTTTGGTGTGCCCAGAGGCACGATGACCCAGGAGTCTGGTGCCACCGTCAAGGCAAATGTTGTTAATCTAGCATGATATTTCTTTTTTTTCTCAGCGAGTCTGAATATGGCCATAAAATCATATCTCCTTCAACACATTGTGCCAGATAACTGTGCATAATCTCTTGAGATTTGATCTATATGTTAAAACTTTATTTTTCTGTTACTACAGAACTCATGTTCTGTAAACCATCACCAGAAGTCTTCAGCTGACTTTTGTTAGTGCTGAAACACAGTCTTCACTTAAAACCCTTGATTAATATTCAGTGTTCTCTTATGAAAAGAATACTTAGGAGAATTTATTCCTGCTTCACAGAAGAATTTTTTAATGATGAGATTTCCAAAAATAAAATTTCATCATGCCTCATGTGCATCTGTAGTGTATGTGAATTTTATTTGGATACCTTAACCTAAGTAGGTGAGGGTCTTGTGGCTAGTTTAAAGCAGATGCTAGTACTGTGTGTTACAGTTTTTGGCTGTCTGGAGTATGAGATTAAGAATAACCATTTTGTTACGTCAGTTGACAAGCATGATACTGTGTCCAGGGATACAGATGAGCCATATTGGGTATTTACGTTGCTTCTGCTATTAAGAATGCAAAAACAAATAGCTCCATTCAGATATTTATACACTGATGTGTTCCTTTGTGGGGAATCTATGTCAAAGACTGGGATCCAGGAGTTTATGTATCTTTTCTTTAATGAACATTTCCTGACTGAGCTCCATACCTCTGTTATGACTCACGTGTTCACCACCAATGAATGAGCACCCTTTTCTAGAACACTGGGCATCAGTAGACAGCATTATACTTTCACAAATATTTTGCCCTTTGATAGGAATGGTGTTTATTGAGTGTTGACTTCAGGTCAGGGGCTACTCTTAAGATGCATTAACTCAGGGCACCTGCGTGCTTCAGTGGGTTAAGCCTCTGCCTTTGGCTCAGGTCCTGATCTCATGGTGCTGGGTTCGAGTTCCGCATCGGGCTCTCTGCTCAGTGGGGAGCCTGCTTCCTCCTCTCTCTGCCTGCCTCTCTGCCTGCTTGTGATCTCTCTGTCAAATAAATAAAATCTTAAAAAAAAAAATGCATTAACTGTTGTAGTCCTTAGAACAGTGCTCCAATTGGCAGTTAAGAAAAGTGGGCAGACGGAGAAGTTAAGCGATTAACCAGGCCATCCATACGATCTATCCCAGCGGCCTGTGCTCTTAGCCATGGCGCCACAGGCTGAGTGAGAAATACTATGCCATTGATTTCCAGTTCTCTGCCTAATATTGAATTTCAGCTTGCATCAAGGCAACATTTTATGGTTAATTAACTGCTTGTGTAGAGTTATAGTAACAAAAACCTGTTATTCTAATGTTTCTATTTCAATGATAATAACGTTAAATAATAATACATATGTCATTTATGTTCTTCCTCATCATAGTAAAGTGATTTTACAGTGCAATTCTGTCTTTTGGTACTGTTAGCATACATTAATAGTCACGTGGCGAAAATATTTATTTAAAGCTATGTAACATATTTCTGGAAATGCTTTGTCAGATATGACTAAAAGCTTTTTAAAACAGGTTGTAAGGATGGGGCGCCTGGGTGGCTCAGTGGGTTAAGCTGCTGCCTTTGGCTCAGGTCATGATCTCAGGGTCCTGGGATCGAGTCCCGCATCGGGCTCTCTGCTCAGCGGGGAGCCTGCTTCCTCCTCTCCCTCTCTCTGCCTGCCTGTCTGCCTGCTTGTGATCTCTGTCTGTCAAATAAATAAATAAAATCTTTAAAAAAAAAAAAACAAAACAGGTTGTAAGGAAATTTTGCCGTCTGTATCCAGAAGCATAAATATTATTGCCATTACTGAGTTTAAATGATGATACCCGTGTAATCTGGAACCATTATTTTCAGTATCAGTTTCACGTGATGTCTAAACTGTAAAGCTTTTCTTGAGAGTCTTGTTGAGAGGAAAGCTTTGACTTTAATGGCAGTGGGAAAGTATTTATCTCAAAAATACTTGTCATTTCTAATGCTTAAATATTTCCTGTATCTATTCCCTGCTCTCACTCACATCACCACAGCTCCCGTGATGATTTTCAGCATTTCCTCTCTGGACATTAAGTTGGTAAGCTCCCGGAATGCCCCCTTGCTTCCAATTCTCTCCTACTTGACCCTCGATGACACACATCTTCTCATCGTAGCCGACTTCCCTGGTTCTTGCCTAACTAACCCTTTGATGTGATCTCCCCTGGCCCACCATGTGCACCCCATGACCTCCCCAGACTGAAATCCTGGCATTTCCTCCTGTACAACACACTGTTCCCAGTCACGTTTCTCTTATGTGTTCTCACTTCCATTCTCTCCTTCTGGAACCTTTTTCTATTTCATCTATGCTGATTTTGCGGAAACTCATTTATGGTGCAAGCCTCAGAACTCTGGAGCATATGGGAGATATGCTATCACCTCCCTTTGGTGATTTGGTATCATCACAAGTAAAATTGTAGGAAAATAATAAGCATTTTTTTTTTGCTATCTGGACTGACCAGGAGTGATGACAAATAATGCAAGTCATCGTCAATTATCTGATGATAGAGTAAGAAATGATCCCGAATTACTGACAATAGAAGAAAGGCAAGAAATCCACTCTGAAAGCATAAAACACAGATACTTGCCATCATTTATACATGAATATTAATCAGTTGTTTCAAGGGAAATAATGAAACCATGCTTTGAGAGCTCTGTAATTTCCCAAACCTTTTTCCTGCATGGCTCTATTTTGTAGCATTTTCTGTACTTCACTTAAGCCATATCATTGGTCAGACTCCTCAGAAGTCAAGTCTGACTGCCCTTTTCAAAATACGTTGTTTCAAAGAAATACCTCTAATCTGCATGCAAATCAAAGACAGGTGTCAACAAGATAATTATTGTGCCTAACAGGTACTTGAAATAGAGTGCTTAAGATGTCAAAAAATCTTGTAAATGATAGAGGTAGTTGTAGAGAAAGTTGATAATTATATATATTTAGTGTATAATAATCTTAGCCTATTAGTTGATTTTGTCAAAGTTGGTATGGAATGTCAGTGAATTTCATTTTGATTTTTAACATAACAAAAATATCCTTTGGCAAGTACCAAAATAGGCACTTATATTTTGTTTATACTTTTAACTCCCTTCATCCCTACATTGGAAACTTTGCTCATGCTGTACTGCAACTTTAAATTATCCCCCAGGCTGTGAGATCCTTTTCTTTTCAAAGCCCTCCATTCCTGTGAAGGCTGTTCCCAACTGTATATCTTTCACTGTGACTCCCCCTAGCTTTGCCTATTAATAACAGAAGTTACTCCCTTACTCTCTTTTCTCTTACCTTCAGGGTCACAGCCTACATTTTGTACTTAGGTTAACAGGTATAAAGGTGTGGTTGTATTAAAGAAACTAGACTTCTGTAATCATCTTTTCTTTTACCGGGCACTGTACTAGTTGCATTGAACTCGCTGCATAAAATTAGTCAATTACCTCTTTGCTAGAAAGCTCAAAGCATCAGGATGCTCAAAAATTTGAAAGCTCACTGGTTTCGTTTTTTTATATAGTTCTTACTTTGATCAAGTTCTACTGACATAAAATCTATATCCTCACAAATTCTGGCTATTAGCTGTAGTTGGGCTTTTAAGGTAATAAAAGCTTAATATTTACCTGATATTCTATTGCCATATAATATTTGGAGACAGATACCATAGTATGATTAAATATAATTTTAATATTAATCACTGTTTTTATAGATGGCTAAATAGTATGTCAAAGATGAATATGTCCATTAAGAGAAAAGACTATACATGAGCAGCATTAAATAAATATAATCAAATTGAATTGAAATGGATTAGTTATATAAGAGCTGTATATAAATTGTGCATATAGCTAGGTTGTAGCTAAAAGTACAGCTGTCTTTTCTTAGTTGTATTTTTATAGCAAAAATCTATAAATCAGAAGTAATCAGAAGTAATATGATTTTAATATAATATTAGTTATAATAAAGTTTCTCTGTAAAGGTAATCATTTTATAAGAATACTAAGAAATGACATGTCTGTATGAATCAAAACAAAAATGATTATTTCAGAGCACTGTCATTCAAAAGGAACAGGGATATTAAAGTTATTTTAAAGGGTAGTTTGAACCTATTTGCTCAATGTGAAAGGCAACACATTCTTGAATTATCTGTTCTTTGCCCAAAGTATATTATGAGTGTATATAACTGCAATTTGATTAGTTTTCATATGGTGAAGAACGTGGCTTCATGTTATATAATTACTGTATACAATCATCTGAGGCCTTTAGTTTTACAGAGATTATATAATCACCCAAAATATAAATTTTGGAATTTAAAATGTGTTATTCCTGTACATTTTTAGATGATACATGGTAAAATTAGAGTACCGTATTCACTTTTATTTTTTATTTTTATTTTTTTTAAGATTTTTATTTACTTACTGACAGAGAGAGATCACAAGTAGGCAGAGCAGCAGGCAGAGAGAGAGGGGAAAGCAGGCTCCCTGCTGAGCAGAGAGCCCGACGTGGGGCTCGATCCCAGGACCCTGAGATCACGACCCAAGCCAAAGGCAGAGGCCGAACCCACTGAGCCACCCTGGCACTCCCCACATTTCCACTTTTAAAAAGAGATTTCAGAATCTTGTAAAGAAAAATGACATTGTTCTTTTATCAAATTGGCGCCCATAGAGCTTTTTGTAAAAGGCTCTCAGATCTGTTGTTTGTTCATTTATATGTCTATAATTACAGTATTTAGAGCATCTCACACTGAGTTTGTTTCTACATATTGAACTTTCAAATGACAGATGCACCAGTGCCAAAGACAAACCATGTCAAGCGACAAAGGTTTCTGCCTTCCTGAAGTTGACGATAGTTGGGACAAGAGTTGCCTAAGAAATTGTGACAGTTGGACTACTCAGTAGCGTGCTAAAGACCAGTATGTTTGGGAAAAATTAGTGACCTGGGTCTGGAGCTGAAATGATTTCTCATTATTTTATTTACTGTAGTATTCTATGCTTCCGCATCACACATTAAGTTTCCAAAACTTTAGTTGGAAAAAAATGTCACCCAATAATTCGCTTCTGTAAGTCCCACATCCTCTGCAGGGTCTCTTAACTCTTATTTAAAAATTATTTTAACTGTAATATTTCACCCTAGCACATTACCTCAGATCCCCTTTATATATATTGGGCATGTTAAAATTTAAATTAAAATTATAAATCATCTCTGCTGGTCCAGGAGTAAATTTATCAGCAGGTGATTAAGGTCCTTCCCATTATGACATTTTAGCTGAAACTTAAAGGATAAGAAGGAAGTGTCCAAGAAAAAAGAAGGGGAAGAATGTTCCAACCAGAAGATGACAGCTATACCATTCTGACATTGACTAAGTTTAGACTTCACTCTGCTGGTGAGGTATTAGGTTGTTTTGGAATAAGTCGTTTTGTAAAACATGTGAAAAGAAAGTTTTGGAAGAGTAAAGGCACTGCTTAATATTTTATCAGCAAATAGAAAATAAGGCTTTATTGGTTGAAAATACAGACAATAAGTATTTATTGTCATTAAACACAGAATAACTTATGTTTTACCAGTTTTGTTAAAAATAAGCATTGAAGAAACCTTACATTCCATGGATGAACTTTACTATGTAGCAAGTCGACTGTCTAGAATAAAAAGTGTCTGAATTGCAGCACATAGGATACACAACATAGATTTGGGTATAGGGCAGGGATAAATGTTTTCCTAAAAATTGCTATTTTATTTAATTAATTTTTTTAAAAAAATTATTTATTTATTTGAGAGAGAGAGGGAGAGAGAGAGTGTGCACGCAGGAGAAGGGAAAGGTCAGAAGGAGAAGCCGACTTCCCGTGGAGCTGGGAGCCTGATGTGGGGCTCCATCCAGGAACTCCAGGATCATGACCTGAGCCCAAGGCAGTGGCCTAACCCACTGAGCCACCCAGGCAACCCAAAAGTTGCTATTTGAAAGTCCTTGAAAGATTTTGGAAAATGTTGTTTATTTCTGTTTTGTTTTTTGTTTGTTTCTTTGTAGGGATCTTTGATCATATGGACCAAAAGTAGTTGTGGTCGATTTTGGTTCCACCTAAATTGGCAAATTTGGTTAGTCAAACTTCACAAAGGAAACAAGACATCAGAATAGTGTATGCGAGGGTTTTATGTATATGTTTATTTATTATCCATGGCAGGATGTCTCTAGTTTCAAAGCCAATCTTCAACCACCCATTCCACCCACTCACCTCCCGTCTGGTAACCATCAGTTTTTTCTCCATAGTCAATATCTGTTTCTTGGTTTGTCTCTGTCCCTCTTTTTTTATTCCTTTGTTCATTTGTTCCGTTCCTTAAATTACACATATGAGTGAAGTCATATGGTATTTGTCTTTCTCTGGCTGACCTATTTCACTTAGCAGAATACTGTGTTGCTCCATCCATGTTACTGCAAATGGTGAAATTGTATTATTTTTTATGGCAGAGTAATATTCCTCTGTGTGTATATGTGTGTGTGTGTGTGTGTGTGTGTGTGTACACACATATCACTTCTTTATCCATTCGTCTATTGATGGACGCTTGGACTGCTTCCTTAATTTGGCTCTTGTAGATGATGCTGCTGTGAACATGGGGATGCGTATACCCTTTCAAATTAGTGTTTTATATTCTTTGGGTAAATACCTGGTAGTGTGATTATTGTATCATAGGGTAGCTCTATTTTTAACTTTCTGAGGAACCTCCATACTGTTCTTCATAGGGGCCGTGCCAGTTTGCATTCCCACCAATAGTGCAAGAGAGTTCCTTTTCCTCCGCATCCTTTCCAACACTTGTTTCTTCTGTTGTTGATTTTAGTCATTCTGACATGTGCGATGTGATATCTCATTGTACTTTTGATTTGCATTTCCCGGATGATAAGTGATGTTGAGCATCTTGTCATGTGTCTGTGGGGGCCTCTGGATGTCTTCGTTGGAGAAATGTCTGTTCATGTCTCAGGCATTTATTTTATAATGTAGTTGGGAAGCTGACACTTATATTTGGAAAAATTAGCAAAGATAAGATTGGAATATTATCTAATTTCCACATAATATATATGTTAATGGCTAAAAAATGAGCTAATGATATAGTTTAAATGTATTGACTTAATTGAAAGAAATAATACATATGCAATCTATATTAATTTAGAATTTTTTATTAATGTGTAACAATGTATATATAATGTATTCTATACACAAAGATTTTAATATTTGAGTCATTTATTTTAAAAGTAAATTAATGTTACAAAGTATGGCGAAATTATTAAAACAGCACAAAATTATTTAGTGGAGCCTCTCTTACAATGTAATAGGTATTCAATTACCTTATTCACAAATGTTTCTGGAAAACCACAACATTTGCAAATTAGAGAGCTTGTGGGCATGAGGAACATATCCAAAAGCGTAAACATTTTTACTCTTAACTTTTCAGCCATATGTGCAGATGGTATAAAGCTTGTTTTCTGAAATATGATGGAAAGTATAAAAAGAAATTTGACAATTTTTTTTCATTTTTGAATTTGACCATCCAAATAACTGGAAAGCTGGGAAATCAAACAGTGAATATTGTTTTAAGTCCCTGAGAATCAGTGCCCAGGATTGTTGGGGGTTCAGCTGAAATTGTTTATAAACTTTTTTGTTTTATTAATGAAAATGTTTGAGTGTCTATTAAAAATTGATTGCTGTGGTAAGCTCTGAAGATTACAAAACAGACTTTGAACACAGGATCTTTGTCTTAAAGAGTTTTATAATCTCCAGGAAGGTAGAAAATATTTATAATGTAAAATTTAATAAAAGCAACTTTACCTATTAAAAAAGCTCTGTGATTTCCCTGCAGAGAAGGCCCAGGCAAAATTAGCAATTACATTTTGCTACATAGATAATGAAGGCATGAATTGTAAAATGATAGGACCATAAACATGATGGGGAAAGTTGGTCACTGGAAAATTATATTCAGAGGCATAGTCTCGGTCCCTCTAAGTGGCTCCTAGTGAGTTCTTGTTCTATATTCTGGGGCTCAGAAGACCCCTCAGGGCCCATTTATTAGACTATACTGGGCCCTGCTTTGCAGCCAGACCGAGCTGGTCAATGACTTCATTTGTCAGTTCCTGTCTGAGATTGGCAAAGTATATTTATCTTCACAGTTTCCAAATTCCTGGCCATGAAGACTTAAAGACTCAGTATATAGTCAGTGAATCTACAAAACGTTTATTTCTTCCCCTTCTGAAATTTCGAATATTCTTTTCAGTAAAGGGAGGAGGACTTACGTGTTCAGTTTTCCTGAAAGTGAAAAACTTTTCGAAAACCTTTTTCTAGGGCGCCCGGGTGGCTCAGTTGGTTAACTGACAGCCTTAAGCTAAGGTCACGATCCTGGAGTTCGGGATGGAGTCCCACATCCTGCTCCTTGCTCAGTAGGTAATCTGCTTCTCCCTCTGACCTCCATCTCTCGTGCTGTCTCACTCCCTCTCTTAATAAATAAAAATCTTTAAAACAAGCCAAAAAAACTTTTTTCCAAAGCATGTCCTCTCACAGTTTACTATGCTATAATTTTCTTATTTCATGTGTTCTCTTCTCTCGACTCTTATCCAACAGGAAGTTAGATAGGGTGAGGTAGAAGGAAACCTGATGATGCTAGAGAGCGAAATCACTAGTTCTGATCTATTCAAATAATAACAATTAGCAGTAAGAGAAAACATTCATGACTCTTTTATATAAAATTTGTTCTTTTTCACAAGACCTTGTGATATTAGGCATAAAGAAATTACTGCTGCTTTCACTCCAAATATTAAATTTATTATTTAGTACATTGACACAAAATACACTTAAATCCAAAAGAAATTAAGGACAATTGATCAATAGTCATTCGAAAATATTTTTCAATAAAGTCTCAGTTTTAACTGTTAAGATGGAAATGTTCAATGAGCTTTTAAGTGTCTTAATATATAGTTACATTGTAGGTACGTGTTTTCAGAAATTTATCGCAATTTTATAATTGCATTATAGCCAACATGCATTGCTTAAATAATTTTAATATCAAAAAGGAACATTTGTTTCATGTAAATTTAAAAAAAATATGTAAAAACAGTTGTTCCTGGACAATATTGTCTACATGAAACATTATTCCAGACTCATATAGAAATGCCAGTACTAATATTTGCAATAATTCAATGATATTTAGGTTAGAGAATTTTGCTAAGGAGAGAAATAACTTTGATCATTTAACATGTACGTGGGTGTTATTGGAACAGTAAGCATTTACAAGGGGCAGTTTCTTAAATAAATTATATTTCAAAGTATATAGTTTATCACCAACTTCTAAGGAAGCAAATAATATTAAGTATAATTATAACATGATTTCACATAAAAATACTATGTTGATATTGTAATTTATTAGTCACAATATATTTGTAGTTGTTATTTTAACGCTGCTAGCGGTAGTACACCTCATATTCCTTAAGTACTTACCTTCAGTGTTACTGTGTTCTATACTTTAAAATTTTTCTCATTTTACTAAGATTTCAGTTAGTTGGATTGCTTCATATTTGGTATGCATAGTGGCTAAGTTTTATTAAACATGTACATTGATAAAGTGCTAAAAAGTGCAAGGATATTTCTAATGAAAATATTCCTTGGATTCTTTTTTTTTTTTAATTTTTTATTTTTTATAAACATATATTTTTATCCCCAGGGGTACTTATTAGTGAGTTTCATGCCAGTTGTTGTTTTTAAGGAATATAGTGTTATAATGAGGTCATTTCAGAATTTGAGTAATATCCCACTTCAAGCAGGGGGCAATATAGATCTCTTGGCATACATATCTTGATATATCTTTTTTTATACTTTGAGTATATTTGCAACTTAACTTTACAACATTGACTATACATCAGAAGCTTCGCTTTTAAGTTTAACATAAACTATAGCTTGCAAGTGCTGGGTGATTATGTATCTATAACAAATCAATACAGTGTCTGCAGCTGTTTCTCAGATTATAGTCTGTGCAAAAGTATGTTCTTTAGCAAATGATTGGTTTATTTAAAACACTGGCCAACATGGGGCACCTGGGTGGCTCAGTATTTTAAGCGTCTGCGCTCGGGTCAGGATCTCAGGGGACTGGGCCCTGCATTGGGCTCCCTGCTCAGCAAGGAGTCTGCTTCTCCTTGTCTCCCTACCCCCTGTTCCTGCTTGCTCTCTCTCTCTCTCTCCCTCTGAAATAAATAAATTATAAAAAAACAACACAAAAAAAACCACTGGCTAACAACAGGTTATACATGGATGTCTCTTGGGCATTAAGTACTAACTAATAGTGGCCATCGCTGGAGCTGGTAGGAATTTCGTGTATAAGAAGCAGAAATTTGGGGCGCCTGCGTGGCTCAGTGGGTTGCAGCCTCTGCCTTTCGCTCAGGTCATGATCCCAGGATCCTGGGATCGAGCCCCACATCGGGCTCTCTGCTCAGCAGAGAGCCTGCTTCCTCCTCTCTCTGCCTACTTGTGATCTCTGTCTGTCATATAAATAAATAAAATCTTTTTTTAAAAAAGCAGAAACTCTATAGAGCACACTTCTCACCCGATAATATGAACATGAACCATCTGGCAGGCTCTGGCTAGTGGAACTGGGTGAAAACTAAGATGTGGCATTCCTAAAATCGCTCACATGATGCTGATGCAGAGAGTGGTTTGTGGACCATAAATTGACTAGGAAGAAATTATTTTATTTAATTTTTTAAAGATTTTTTTATTTGACAGAGAGAGAAGCACAAGCAAGGGGGAGCAGCAGGCAGAGGGAGAGGGAGAAGCAGACTCCCCACTGAGCAGGGAGCCTGACATAGGGCTCGATCCTGGGTCCCTGGGATCATGACCTGAGCTGAAGGCAGACGCTTAACCATCTGAGCCACCCAGGCACCCGAGTAGAAAGATTTTAAACTTGGAATCAGTATGGAGAGATACCATAACAAATTTTCTTGCTTATTTGAAAAACAATGTGCAATTATTATATCAGATTCTTAAATAGTTTGGGTGCAAACAGAAGACACAATGTTGTAGTCTGTGATATAGTTTGGGGAAAAACATGCAAAAAGATGTAGATACTGTGCTATAGTTACATAGTTTTGAACAATTTATATAATTTTTTCTAAATGTCAGTTTCATATTTTTGGTATTAGAGAATTGAACTAGATTATCTCTAAAGTCCATTACGGTTTTAAAAAAAAACATCTATCATTCTAGTCTTGTAGGCTTCACAGTCTTAGGACAAAATAGCATCTCTTCTAACCTCTGTCCTTTTTTTTTTTTTTTTAATAATCTTTAACAGGATCTTTGGAATAGAGTCTCAAAAGCGTTTCTGAAGTATAAATAATATGATGTATTTTAAGTGGTTAACAAATTGCCTTACTGATAAAAAGTGCTCAATTGATATAAGTTTTAGTAATATTATTATGAATTTTAGAAAAAAGAAAATCCTAGAAAGCAAGGTAACCTGTCCCAGGACATACATCTTTCTAGAGTTAGGCTAAATGATACTCTAAT
This sequence comes from Mustela nigripes, assembly GCF_022355385.1. NCBI lineage: Eukaryota > Metazoa > Chordata > Mammalia > Carnivora > Mustelidae > Mustela > Mustela nigripes. The sequence goes on along the minus strand of NC_081560.1, from coordinate 8,933,542 downwards.
CACAAAATAGCTATGCAAAGCCAGGCGTCATCACAGACTATCACAAAGGGATAAATAATGCTTGCATTTCTCTTAAGACTGGTAGGATTCTACCAAAATAAATCTAATCCCAATTACCAAAATAATCTGGCCTCATGTCTGATAGAGAGAGAGTGAGTGTGTGTTTGTGTGTGTGTGTGTGTGTGCGCTCCTTTTTTTTCTAACAATATAATAAGAATATTGGCTTACTGATCTCCAAATTGTACAGTGTGATGTCACTTTTGTAAAATACAGTTCGTTTACTGACATAAAATTGTTTCTTATTTCAATTTATAAACAGAAAAACATGTTTTGTACCTGAGTAAATAGAAAAAGTTCTGATAAAGTGAGCAAGATTGATCAGTGTCCTCTGTGCTCTTCTTAATCGTAACTGAGTGTGATTTTTACTACATGTAACACTTGAAATTACTATATAGGTGTGATAGATAGCTGCCAATAGTCTTGTTTTCCTACCATAAACTTCATGGCATTTATGCCAATATGGTGAGTTTTTCCACTTAAAACAGTCAGCTCTGTCTTTCCTATAAAATCGACTGACAAGGGACCACTAAAGCATTACTATTAACATATTTTGTATCTTGGATTATCTTCAAGGCTGTGAATGTCAGGGACCGGTTACTGTGGGGACATTAGGACCGGCACCGTTGCTTTATTTAGGTTTAGGCATTTCAGTGTTTAGGGGATGTCGGAATGGGTTCTGAGGGTTGTAGGAAGGAAGTTCATACTGTGCTCTCCCACAGGATTTGATTCCACAGAAATACAGCGTTGGTTCATTTGGTCTGGTTTGGTTGCAGATTTTCGTTTTCTGGTTTCTTTTTTTTGAAATCAGATAGGTCCTCTGGAGGAACATTAATAATATCCACGTGCACTAATTTCCTAAACTTGGGAGCAGGTGGAGGCAGTTGAGAAGCTCACACTTGTTTATCCTGCAGGCCAGCACTTTCAGTTAATATCCAGCAATCTGATTTCAACTGTTGGGTGTGCGTCAATTTACATGACTGTGGTCTGCTTGACTCACGGTTCATGGTGAATTTATATGAACCCCATTAAAATGAGCAGGTGAAACATTTTAGTACTACGCTGTATGATTTAAGGTAAAATTACTCTACATGACTCTTTCTCATCCTGGAATTTACAAGTGATATGATAGGAAAATCAAATTTTTAAACTTGAAATGGTGAAAATGTTAGATACAAGTTCAAGCAACCTGTACCAATTACCTCATTACTCCTTTGTGTTAGGGATTTCCTGACTTTATGAACTTGGAGCATCCTTTATCAGGTCTTGTACCGGCACAACTAATATATTTCTACAGTCTGTAGTATGAATGTTACATTTTGATTTGCTGGAAACTTTGTTCTTTTTTTTGTTTAAGATGAACTAGTAAATAATTGAATACTTTTCAATCATGAAATTGCTCTAAAGTAAAATTTTAAACATTCTTTCAGTCCATAACCTATGGTTCTGGAAAAGGTAATATATTATTTAAATACTTACTTCCACACAAAGATAGGAATGTTTCATTCATCTTCAAGAGCATAGTGTTTTGTTTTTCCCTTAAAATGTTTTAGCTTTTTTTTTTTTAAAGTTTCAAGTTTTTATTTAAATTCCAGTTGTTAACATACAATGTAATGTTGATTTCAGGATTATAACTTAATGATTCATCACTTACATACAATAACCAGTGCTCATCACAGGTGCCCTCTTTAATGTCCAACACCCAATTAGTCCATCTCCCACCCACCTCACACAAGCAACCCTCAGTTTGTTCTGTTTAGTTAAGAGTCTGTTTTATGCTTTACCTCTTTTTTTCTCTTTGTTCATCTTTTTGTTTCTTAAATTCCACATATGAGTGAAGTCATATGGTATTTGCCTTTGACCTATTTCACTTAGCATAATATACTCTAGCAGCATCCATATCATTGCATATGGCAAGATTTCATTCTTTTTGATTGTTCATCCTTTTCATCTTCTGTTACACATAAATACTTAGTACTTGGAAGAAGAATGTGAGCCTCTTGCTTACTCTGTACCATTAAAATACTAATCGAAGTCATTTTGAAGTTGTCATTGAGAGTCTAGAAAAGATGAAAATATATATGATTTTGTTAAAAATAAAGCTTCAAATTTTACAGAAACACTCATGGAAGAGTTTTTTGTGGGAAAAAAAAATGACAGTTTTTGTGTACCATAACTTAGTTTGTGAAAAGATAGGACCAAGGATTTTTTTTTAAAACATGTAATTACAATTTAAATTTAGCAATTTTAAATGAAATTGAAATTTAAAAGTAAATTGTAAAAATTGAGGAAAGATCAGAATATACCTACATACATAATTCCTTAAAAGTTTACTAAAAGATTATCTAGTAATTTCTTCATAAACACCATAGTTAACTATATTAATAGTGAGGAATCTTCTTTTGCAAATTATGCTTACATTTTTTTCAGTGAAATTTTGTTTTTATGAAATATAGCCCTTGCATAATATAGAGCGAAAGACTGATATGTGGCATAATTTAAGAAAAATCATCCTAGGAGAATGAACATTCTCAAGTTTTTAAACTGTAAGACTTTAGCTGTAAATTCATGACAAATGTCACATTGTCATTTTAGCATTTTTCTTCTAGGAATTCTAGGAGAGAATAGGTGTGAAATGGTATTTTCCAACTTTCTTTACTCTGAAAAATAAAATTATTTTGTGCATTGAATTTTGAAATAGTGTGGAAGGTCTGAGGGATGCAGAAATGTTGGTAGCCCGCTTTAATTTTATTTATTGGGTAGATTCACGTTTCCATCGCAAAGTTTTTTAGTCACTTGATTTTTCCTATTGATTGTTTTCTTGCTAATACTGAGAGCTTAATTTGTTACTTTGTAATTCTCATAAAAGTGATCTTGTGAAGCTGCTATTAACTTTTTAAAAAATTTTTATTTATTTATTAGAGAGAGAATGTGTGGGCATAAGTGGGGAAAGGGGTAGACCAAGAGGAGGAAGGAGAAGACGACTCCCCACTAAGCAGGGAGCCTGGCATAGAGCTTGATCCCAGGACCTTGGGATCATGACCTGAACTGAAGGCATATGCTTAACCATCTGAGCCACCACCCAGGGGCCCCTGATATTTCTTTATAAATAAAAGTCACCTTATTGAAGTGACATAAAACAGAAACAAAAACACTTTAAAAAGCACATTTGTGGATACCTTACCTATTCGATGCCTTCTTAACCCAAATACACTGTAAAAATATCCTGAACATGTAGGAATGTGACTGTACACATTCATTAGATATACAATTTGATTATTACTTCAGTCACCAAACAGGTCTGTGGAGCTGCCTTTTTAGCAGTAAATGTCTTAAGACCACCGCAGTGTGCTATTTCATCCAATTGATGCCGAAATTCTATTTGACCATTGTCTTTTAAATTAAAAAAGACTTCTCCATCATTAAGAAAGATCAGCCTATGTCCTCCTGTATTTGGAGGATTAAACTTCTATTGCAACAAAACTCTGCACACTTAGAGTTTCTTTTGGACTTATAATTCATTTTCTTTAAAATTCCATGAGTGGCATTTGAATTTTTCATTTCTACCAATGCACACATTTCATCCAGTCTGTCAGTTATTTTTAAAATATTGATTTGTTGTATAAATGTAATAGATTTTTTGTTAGCCACAGATCCAACTAAAGGAGTCTATTAAAGAAGTCTGTGGAATTAGAAATGTTTTTCATGTCCACAAACATCCATTGTCTCATTTGTAACATAATTATAATCATACCTACTCAAATTTGTGAAGAAGAAGAAATGAGATGACATATATTCGATGAATGGCACAATGTAGGTATTTAGTAAATGTCCATTTCCTTTTCATAATCTTTGTGTAAAATTAATATGTAACTCACACATGGTTTTAGGGATTTAACTTTCTGAATGGCTCTAGCCCTTTGTTGGAATGTCTGCCCATTCTGTCCCTCTTTCAGATCCAACGCGTTCACTCCTGTCTTCCAACCACTCTTTAATTTGCTCGACTGCCAGCTTTGTTTCAGAGTACACCTAAGTAGATGAGCTTTTTCTATTGCTGAAGAAAAACCCATTCCAAAACTTCGGCTTGTAGACAACTCACTACAGAAAATGAACTAGAAAAGAGAACGTGAGACATTCCCTGTGATGTCAAAGGATAGATAAAGAAGTAGAGGGTTCTGGTACAGATCCAGGATTGATGGCCAGGACCACTTCCTGCTCAATGACTCGAGACGCTGACGTGATCTTTCGCCGTCATGCGTGGAAAGGGGAATCATATCAAGAAGGAGATTTGGCAAAGGAGAGTGACAACAGTATTGAATTCCTTGACAAAGTGGACCAGTATGCTTTTGCCGTATTTAAACCTCCCTCTCCCTTCCATCCCTCCTCTTTGACTCCTCTTAAAAGTTGTTTCGAAAAGGATCTCCAGTGCCCTCATTTGGGCCTCGCCATATTTACTGCATCAGTTTGCTGACCTACTTCTGTCCTGAAGTGTCTAAGGTCTGTGGTGACTGAAGTTTCAGAACCATGTCATTGGGATCTAGGAAATAACTGGGTAGCTGGCAGGAGAGAGTTTTGAAATAGTCTTCTCATTTATGGACTCTTATCATTCCTATCAATTAAGATACCCGTTTTCTCAGGCGTTTCCGTTTGGGGATGGGAACTCTGAAGGACCAGTAACCTCTTCCATTCAGTTTTCCTTGGATACTTAATAAAAACTATGATTTCAGTTCTTGGCAGGGGCAAGCAATATTTTGTTGCTGAGGAATCTTCATTTAAATCACCTCATGTGGCTTTTTCTTTACATCAGCAATAGCTGAGGGGGGGAAAGGAGGGTTGGTAGTTCCTTTCTCTTCTCCTTCATGAAGAGAGTCTCCAAGAAAGCAGGACCAAAGAGCATTTCGGAAATCTGCTGGGGTGTTTTTCTTGGTTATAACGCAGAGCCAGGTGACTATAGACCTGGACAGTGTGGAGCCTAGAATCGCTCCCTTTGGCAACCGGCGTGTCAGCCCTACCCCCGCACAATTTCCCACCCGCCAATGTCTACGAGATTCAAGCCGATGAAAATTCTGTCTAGAAATATCTGAGTCTATAACCTAAACTAGACTTTGAATATGAATTCCAAGTATATGATATAGTTTTAATATGCGGTAAGTTTCCACATACAGCTACCGTGTACATGGAGGAAAGAAAGAGGGTCATTAACATGAGTGTTCACTACTTCAGAGAATCTCAAATCATGGTGTTTGAATGGCAGAACAACACCTCGCTCAGTCTGCCTTTGATGCTGTCCTAACCGTGGTGGTTCTAGGTATAAGTGAAACATCGGACTGTTATGTCTTCCACTATGACAGTCATTAGGTATTTCCATGTTGAAATATAAATTGTCAGTATAAATCACTTCCCTTTTTTTTTTTTTAAGATTTTATCTGTTTATTTGACAGACCAAGATCATAAGTAGGCAGAGAAGCAGGCAAAGAGAGAGGGGGAAGCAGGCCCCCCGCTGAGCAGAGAGCCTGACGTGGGGCTCCATCCCAGGACCTCAGGACCATGACCGCAGCCGAAGGCAGAGGCTTTAACCCACTGAGCCACCCAGGCGCCCCAATCACTTTCGTTTCTTATATTAAAATGATTCATGTATAAATTTTGCACATAGGTAGACTGTATTTTAATGACTTGTATTTCTGGTTTATAAAAAGGGAATTAAATATTTATTTACACAAACGAGACATTGGACTTGCTAAGGTCAAGAACCATTGTTCTAGGCACCACTGTCACTACTATTTACCTTTATGCATTAGTTTCTTATTTACAGGCTAAGGGACTATTTTGACTTAATACTTCTTTAGTTGAAGGGTTGTAACTCTCAGTGCAAAAGGAATTGGTTTGAAATGGAGTATAGGGATAGGAGCATTTCCTTGCCAAGAGGTGGCTTTCATCGAGGTTTTATTTATTTATTTTAAAGACTTACTTATTTCAGAAAGAGTGAGCAAATGTGGGAAGGAGGAGAGAGAGAGAGAATCCACAAGCAGACCCCCTGCTAAGGACAGAGCCTGATGCGGGATTCAGTCCCGGGACCTGAGACCAGGAACTGAACCAAAAGTCAAGAGTTAGAAACTCAACTGACAAAGCCACCCAAGTGCCCATTTCCTAGAGGTTTTAAAGGATAGCCATTGTTATGCCCAAGTTTTTGTGTCCGAGAGACCACCAAGGAGCCAACACCGATGCAATCACATGAGGGTTTATTTGACAAACTAAAGGTTGGGCCCAAGTATACCCAATACAGCAGAGTAGGGACTTGGACCCCGATGCTAGTTAAGGCAGGGGTTTTTATGGGTCTTTATAAGAGGCTGGGGGTGGGGAGGGGAGAAGTTTCAGACTTTTCTGCAGTAAGCTGATTAGCTGCTGGTGGGCTGTTTACAGGGTTAGGTATAGCGGTTTTTCCTGGAAGTGTTTACAGGGTTAGGTATTCCTGTTACTAAATCAGGGTGGGGGTCCCTGGAACTAAAGTAAAGTAGGAAAAAGTTCAGCCCTTGGTCACAGGGACCTGAGACGGCTGCCAGAGCCTGGCTGTACCTGTGCTAATTTTCTCGGCCTCGACACCATCTGCCCTTGGGCTAACCACAGACAAGCTAATTTGTTGTGAAACACAGAGATACAGTTTTCATTTACTTATAAAGGTAGTATTTGTGTATAAGTGTTGTGTATTTAAAAACAATTATATCACTAAAACCTTTTGATTCATTTGTGAATTCTTTTAGAATTATAAGACCATGCATTTCCAGAAAACTCAACCTGAATGTTTTTCGGTCACATTACATGGTTTTCTTTCAAGCATTAAAAATACAATACTGAGGACTATTCATGGATTTCAATAATCTGACTTTCCCTTTATTTTATAATTTATTAGCCATTATGAAAATTTCACTACTGTTGCATCTTACAAATTCATGTAAGACGTGTGTGTCATTCCATAGTGGAAAATTAGAAGTCCATGTAACATGTGACTCAGGGTGAGGTTATAAAAGAAGTTTAGCAGAGATTGTTAATGGCTTACATTCTCCAAGTCACTATTCCTAAATAGTATGGTTCGCCAGGAAAGATGAGGGCTGGTCGTTGATTCCCTTGTGGAGAGTTCAGATAGTAACTGCTCCATGTCTTCTGCTATATTTTTGCAACCAACTTAAAGAGTTACCACTCCACTGAAAATAGTAGAAACTTTTGTAGTGAGAGTTGCAACATTTAAAAGTAGGGCTGCTTCTAGGCTACAGGAAGTCTGTATGAATTAGAAAAAAAGTTGGCCCTCATCTTTGACAGATATAGCCCCAAAGTTCAGGGATTGGTGAGCAAAGGGTTTCTTTTAGCCTCCCCTGAAGAGATCTTGCCTTCCATAGCCTTGAGGGGAGTTTGGGAAGTCAGTTTTCTCCCGGGATTTGCCCCTTCAGCTGAGCACCTTTGTGCAGAGTACACACTGTCTGCAGATGCGTGGTGGTCTTAAAGAGGATCTGGGCTGGGGCACCTGGGTGGCTCAGTGGGTTAAAGCCTCTGCCTTCGGCTCAGGTCATGATCTCAGAGTCCTGGGATCGAGCCCCACATCGGGCTCTCTGCTCAGCACGGAGCCTGCTTCTCCTTTTCTCTGCCTGCCTCTCTGCCTACCTGTGATCTCTCTCTCTGTCCAATAAAATCTTAAAAAAAAAAAAAAAAAAAAAAAAAAAGAGGATCTGGTCTATGGAAGATAAAGAACTAGAAAACAACTACATATGCAGTGAAGTAGCAGTTACAAAGGAATGGGTATTTATTTATTTATTTATTTATTTTATTCTATTTTTTAGAAGTTGTTATCTATTCATGTGTGCGAGAGTGTGCACTTACACAGGCATGAGGGGAGGGGAGGGACAGATGGAGAAGGACAGACTCCCCTCTGAGTGTGGAGCCCAAACTGGGGATCCCGGCAGGGACTCACCGTGGTGGGGCTCCCCCATCCCAGGACCCTGAGATCATGACCTGAACCAGAATCAAAGGTCAGATGCTTAACCACGTGAACCACCTCTGCGCACCCTGAATGAAAGGGGTTTTATAAGAAAACAAGGAGGGAAGGGGCCTGGGTGGCCCAGGAGGGGAAGTGACCGCCTTTCTTCTTCAGGCTCCCTGCTCAGCCGCGGCTCTGCTGCTCCCTCTGACCCTCTCCCTTCTCCTGCTCTCTCTCTCATTCTCATTCTCTCTCTCTCAAGTAAATAAATAAAATCTTTTAAAAGAAAAGAAAACAAAAGGGAATAGATGAAAGGAAGAAATTAAAAGATAGTGAAATCTGTCGATAGTCCATCTAATCTGCCTTATGTTTTTTTTTTTTTTTTAAATCCAGGGGTGTCCTTGGGCGCCTGGGTGGCTCAGTGGGTTAAGCCGCTGCCTTCGGCTCAGGTCATGATCTCAGGGTCCTGGGATCGAGTCCCGCATCGGGCTCTCTGCTCAGCGGGGAGCCTGCTTCCTCCTCTCTCTCTGCCTGCCTCTCTGCCTACTTGTAATCTCTCTGTCAAATAAATAAATAAAATCTTTAAAAAAAAAAAAAAAAAATCCAGGGGTGTCCTTCTCTGTCAGTTATAAACAGAAAATCAATATTAAGCCATCAATTAAGTGAGATATTTGATGTAAACTTTCATATTATTCTAATTGGGGTTTCTCTTCAAGTTATACGTGAACGAATCTCTTGGTTTATGACACTAGGTAACCATCCTCCTTGGCTGACTTTTGAGAATGATTTTGCTGTTTGTATATATTTTTTCAAATTTCTATAGAATGAAAATGGAAAACTTAAGAAAAGTTTCTTCAATTTTTACTTCTTTTTTGTTCTACTATTTTAAAAGTCATTGAAAATAAAGAACTTAAATTAACTTTCTTCTGAAGTCACAAGTGAGAAAACAGAGATAATGGATTCTACTTTGTTAATGATATGCCTAAAATTAGAAATTAAGTCATTAAAATTTTAGTTTTTTTATGAATGAGGACAAAAACCTCATTTCTTAATCTTGTCACACTTAAATTATGCTGTCTCATTTGAGTTCCCAATGGATTAAGTCCAGTCATGTGATGTCGCTTCTATAAATTTATTCGTATCCAAATGACATAGCCTCCAGAAATACTTAATTTTCTTTTTAAAGATTTTATTTATTTACCTGACAGACAGAGATCACAAGTAGGCATAGAGGCAGGCAGAGAGAGAGAGAGAGGAGGAAGCAGGCCCCCCGCCGAGCAGAGAGCCAGGACCCTGGGCTCATGACCGGAGCGGAAGGCAGAGGTTCCAACCCACTGGGCCACCCCCGCGCCCCCAGAAATACTTAGTTTTAAAACCCTCTTCAAAATGTCTTGCATTATAGTCCAGCCCTCCTAAGGAATAAAGGTAATCTGTAAGTTTTATTTTCCAGTGTTTACAAATATCCAATTTCCAAAAGAAATTATTGGCTAACTGTATTGCGCTTCCTAAAATAATTTGTTCAGTGAATAAGACCATTTAAAAAATAAGATTATGATCTTATTTAGAATACCATAGACCTATATCATAATTAACTTTAAATAGGCAACATTGTACTTTCTGTGTGTTTGTATTTCCCCACACAAGGATTTTTAAAAATCACAGTAAAATATAAAAAATTAATTTTTATTATACTCCTGCCTGGTCCCAGACTAAAATTTGGCGGGGCATATAGGTCAGTGGATGAGAGCTTGTGTGTGTGTGTCTGTGTGTATCTATGCACCCACGCATACTGTAGGTTACTTTAGGTTATTTTGCTGGTGCTTAGTGGGTTATTGTTAGGGTCCTTGTTAGTCACTGAAATTTATGTGCTTAGGCTCTGTCTTTCTAGAAGTTAGAGTCATACTCTTGTGTTGATTTACTATAAAAGGAAAATAAGTAAATGTAAAATATTTATCTCATTTTAATTTTTTTTTCTGTTATTTCTTTCCCAACTCTTATAAATCCCTTTTAATTTAATGCTGCTAATCTTACTTTCCTCGTTTTTCCTTTTATAATCATTTTGACTTTTAATTGCAGCAGCGTGAGTGCTGAAACCGTCAGGTGTGACCAGAGAGGAGGAATACAAGTAAGAATGAGACTCTGAAGCTGGAGAGGACATAATGAAGGTCTCCAGGTGACTTTGCAAAGCCTGGAGGTTGCAGACAGACAGGGCCGGGAGAGGATTAATTCAGTTCTTTAACGAATTTTATCCATATAAATTGGATTTGCACTGAGCACATAGCATAGAAAACCCCAAAACAGTGGTCCTGCCAAATAAAGCCACAAGTAGGTGTCGCTGACATTGTTTTAGAAACTCAAACTCTGAGATGGAATTGGTCATTTTTCATGGTTAAAAGAAAGTGACTGTAGCTGTAACCTCCATGTCCAAAACTGGAGCAAAAGAAAGAATCAGGAGTGAAAGGCAAGAAGCTTCCCAGCATTCTCCCTTCAGTGCGCTCCCCAAAGCCACACCAGGTGACTTCTGTGTACATCTTTTTGATCAAGTTGGTGTCACATGGTCTCTCTTATTTCCACATGGGACTAGACAATTTTGCATTTCAGCAGGGCACTCTGCTCTCCCCAGACCAAACTGGGGTGCTATAGGAAGAAAGAAAAAGAGAAACAGATACTGGGCAGGCAACTGGAAATCTTGGCAGCAATACCTGAGAGAAAGGGGGGGGCATTCTATATTTAGAAAAGAACAGAAGTCTTTATGTGTCCTTGATCAGAACGAGTAGGGAGAGAAAAATTGCCTGTGTTGCTGGTTTCCCAGTGGAGTTTCACAGAGAAATAAGAATTGTTCCCCCCTGCATGTTAAGCAGCTCTCAGATATATTGTCCGTGCTCACCTAGCAGGGACCATGGTCCCTCAGCAGTACAGTTTTATTTTTAGCAATGGACTAGGAAACAGATCTCATAGGGAAGAGGCTCCAAGACTGGTTTCCACTTCTGAAAATCAGTGTATGAAGTGTAAGTACCTCACAGCTCTGCAGAAGTAGATTGCTTTGGTATACCATTTCTTGAAGCCAGGTAAACATAAGTCTGACATCCAAACAGGGCGAAAGAAGCAGATTTTTGCCTCCACGGGAAGTAATCAGTTTGTATCTACTGCGTTGTTCTTTCAATATCTATGACAGTATTGAATGTTTAATATATAATTCTGATAATGCAATTTGTTGCTTGAGGATTGCAAAACTAAAAATTAAAAATAACTGAAAATAGGATTTAGAATTACTGATCACTAAATGATATATTTTACTTTAGGAGTGTTTTGCATTTAAGAATACTGTTTACCTTGGGACGCCTGGGTGGCTCAGTTGGTTAAGCAGCTGCCTTCGGCTCGGGTCATGATCCCAGCGTCCTGGGATCGAGTCCCACATCGGGCTTCTTGCTTGGCAGGGAGCCTGCTTCTCCCTCTGTCTCTGCCTGCCACTCTTTCTGCCTGCGCTCGCTCTCTCCCTCTCTCTGAAAAATAAATAAAATCTTAAAAAAAAAAAAAAAGAATATTGTTTACCTCAAGATCAGCAGATTAACGGTGAGCACAAGGAAACTATAATCAGCTGAAAGGGATATATTATTTATATGAGAACCTCTTAAGCTTTCTTGTGGTTTCATTTATTTGATTTTTTAAAGTCAAGAATACTGTAGATTTGGGGTGCCTGGGTGGCTCAGTGGGTTAAAGCCTCTGCTTTTGGCTCAGGTCATGATCCCAGGGTCCTGGGATCGAGCCCCCCATCGGGCTTTCTGCTCAGCAGGGAGCCTGCTTCCTCCTCTCTCTCTGCCTCTCTGCCTACTTGTGATCTCTGTCAAGTAAATAAATAAAATCTTTAAAAAAAAAAAGAATACTGTAGATTTTAAAGAATTAAAGCAATATATTTCTCATTTGGACAAGTTTTCAGATTCTTTTAATTATGCAAATTTTACATGTTATTAAGGACACACTTCAAGGTTATATTTTAAGGCCAAGCATTTAGTAAGAGTCCACTCTTATTAAGGAGGATAAAGTTAGGCCATCTAATGTTTAAGTTATACCCTCAACCATGGGAACTTTACAACTTCTTGGAGAAGGTGAGAAACACATATATGACTAAATTTGATTTTGATTTTCCTCTGGCTCATTCTGTTAATTAAAATACGTAGAACTAATCGCTGTTGATATACTTTGTTCTTGTTAACATTTGCCAAGTTATTTGCCTTGAAGTTTTTAATTGCAAAGGGATTCCTTGTCTTTAGTAGATGTCTCAGCACACTTCAGTATATGGCTTTGTCTTTGTAGAAAACCCCAAGATCATCCTGATTACATATTGAATAATTAGCGGGGCAGCTCATATATTTAAAAACTAGTGAGCTAGAAAAATTTTAAAGATTCCACTGTTGAAAATGACACATCAAATTTCTGGGGCAGATGTTTTAAACATTTATTAAAATCTAAGCATTTTATGAAATGTTTTCAGAGGAGAAGGACTAATTCCTCCCTAACTAGTTTCTAGGTAATTAAACATGGTCCAGCACTTAGTACATGTATCAGAGGCTTCTTGGTTAGAAGAGGGTTACATGGTCTCTATCTTTTTAGGACAAGTAGTTCTGTTAGTGAATGATGTAAAATCCTGTCTGATTAACACACAGTTTTCCGAGTTGGGCTCTAAGTACCTTGGTTTGTTTCCTGAACAATAAATAAATAAGTAAATAGAAGGCCCTTGAATATAGGCTTTTATTTCAGACAAATGACAACCCTGAAATGACCACTTCTGTTTTTTCATATCTCATCAAAATACTGCTGAAGACCCAGTGATTCGAATTGCCAGGAACTTCTACTTTCCTTAAATCCAATTGTTCTCCTTCCTTTTTAAAACACTGTAGTTAAACAGTGGCACAGTAATGGAGCCATGTCTCTGGGGATTGAATTATGTTTAATTGGGAAGGAAGCACACATCTCTGGTTGCTTTAGTTCTTAAAACGAAGACCATCATTTAGTAGATGGTGCAACCCAACGACAGCCAAGTTGCCCGCAGCCTGTTGAGAGAAGCTTCACTGACATAAATAAGAGGATTTTTAAAAGCACGTCTTGTGAAAGGCCATGGTAGATGGGAAGTTGGGTTATGCCTGTCTTTAAGCTGTTAGCAGCATTGTATTAGAAGGTGAAGGACTCTCATATCAGTAAAATAAAGGCTTTGGTAATGCAGATGATTAGAGTAGGTAGCCCACCCACTTCCAGTTTTCCCCACGCATAGTCCAGGATCCCACTTCAGTGACTGACCGAGGAACTGTAGGCCTTGTAGTCTTTATCAATCCCTTCAGCCAACTAACATGGGTGTTTGACCATTGTCTAGACTCTCAGTGGATGTGAGGGATATTTAGAATAGACACACCATCTCTTCTGGCTTCCAGATACAATATACAGTGTACCATAATGAATTCGGAATATACGGTGGACGTTATAAATATTCCAGTGTCCATTGGAAATCTCATCTTCTAAGAGAATTTTAGTATCACACATTGACACTGAGTTTGCTCATTTTGGGTAGTTTTACTAAAATTGCTCTTTTTATGAAAATTCTTGAAGTATGGACTTTTGATCAGGAAATAATATGTTTTGATGATATCAAAATGGTCACCTTGAGGTCAGTTTTAGATATAAGTGGCAAATTCCTAGAAAAATATGCAATGTAGGATGCTGCTTTATTAGTAAATGGGAATTGTATTTTTTTAAAGATGTCAAATTTGCTTACTACAGATTTGACTTCTGCAGAGCTCACCTTAATGAGTATCACAATAATGTTCTTTTAGGCTTAAAATGACACATTAGCATCCCATCAGTACCTTTGCCAACCAGTGAATTATTAAAAAGATGATGATCATTGCTAATGAAGCTACTTTATTAGATTTTGATGGGTTTTGTGCTAGAGATTGTAGTGAGGACTTTGAATATAGAGAGTATTTTCTCCCAGGGCAAATCTGGCTTCATTGAAAACTTCTCTGAAAACTCCTGAATATTGCTTCACCTATTTTCTACTGACATGATAGTCACTTTTACAGAAACATAATAGTCTGCAAGTCAAATGTTTAATTTGCTGCTGCAGAAGAATTCACTATAGAATTCTCAATGTGGGGTTAATTACATAGTAATGAAAGAGTAATCCTATTGGGAAAATGCTCTGAGTAACATTGCTCTGTTTCTTCCTGATAAAGATGTGCATGCTTGTTTCATTTTATATTCTGGGAAATTCACAGAAAACATTTAAAAGGTATATGCACAAATAGCAAAGTTCTTATCTTTTGTCAGCATAATGAAAAAAAGAATGTATAATTATTATGTTACAAAACCAATCATTAATAATTAGTAATGCATAAAATACAACATTCTATCATAAACAGGATAAAATAGTACATTATAAATAATTGATAATATAGTCTGAAGAGAGAAATTGCTGCTCTGAAAAAATAAGGGAATCACTCAAAATTGTCTCCATATTTTGAATTTCTACAAAGAATCCTTTGTCCTCACAATCTCTGCGGAGTGTTATAAAGCTAGCTATGTTATTGTAGGTTTACTCTCTATGTCAAGTACTTCATTGAGTACTTTAATTACAGTATATTATTAAAACTTGCAAAAAGTTTATGCAATAGGTGAGATGATCCCTATTTTTTTTTTTTAAGCTGAGGAAAACAATATTTAAAGAGCATAAAAATCAGTGGTGTGTGATAGGACTCAAATTCAAGTCCATATGTCTCCAAAGGCTTTATTATCATTAATTATCCTGTACCCTCGTCGGCGTCATTTTATACGTATTGAAGTTTGTATTAGAGAGGCTTGAAAGTTGAGAGAGAAACATTTCCCATTTAATTTCCTCATCATCCTGGGTGGACAGTGGCTAATACAATGGTACAGTGTTAGATTTACTTTAAAACCACGTTGATCAGGATGGTAAGATGCAGGTGTGAAAATAAACAAATAGACTGAAACAACAGAGTAGAGTCCAGAACTAGACCCACACACATATACACGGGCAATTGATTTTCAACATAGGCACGAAGGTACTATGATAGGGAAGGGAAAATTCTTTCAACCGCTGGACCTAGAAAACTGGAAATCTGTATTGGGAAAAAATAGTTTGATCCTTATCTCATACCATACTCAAACATTAATTTTAGATGGCACATAGACTATCAAACTGCGAACTCAACAGTTTCTAGAAGAAAATATAGGAAAATATATTTTGAACCTTGGGATAGGCGGATAGGTAGAGATTTCATGGAAAAGGCCCAAATTACATTAGTCGTAAAAGAAAACAAAATGATAAATTGGATTTTGTTGAACAAAAAAACTTTACTCTTCAGAAGAATGCCGTAAGAGAATAAAAGAGGTAAGGCATGAATGAACTGTTCATAATCCAAATACTTGATAAAGGACTTTTATTGGGGCTTTATAAAGAACTCCTACAAATCAGTTATGGAAAGACAATGCAATTAAGATGACCATAAGACTTCGGCAGATTTCAAAGATTAACAACTGGCCAGTAAGCACAGAATAAGAGTTCAATAGCATGTAATCAATTACTTGTAAATTAAAACAAAGTGATAGAGAGTCACACACTAGAATTGCTAAAATTAAACAGGCTAACAGGGCCACGTGTTGTTGGTAAGGATGTGGAGTAATTAAACTCCCATATTTTCCTGGTGGGAATGAAAAATTATAAGAGAATTTTGGGTATCTCTTGGGTGCTTTCCTTTGCGTGTATGCATGTGTGTGTGTGTATAAGTAGAACTGGGAATAAGGAAAGTAACAAACACACTTTTACTTTCCTTCCCCCCAGCTTTAGTGATACATAATTGGCATATAACATTGTATAAGTTTAAGGTGTATAATGTGATGATTTGAGGCATGTATGTATTGCAAAATAATTACCACAATAAGATTAGTTAACACATCCATCACCTTACATAACTACTATTTTTTGTTTGTTTGGCAGTGAGACATTTAAGATCTACTTTCTTTTTTATAAAATTTTTAAATTTTTAAATTAATTTTTAAATTTTTAAAAAGATTTTGTTTATTTACTTGACACAAAGAGAGAGATCACAAGTAGGCAGAGAGGCAGGCACGGGCGGGGGGAAGCAGGCTCCCTGCTGAGCAGAGAGCCCCCAGTACGAGGCTCCATTCCAGGATCCTGAGACCATGAC
Organism: Mustela nigripes; assembly: GCF_022355385.1. Taxonomy (NCBI): domain Eukaryota; kingdom Metazoa; phylum Chordata; class Mammalia; order Carnivora; family Mustelidae; genus Mustela; species Mustela nigripes. The sequence goes on along the minus strand of NC_081560.1, from coordinate 8,917,300 downwards.
CTGAGCCGAAGGCAGAGGTTTAACCCACTGAGCCACCCAGGCACCCCAAGATCTACTTTCTTGGCAACTTTCAAGTTTATAATACAGTATTGTTAACTATATTCACCATGCTCTATATTAGTTCCCCAGAACTTTTTCCATCTTATACCTGGAAGTTTGTATTCTTTGACCAAGAAGCATACTGTAACCATCTGATGTCAATTTCTACTTCTAAGTTCTTATTCAGTAGAACAAAAACATATGTTCACAAAAAGACATATAAAAATATGTTTGTAACAACTGTTTTCAGGGCCAGAAATTGGAAATCACCCAAAACTTTATCAACAAGAAAATAGATAACCAAGTAGTGCTGTATTGGTATAAAATAGTTCTCTGCAGCGTTACATACAATTACTGATGTACACAACAAAGATTAATATCAAATATTATATAAGCAAAAGTATTCAGACAGAAAAAGTATATACTTTTATATGAAGTTCAAGAAGTGGAAATGCTATTATATAATACTAGGGAGCTTAGCTTCAGAGAAAGTGCAGTTCAACTGAAGAACTCTCGGGTAATTGATGCATGCTGTATCATTTATTTGGCTGTTGGTTGTGGGGATGAATGTATTTTTCTAAACTCATTTAACTGGATATCTAAGATCTCCAAATTTTGCTACTTCTAAAATATACCCAGTAATTTTAATTTTTATGAGAAATAGGAATGATGAACAAGCAATATTTTTTTCTCAATAAAAATGCCTTAGACTTGGGCTCCTGGGTGGCTCAGTTGGTTGAGCAACTGCCTTCGGTTCAGGTCCGGATCCTGGGGTCCCGGGATCGAGTCCCACATCAGGCTCCTTGCTCGGCAGGGAGTCTGCTTCTCCTGTTGACCTCCCTAATCTCATGCTCTCTCTCTCTCAAATAAATAAATAAAATCTTAAAAAAAAAAAAAAAAAAGATGCCTTAGACTTATGTTGTCAAACCGTCCATCGCAGCTTGGTATTTGTTTGAAATGTTTTCTACTGTATCCCTTGAAGGGTTAGGCTCTCGGTTTATTTTAAGTGGACAGTTAGGAAACCTTAAGCTGGTCATTGGATTTTGCAAGTGGGAAATGACCAAAGGCCTTTTCTGTTACTTTGATTTTGTTCTTTTTAAATATATAAAACATTCAATGACCTGAAATGTTAAAACCATTTGAAAGGTACACAGACAAAACTGAGTTCCAACTGTATTTGCTCCAGTTTTTTTTTTTTACCCCAACCCATATAAATAATAATGTTTTTAGTTTTTTTTTTAAGATTTTATTTATTTATTTGTCAGAGACAGAGGGAGAGAGAGTGAGCGAGCACAGGCAGACAAAGAGGCAGGCAGAGGCAGAGGGAGAAGCAGGCTCCCTGCGGAGCAAGAAGCCGGATGTGGGACTCGATTCCAGGACCCTGGGATCATAACCTGAGCCAAAGGCAGCTGCTTAACCAACTGAGCCACCCAGGCGTTTGTAATGTTTTTAGTTTTTTGTACATCCTTCTAATATTAGTTTTTACAAAAGTTAACTATGTATGTGTGTGCGTTCCTATTTTTTTTCCTTTCTGGCATAAACATTAGCATACAATATATGCTAGTCTACATATTATTTTCTAACTTAACCTGTAGATCTCCATATAGTTGTACATACAGATTTTTACCTCTTTCTGTTCCACACTTTCAGAGTTCTCCCTTTTGTGAGAATTCCCATTGTTACATAGTTTGTTGAAACGCTTCTTTATTAATAGACTCTTGGTTTGTTTCCAATGTTTTGTTATTTCAAATAATGATACAGAGAGTATTCTTCATATGCTGTTTTTATTTGTGGACTATATTTCCATACTTTCAAGAGGTTCTCTTGATTATGTCGCCCTAGAGGCTATTGTTTTTATATACAAAAGCTACAGATTTTTATTTATTAATTTTTTATATTTATAGATTTCTATTTCTTTTTTTAAATTTTAGTTCTGTTATTGTATCACGTACAAATAGAGGCAATTCAACTCTTCTTCCCAATTTTAATATTTCTGTTTTTTCCTTGTATAACTGCTGTGGTCAGTACCTTCCATATAATAATTTAATAGTAATGTTGATAGTAGCTGACTTCAGAAGGGAAACCGTGTTGTATTTTGAGAACAGTCATCTAGAGATTTCATTTCATTATAATTGTCTAAACTAATTTATTAGCTCAAAGCCTATGAAGAAGTTACTAGAGTGTTTTTGCTAGGTTATACTTTGTGATGAACAAAAATTATCCAATTAAGTCATCTTCTTAATTTATCTATACATGCATCTATCTGTTACTGTTTCGGATCTTAAAATTTCCTACTGCTCACTCCCAAGAAGTTTTACTAAAAATACTAAACCCTACACATCAACATTTCAACATAAAAATACACATTTTATGATTTACTTCCTGACTTTTCCGGTGGCCCAACTTCACGTGCAATAAATCTGATCAAAACAGAAATACTTTAATCTTTCTGGTGTAATTAGTCTTGGACCTTAGCTTCATATGACTGTTTGGATTACACATCTGTCTTCAACAGTAACATCAAACTGTATTTTCTTCCTATTTCCATTTCATAAATTATGGAAATGCTTAACATCTTTGACTTTATTTTTCTATTTATTTTAGCATTTCATTATGAAATTTTTGTCATTTTATGATCTTAAAATCTTTACTTTGTTTTTATGACATTGTTAACAACAACAACAGAAAAGTTACAACTGTGCATTCTTGCCAGAGCTGTGCCAAGGTAGGTTATAATGGAGTGACTGGGATGCATACAAGGAAGAGTTCCACATATTTTTAGGAAATGTGTTCATGCTTACTTGATCAGTCTTCTAATTTTGGAATGTCTGAAGAGATTGTTGTTACCCTGGAAAATGTAGTCAAACTGTAACGAAAGTGGAGATTCTAGCACAGCTGTTAAGAAATGGGTGGATTAGGTAGCATAAGGTTGATGAAAACACTGGTGTAGAAATGGTTCTAAACATCTGAGACTATCAGTGCAAAGAAATCTCTATTTCTGTAGCCTCTGATTTAGTCTCTCTCACGTGGAGGGTCTAATGAAGGAAAGAAAGTACCGCTTTCTAAATTGTGCAGAACAAATACCCTAAAAGGAAAGTGTCTGGATCTTTATTACTTTGGAGACCAAAAAGACAGTGTACTTTGAAGTTAGTTCCTTATGGTTAGTTTGATTTACTTGATGTGGAAGCATCGTGTGAATTCATTGCTGCATGAATAATGCATAGCAGTAATAATCTCTATTATCAGAATGTTTTTATGTATTCATAAAGTATATTTTGTATGGGTAAAGGAAAAGCAGCAAATTATTAAACTCCCAGGTTTTTTTTTTTATGATCTGTTCTACCTCTTCAATTTATTTTACCTTTTTGTTTTAAAAATTGCATTGATAAGACATTATTATGAAAGAAGCAATTTGAAAAACACTGATCACTTCTTTTCATTTTACCTCCTGTTTGACTTTATGTTTTGAGCACAGTATGTCAGTACTTAGAGACTGTGATTGAAAAGGGGGCTTATGATCTTTTTCAAATAGCTTTGCTCTGGTTTTCCAGTGGATGGTTTGGAGAAAGAATATTATGATGACTGAGCTTGTAAAATAATAAAGTGCATTTGTTTTGTGATGCAATACATTGATATAAAATTGGTTTGAAGGGGTTGCTATCTCTTATTTTATTTTTAATGTTAATTGTTTTTTTTTTTTCAGTCTTATGCAAAACTTGCTGTACTTAAGTCTAGAGGACTCATACTTATTAGATGGCCTGTTTTATCTATTTATTTATTTTTAATTGATTCAAGGGTTGATTTCATCACATTCACCAAAATAAAGTCTTGAGTAAAAATTAAGCTTCTTATTTTGCAATAGCACAGGCAAAGATGAGGTGAAACAGCCAAGCCAACTGAGGCTCTATATAGGCTCTTGGGCATTCCTAACACAGTGACAGGGACGTCAGTATTGAGTTTCAGATGACAACCTGAATTTTGGCAGTGTTCTGTTAACCAGTGGGACCCCACTCACCAGTTTTCTGAGCACTACTCCAGTTTTCCCAAAATCTTTCTGGACTGTCCTCAGCACCTGGTAAAAAGCAACTATGGCCCAAAAGTACTTGAGAAGAAGGCAATCCTCTCATCCAGAGCCAATGCAGAAAAATCTTTATTATCCCGAGACAGTTCCCTTTACAAGTCTGTGATCGACAGATTAAGGATATTGAAATTGTACATTGTGATTTTGTCCCCTACTAGCATCCGTATTGTTGATAAGAACAATAACAGATAATATTTGTTAAACATTACAGTGTTCTGGAGACCACGCATAGATTATAAACTCCTTTACTTCTGCCCCCAACATTTATGGTAAATGTTATTTCGTACTTTCATTTTACAGCTGAGAAAGCAGGTTTTGAAAGGTTGAATGGTTTGTCAAAGTTGCAGCTATGTAGCACGGCTGAGATTTTAATGCACATTTTGCTAACCTTGAAGCCTGGACTGTTCCTTATGCTATGCTGCTTCAGGGCTGGGGAAAAGTAGTATAAATACATCCGTTTAAATCTAAATTGACTCCCCAAAAGCTCTCTGCAGATGGTGTCCCAGATTACACTGATGTTTCCAGGAAACCAGTATTAGAAAATTTAATTCAACTAAAGAGTAAATTCTGGAACTCAGAGAACCTTTTTATCTCTCACACTACTTGATTCCTGGTAACTAAGAGTGTCCTGGCCACTCTTTTTTTTGAGAGAGAGAGAGGTCACAAGTAGGCAGAGAGGCAGGCACAGAGAGAGGAGGAAGCAGGCTCCCTGCTGAGCAGAGAGCCTGATATGGGGCTCGATCCCAGGACCCTGGGATCATGACCCCCGCCAAAGGCAGAGACTTTAACCCACTGAGGTACCCAGGTGCCCCCGTGCTGGCCACTCTTAGTTACAACAGATTCTTGTTGAATTGAAATAAACTGAGTTGAATTGAAGTCATAGGCTTATTTTTGGGGCTTGGACACATTTGCAGAGTGTGTTCTTAGAAACTTTGCAGTGAGGAATAGAGGTTAAAAAGAGAGGAGACAAGAAGTTTAATTACATGAAAGGATAGTATTGGGTAGAAACAGACAGTTCTGGTCTTCTCTGTCAGTCATTCTCAAACATGGAAACTGTCAGCTCCTGGGGATTACTCCTCGTACAACCTCTGGGACAGAGCTACATTCACTGAAAAATCTCTGATTGTCCCTGATGATAATGAACATGTCTTAAGTGGGCAGAGATGTTCCAGGTTCTCAAAGCCAAAGTGAGAAAGTCTAAGGGCTACTGTGCTGATTTCTTAAATTCTTGAACCATGCTGAGGACAGGAGAAAGAATGGAGAATTTCGGCTGGCTGGCTTTCTTTCTTTCTTTCTTTCTTTCTTTCTTTCTTTCTTTCTTTCTTTCTTTCTTTTCTTCTTCCTCCTCCTCTTCTTCTTCTTTTTGATAATACCCCATCGATATATTACACAATACTGCAAATCTACTGATTAATCCACCTTTTTGGAATCACAGATAAAAACCAGTGATATACATGTAATGGGAGAAACTACAAATTGAAGTGAAGTAAACTTATATTTCACTATTTGGGGGAGAAAGATGAAAATTAGAAAAAAAACTTTGTGCTAAAATTCATGTAAGATAGAGATCATGGCTTTTAAATTTGTATTACTTATTCACAAACTACTCGTTTACTTTACCCTTTTAAAGTAACACCTGTTTTTGAGCCCTGTTACAGGAGCTCTAATCCAATGAGGAAATTCAGGCAGAGACATCATGAAGGACAAAAGGTAAAACTGAGAAGTGACTCCAAGTGCTCTGTTTTGAAGTTTAACATTTTTAACGGTATGAAGCCTCTTCTCAGTGTCTAATCAATGGGATAAAACAACAAAAAACAAAAAGGGGGTAAGGTGACAGAAATGGAATTTCCAAACATCTATTCCTGGATGTTTTTTATTGTTTGTGTTGCTTTTGAGTAATATCTGGGAATCCATATATCTGTATTCTTCTAAAAGAACATTAAAACACTGAAATTTTCATAATAATCAGTGGCAAAGAACTTTATAGTCTAGACTTTCTGTGTGTGTGTGTTTTAACGTTCTTCAGCAATTCTTAAAAAGTTACTTAATACAAGAGGCTGTTTTGAGTGTCCTTGTGAGAAGGTGGGCCAGTAGAGAAGCGAGCTCATCCACAGGTTTACAGAAACTATTTCTACTTAGGAATTCCTTTCTTAGGAAGGTTTGTAATTGGTGTTTGGTCACATTGATCAAGGGAAGGAACTGCTGGAGACCCAGCCCTCCGCTGAGTGGTTACTGAGAGGACATCTCACTGTCTGCTTGATTTTACTGCAGTGAGTGCAGTGCAGTCAGTGCTTTTCTTCCAAACAAAAGTCTGTATGCACATTCCTGTGGTATGTTGCCACTTTGTAATATTTCTCTTGTGGCAGAAGTAGTGGTGAATAAAAATTACCAAGGCAATAAAACCTTTCATTTAATTTCCTCTATTAGTTTTTTTTTTCCCCCCAGAGAGACAGACACAAGGGCATATACGAGTAAATTTCCTAACTCCAGGAAACTTATTAACAGGTAAAGTAAGAGGGAAGTAACAAATGTTTTCAGTTCTATCTTTAATTTCACTCAAATTTACATCTGTCTTGTTTGTCTGTTTTTACTTTATTTCTCATATACTTATTTGTTTTTTAATTCTTATTAACTCATACTGTATATGATCTTAAACTTCAAGGTATTTTTATGTGATTTTGACAAGGAAATGTTTCCACTGTATCTCTGTTACATTAGACAAAAAGAAGTATTATATTTTAAGAGAGAGCTAATGTTGGAAATACAGGTAGCCTGGAGTTTAGGAATCGTTTCACCTACATATAGAATCCTAAACACACGATTAAATTTGAGTTTTAGCTTTCTTCCCAGTGAATTGAGAACACTGATGCCTGGGGGCACCTGGGTGGCTCAGTTCAGTAGGCATCTGCCTTCAGCTCCAGTGGTGATCCCAGGGTCCTGGGATCAGCCCTGTGGCCGGCTCCCAGCTCAGTGTGGGGTCTGTTTCTCCCTCTTTCTCTCCTACTCTTTCTCAGACTTGCTCTCTCTCTCTCTCTCTCAAATAAATAAATAAAATCTTTAAAAAAAAAAAAAAAAAAAGAATACTGATGCCTGTCCTGAATGTCCTAAAGGTCTGCTCTGAATACCTGAAAAGGGATTCCTAAATTTTCTCAAGTTATGTAAAATTCCTTAAAATTGGTCAGTCAATATTTAGTTCCAGTTGGACTTTTTGAGTATCTCATAGCTATATACCTTGAAAAAATTCTTTTTAAGGTGTGATTTCTCTCTAACCATGCAATTCAGTGACATTTACCCTAGGGTATATTCTAAGACTTCATTAAAGACAAACTTAGAAACAGAATCTTAACTCACAGGCATTTTCTAATCATACTTCACCCACCTACACATTGGAAGATAATTTGATCCTGAAGAGTTGAATTACTGTTTTTTATTCCTTCAAGAGTTTAGAGAAGGGACCACATATGTACGAGTGTGTATTTTGAGATGGTTATTTTTTTGTTACTATGTTATCAGTAGCCCTCTACCAACACAGTTACTTTGTAGAGCTGATTTTACTGGAGTTTGTTGCATTAAATCCCTTGGCATGGTTAGAAGAACAGATGTCCATTTCCTGAACAGCAGCTGAGTGATGCTTGATGAACTTGGAGGCCATCAATAGGTCACTTCTCCATTTCCTTCTCATTTGACTAACAAAGCAGGTCTGTTCCCTGCTTTATTGCATAGTCTTGCAGATTCGGTTCCTTTTCATGATTTTGGACACTCTGATTATTTCTTAGGACTCCCAGTTGATTATTTTTATTTTCCTTCATTATCATTTTACAGAGTGCATCATGTGTAAGTAAATCTCACCTTTGTATAATTGTGTAAAAGGACCATTTGCATTTAGACCTCTTCTGAAAGTTTTCTGTGGATCATATATCTCATCATTTAGTTGAGATCAGTCTTCTTCATGAAGTTATACGGAGTTTCAGATGGTAAGCAGTGCGTGTGTGTGTGTGTGTGTATGAGAGAGAGAAACTATAAATTGAAGCCCTATCACACATAAAGAATTAGTAATCTACAAAACAGTAGTTTTGGCTCTTTGTATATATTCCTGTGAACGTTTATAGTTTGGAATTAAATATGGTGCCCTTGCAAAACTATGATGTGTAATAATTATTGTTAAACTTCCAAACTGTGAAGCAGTAGAAAAATCTATTGTGATTTGGGTGAGCTTTTCTTTTTTTAACTTTTCTTTAGTGTCTTGGAAAAGCATAACATATGATTACTAAGATTTTTTCAGAGAATTTGGCAATGTTCAATAAAGCAGAGAATGTACTTTTAGAATAAAATGCTTAATGTTTAATTCATCACAAATACAAAAGAACTGAAGTTTTCTTAATTCAAATCAGTTATGTTAATTTTATTATGAATCACTAATATTCCCAAAAGGTGGCATGCTTGAATCATGGATATATTTTGCATTAAACAGGCAAAAGAATAGAGGCATATTATTTAAAGACTATTATAAAAATTGTCTTTTTCTTTTAAAATTGTGTATAAGCTTTTATATAGGTTATAAAAGTCATTAAAGTTCTTTTCTCTTGGTTATTAAAGCTTGATTATTAAAGTCAATCCATCAGTCAGTACTTTTAACAGATAAATTAGGGTCTTGTGTCGGCAATGCTTAAATCATGCCGTGGGCTTTCCAGCAAATATAGATATCCCATCTGTCCAGTTAAAACCTCTACTTCATAACTGCATAAAAATGAGTTAATGCTGTAAATATATAGAATATATAATTATGTAAAATTTAGTTTGGAAGAAATATAGCTTAAAGCAAAAGTTAGCAAGTTATAATATGCAATAATTAACTATTTTCCCTTTGGTTCACAATGATGGAGGCCATATGAGGTTTTACTGGTACCCAATGTATGTCATTATTATACAATAATAATCAATAAATCATCCAACTTTCTTTTCCCAAAACACCATGGGTACTATCTATGTATGCATGTGTATGTGTGTGTATATATGATTATACAATTAGAAACAATATGTATGTAACAGTATTTTAGAGAACAGTGACCTATTTTCCCTTTCTGGTCATTTTCTAAGTTTCTAATGGAATGTATTCCAAAATTAATTTATTTGGAAATTTAGATACATTTTTTCATAGAGTCAGCAGGGGAAGGTTTCATACTAATTTCATGAGCTTAGTTAAATCATAATGCAAATAAAATATGCAATTGAAAAAAATTTTAAAGTAGATGTATACACAGTTGCAAATCAGGTATTACTGATTCTTCACTAGAAAATTCACTAAACCAGTGAATAAACTATTTTCATAAATCATTGTGAATTCTAGTAGACCAACCAAGCCCCTTGTATTGTTGCGTGCTTTTCCTAAATAAGATCAGAATCAAGAGGGGTGGGGGATGGGGGAGCATCTCTCTCTGTGGAAGAAGAGAGAGGAGGCTTGGCACCCAAGGGCTGTGAAGGACTACGCCAGGTAGTCCAAGTTCCAGTGTGGAACAGGAGCTTTGAAGTGGTGTGGTTGGAAGGAGACGTTAGGAACCAAATGGGTACAATCTGAGTGGAGTACAAAGAAATACATGCTTCCCCTAAACACCTGTTGAGAAAGAATCAGGCACCTCGGGGGGTTTCTTCCGGGGCATGGAGCTGGAATTGTAGTTGGTAGGGACAACTGGCGTTCTTGCAATCACACGAGAAAGGACTTTGAAGAACTCTATGACTAACCAATCCATTCGCTCTTTCGCAGTTCACCTTCTTCAACATACCCCACAACTGAACCTCAAATCCCTAAACCAGTAATTCTAGTAGCTCTAATATGAATTATTCCTACAGTAAACATTTGGCATATAAAAGATACTAATTTGGCATATAACTGATACTATATACGATTAGGCATATAATATTATATAGTGATATAAGTATTCGAATACTGTGAGCGTTATCGTGGATGTATGTATGTATGATGTAGGAGCATAGAAACAGGGATTCAAATAAAATTAGGGGGATTACGAAAGACTTGCATAAAGTAACCATGCTGAAATTTGAAGGAAATAATCTTGTTAATGATATTGCAGCTGTTGTGCGCTGAGGTATTAATGAGCCGCAGCAGTGAGTCAGTTGAGAAATAGTGTAGGACTAATTTGTAGCAGGAAGGACAAAGAGGACATACATTTGGAAGGCATTTAAAAATTTGGATATATGTGGTTAAGAAGAGAAAGCAGTTTAGGATGATGTCTAGATATTCCGCTAGTATGGCTGGATTTCCCTTTTGAAAATGCATGGGATACCAGAGGAGGAGCACGGTTAAGGGAAAGTGGCTGGATTTTTGTTTGAAGACAGAGAATTTGAGGTGGTGGTGGCAGATTATTGATGAAGAAAAATGCAGTATGAGGTGGGAAATACATGCTCAAAATTCTGGTCTGGTTGGAGGTGCACATTTGGGACTCTAAACTAGAGGCAGCATTGAGCATGGACACTGCCATTTTTTTCTGCATTGGTGAAGCTGGTCTTCCCCTCCGCACACCTGTGTGCCCCATCTTTAGCTTCTCAGTCCAAGGTTATGACAGTTCTGTTTGATCCAAGAACTTGACCTCAGCCTTCACCCCATTCTTTATCTTATACCCACATTGAATTGGTGGGAAATCTGTTGACACTACCTACAAATATACTCAAAGTGGAAACAGTTCCCGGTGCACCTGTGCCCTCATCCCTCTCCAAGCCATTATGGTTTCGCACCTGGGTCACTACAGTAGCCTCTAAGTGGTTAACTAGGTTCTAGCTTTAATCACGAAGAACTACTCTCAACACTGCAGCCAGAGTTCTCTTCTAAGTACATGTCAAATCATACCACCCCTCTGCTCAAAATCCTGAAGTGGTGTCCATTTCATTCATGATAAAAACCAACATGTTGTCAGTGGATTGTATAAGCTGCCCACGTTACTTCCTGGCTCACCACCTCCTCTTCTGTCCTTCTGCATGTGCCCAGCGCGTTTGAGCCTGTGGACCTTTTCCCGGGCTGTTTTCTCTCCCTGATAACCTCTCAGTCTGAGCACTTTCACTGTGTGTCCTGATCTGCAGAAACTTCACTTTCTCAAGAGGACTTGCACTGTTTGAAAATACACCTTGTTCAGGCCCTTTTTCCCTCCTGTACATGTTCTTTTCCATATAACTTCCCTTCTAACATCTATAACTTATTTATGCTTAACATCGTTTTGCTGTCTCTGCCATTGAAATGTAAGCCACATCAAGTTAGGAATATTTACTTCTTTCCTCTACAGATGGAGGAGTACGAAGACTACCAGAAACCAATAAGTGCTTAATAAATATTTGTTGTATTAGACAATGGAGAAGAAATGACACTAATATTTCTTAAAAATTTTTCTTAGAAGTTTTTAATACAGTCAACAGAATATGGTTTTAGAAACACTAGTTTTAGGAAAAATATACTATAGATAGGTTTAGATAAAATATGAACTGAATGTTTTCAGAGCTATGTAAACCAAGCTACCTGACAAGAAACACAATTTGTGAAGACATTAAAGGTTTTTCATATGTGTGGATATTCACTTCTTAACAGGGGAACAGTTTTTTCCCTCCCATTATCCTTTGCTCTAGTGAGTAGTTTTCCATTAAAAAGCTTCCTGATTGATTGTCAGTGGGACAAGCTCAAATCCCTCTTATCTTTAAATAACCTGTCTAGGCAAACAATAAGAAGAGAAAAAAAAAAGAAAAACTATATGGGACAAAACAATATTTTGTAGTATAGTTGGGTAATTATTGCCTTTGGTAGTTTCAGCAAATTCAATTTTCTTCTTTGCTTGAGCCTATTTCTTTGATATTAGTTCTGTAGATGGGCTGGATAGAAATAGTATGGTCAGAAGAGGAAAATACCAAAATGAATTACATATAACAAGTATGCATATGAATGGGTAAGATAATAATGAAATAATGAAATATTTTAATAGCTAAATATTATCCCATTCATCAATTTAAAAATCTGGCTTTAATTATGATCTTTATAGGTCCAGTATTTATGTTTCATTAGCTCAAAAGCTATGAGCATATTTTATAAATTCTAACGCATTTAATATCAGAAATATAAATTGCACTTTTTTTCTTCTTCATCATGCATCATCATGAGTTTGGGATTAGGAACTGGCTTAAATTTCTATTAATGTATAAGGAAAATAGCGTTTTTCCTAAATGCTGTGGAAATAATATAAAACATATATAATTGGTACTTAACATACCATTATAAAAATAACTAAATGTTTTACATATCTTAAGAGGCTATATTGTGTTGATATCTTGCAGATTTTATTTTATATCATTGGTTCATTAATGAAGCTAAGAATGATAAATTGGCTGTGCCTTTTTTCTTTTACAGATTTTGAGTTTTTGTATTTTATTAGCTTATACTTTAAAATATAATATTTACCTTGGGCATTTGTTTTGTTAACTGCTCATGTTTTTTTAGTCTCATTTTATCCACCATCTTGGACTCTCTTTTTTTTTTTATTTTTTTAAAGATTTTATTTATTAATTTGTCAGAGACAGAGGGAGAGAGAGCGAATGAGCACAGGAAGACAGAAAAGCAGGCAGAGGCAGAAGCAGGCTCCCTGTCAGGCAAGGAGCCCGATGTGGGACTCGATCCCAGGACCCTGGGATCATGACCTGAGCCGAAGGCAGCCGCTTAACCACCTGAGCCACCCAGGCGCCCCCATCTTTGACTTTCTTACAACTCATTTCCAGAAGTACTTTTTTTGTTTGTCTGTTTAGACTAATGGCTCTAAACCGGGAACATTTGGCCATGTTTGTGGACTCCTTTGGTTGTCACAACTCAGGGAGAAGGAGACTCCTGGCATCTAGTGTGTGGAGGACAGAGATACTGCTAAACATCCTATAATGCACAGGCCAGCACACATGTGGGAGTGGAGTGAAAAGCCACTACAGATTAGTCTTTGAGGAAGTGAGGGATAAAAGCTCTGTTTTCAGGTTTCTTGATCTGTCTAATGTATTCTGTGACAGAGCCATTTTGTGAGAGAGAATGGGTGATGTGGGCGGGCTCTTCAGCTGGGGATGACATTGCCTTTTAATAATCCATCTTAAGATGATAGGCAGAAATATAGCATACAGACCTGGAGTTAGAGAAGTATATCCTCTCTCAATCTCCTTTATAGTGAAATTTAGTTGCCATGGAGCCGAGATTCTGCAAAAAAAGAGAATCTCCGTGATTATGACTTAAAAAATTAAGAAAACTTGAGAGACTTCCATGATGGATTGCAGTTATTGGATACGTTAAAATTACTAGATTTATATGAATGGTAGATTGTTAGTCCGTCTTTGATTTTTCTTTTCCAAGTGTATGACCTTCATTAGACCTTTCCTATGATTATAATAGATCTTTCCCACCCCCCAGCTTCCTGCCCTTCCAGCTTCTCCCTCCTGGTTTCCTCTCCTCCAGTGTGTTTCTCTCTCTCTCCTTTTTATTCTGACATTACTGGCAGTAGCCCTGTTGTAGGATTACAGATGCTAACTATTAGCAGCTTTGGCTTATGTCCCTAGTGGGAGCGATGGAAAGTGTACAGAAAAGCTAAAAGGGGCTCACAGTTCTCCTAATGCAATGGCTCTCACATTCCACACGTACAGTCACTGCTACCCTAGGGGAAATTTGTATATACTGTATACGCAACTACATGCTTTAGAAAAACCTATTTAAACGTCTCCCCTCATATTTCAGAATGAAACAAAGTACTAGTTAAAAACTATTTAGGAATCGTATGATGTGTTAGTGCTTGTTATCTCCTAGAAGTGTGGCATGTTGGGTGTCAGTAATTAAAAGTCTAGTTTCACGTTTGTACGTCTTGAAGACTGTCATACATTTTACTGGTAATTGAAATAAACAGTAAATCAGTCTCTTCTTTGTACACAGGTTGTGCTTGCCTCTAAGTTTCTACAGAAAAATAGCAAGGGAATGAAGTTTAGGGGCTGGAGGTATAAAGACGGAGGATGAAAGAAACGAAGGTAATTTCACTTCAGAAGACTGAGAATACCACAGGAAGGGGTTTGTGCTGTCACTTTTATTGGAATACAGATTTGCAGAGAATTTAGACATCCTTTGGAAAACCAGACAAAAGACCCTTAAACTGATCATAAATAGGATGAGAACCCAGAGTATCCAATTCCTTGGGAATTCGTAGAAATTCTCCATAAAACTGAACTCTGTGTCAGTGTATTTATGATTCATTTCATCATTCAAATCTCTAAGACCCTTACTCCCTGCCAAACGTTCTTCTAGCTGCTGGACATTCAAATACAAACAATACAGATAGGCTTCTGGCCTTCCTGAGCCTACCTGATGTGATTGGTTTCTTATTGTTAGATAATTTGTGAGCCCATCAGCCTGGATTGTTCCCCTCGTCTGTTCTGGATTACATTAGTGGGGCTGAACATTTAGACAGAGTATACTTTGGTATTTTGATAACTTACCACAGGAAGAGATACCAATTAGGGGAAGGTTTTGTGCCTCTAGCTCTAGCCACGAGTGGCCACACGCCTTTAGTGGGGTCAGGGAAGACAAGGGACATTCTGGAGATAGCCTTGTTTAGTTTGGTTTGGCGTCAGAGAGAACATGAGCGATCTATTCTGCTCTCTGTCCTTGATGGGCATTCAGCTGCTCTTACCCCCGCCTCTTCTGCTCAACACGCATCTTTCTTTGTTTCCACTCTGTCGTCCTTCTGTGCTGTGTATTCAGGGGTTGTAAATTTTGAATAACTCTAATGTCTATAGCATTTCCCAAATTGTAGATCTGGACGTATTGCAGGGCAGTGGGGCCTCCCAAAGAGCCTGTTTTGCTTGACTAAGTTCTTTTGCTGTATTGATTTAGTATAAGAATTTCTGGGATAACATTCAATTTCTTCATGGTTCTTAAAATCTGAGGCATCAACAAGGGCTTTGTATTCCAGACAAGAGACACAAAATGAAAAAAAAACAAAAAACAAGAAGCAAACTGTTGTCAAATTGGTGGAACACACAAATCTCTAGAGACCGGAATTTTTTTTCAGGGCTGGTTCCTGTAATGCTGCGTAATTTTCCTCCTTGGGCATTCACTGCATTTGCCTTATTACCAAAAAATAACCGTGAAAAGCTAAACTGAACCAGAGCAGCTGTTACGTTCTTACTTCTGAA
Source organism: Mustela nigripes (assembly GCF_022355385.1). Taxonomy (NCBI): domain Eukaryota; kingdom Metazoa; phylum Chordata; class Mammalia; order Carnivora; family Mustelidae; genus Mustela; species Mustela nigripes. Next base: position 8,901,978 of record NC_081560.1, on the reverse strand, counting down.
AAATGCTTCTAATCCTTAGTATTCCGTTCTAGTTCCAGTGGTCCTGGATTTCTCTTCCCATGTCAATACTAAGACATGAAAACAAGCCGCTAAATCGAAAGGTTGACGTCCCAGTATCTCCTAATGAAAACGATTCTTGAACTATTCTGTCTGGAACAGGAGAATATATATTTATATGTAAGAAATGCTTTGAACTTCCACTGTCTTGTTTTTCACAGTACTGGGTGAATTCTCATGAAGTTTCTTTCATATTTAATTTATTCACTTTTACTCCTATACACAGAGGATTCTATCATGTTATTTCTACAATTTCATCAATTTTAGAAGCCTACACTTGGAAGTAAGAAGAACCATTGCATAGAAATTTAGAAATCATCACATTTAGTTCTTCCGCTTCACCTGTGAGAGTGACGTTTCTTTCATTGGCTGTAATCTAGTAACACCGAATGTCTTTGTGTTGCCTGTCCTTTATTGTTCTCATAAGCTACTCAGAACATAGTCCCATGTGCCTATATTTCTTTCATATTAATTTTGATTATTTAAATATCTAATTTTATCATAGTACTCTGAATTTTGATGCAATGGATTTATGAAACTGGCCCCCCCACCAAAAGTTAGTTATAATTGGCTATTTTCTTATTAGGTATTACTCCATACAATTCAAAACACTGACTTTGGGGATATTTAATTATAAATTAAAGACTCCATTCTACCTCTGCAAGAAGTTACCTAACGACTTCTGTTTGATCTCTGGTATATAATCCTATATGATTAAGATTTTTAAAAATTTCCATTAGAATTTTTCCAATTTGGCAATACTAGTTCTCATAATCAGATCTTAATATGGAAAATATGCATCCACTGAGTTATTCCTCAAAACAGTAAGTATTTTATTACAAATTGGACATTTCTTCTATAGATAGAATGCAGAGAAACAAACATGCAATATTACTCTTTCAGTTCCAAGTCCTATAGTCAGTCTGTTTATATTCCTAAAAACCAAGGGCAGAGGCCAGAGTGAACTTGATCAGGATCCCAATTTCTTTAAACCTAAATTTGGATTTAAAGCCACACAGCAAGCAATTGCTGTGTTATATGGTGTGATTTGAGGGCACCCTTGCTCCCTAAATACAAACTCCAAATTAACAAATGAATTCACTAGTTCAGAAAAACTGAGAATTATATAAAATACACATTTTCCTGGCTGAGATAAAGCAGGTGTTGTGTTTAGTTCAATGTAAATTAAGCTTATACTGGTTTAATTAGCCTGTTCATCTCTGATCGCTTAGCTAGAATAAGCTGTCTTGGTGATGTAGAAGTTTTGAGAGAGAGCAAGAGAGAAAGAAGGGGTGAGGCATAGAGGGGTGATTTGGAGGTGGTAATAAAAGCTGTCAGGAGAAAGTAGGGGGTTTGGAGTCAGGGCTCCTCTGGACAGTGTATCATCATGGAGAACTTTGCATGACCAGCGAGTGGCTTGGGATGTAGACAACAACTGAAAGTAGAACCCTACAAAGTCATGAGGGGGTGTGTGTCGTGACCAAGGAAAAACCCATTTCATCCGCACTATGACCACCCATGAAGTAGTTCCTCCTTTTGAACATGGGTTTTACTGAACCGATGTGCAGGGGTCTCTCCGCCATTACTGTTCGCCACCATTCTCTGGATGTTTCTTGATGTCTAGCAAAGGGTGGTGTTATTATGTTTTATTCAGTTTAAGGAAGGACTTCGTCATGGGCTTCTCTGTCTTGGGACAATGTGAGACTTTGGTTCTCTGGAGGCGGGGGTGTGGATTGACTGCAGACCTGTGAGTCCTTCCCCTTCTCTCACTTCTAGTGCTATTGTGAGGGAACTTTCTTGTTCTCTCGGCTCCGTTTACCTCTTCCCTCTGAGGCTGGCATCCCAGCCATAAGGACTATGAAGCAGAGACTTTTTAAGGAAGTTCTTAAGATTGGTATAGAAGGTAGAGAAGGCACAGCTCTGGGAGACTTTAGCCATTGACAGCCCCATTACATGGGAACAGTATAAGAGAAATAGTAGAAAGAACTAGTTCACAGGCCCTTAAAAAGTTTTATCACAATGTGACACATACAGTGAGTTGGTATTTTTGCAATTCTGTTGAATAATCATTGAATGTTTAAAATTCTAATGGGAACGGCTCCAATATAATTAAGACGGCATGTCAGTAAAGTTGGTACGTTCAACCTAGTGCATTGTTTATTCACAGAACAAATCATTGGATCTAGGTAGATGTAAATACTGCCTTCTAATCTGTTGCTTTTTCACATTTGTGACATATTCATTTATTTTGCCTGTTTCTCTCTACTGTAATGATAGATAAACCATCTGATTTCTATATAAATAGTTTACACCAAACATATGGATTTATTTATAGACAATGCTTTAATCCCACAACGTCTTAAATATGATGCCTCATAATATTTTTAAACACACAGGGCTAACAATCTGTTTAAATCTGTTTATATTTTTTAACATCAAAGACATGCAACTTTAAAAGTGAGAAACTATTTTCGTTATTAGTTGGCTAAAAGAAGTAATGATTGAAGGTCATTGACACACCTACCCAAACACAGTTTCCTATGAATTGTGCTTTTATGCAGCCTTCTTGAAAAAGCCTGAACATATGAAAACATCAGGTGTTTAGAGAACCATTGAATATCAGGAACTTGGTAACTGAGTAAGAGGTGAATGAAACTGAGAGGATTAAGGGGTTAACCCGGTTAAATAGCCTGTCCTGCAGGACTGAACAGACTGAAGCGATATTTTCAAAATTGAGGAAGAAAGGTTTCAGACCTTTCTAAAACTTTTATAGGATATAGGGGAGCCTGGGTGGCTCAGTGGGTTAAGCCTCTGCCTTCAGCTCAGGTCATGATCTCAGGGTTCTGGGATCGAGCCCCGCAATCGGAAGCGGGGAGGAGCCTGCTTCCTCCTCTCTCTCTGCCTGCCTCTCTGCCTACTTGTGATGTCTCTCTCTCTCTGTCAAATAACAAAAATTAAAAAAAAAAAAGGGTATAGATGAGTGACTAACAGGAAAGGAAATGTATGAAGAAAACGATCTTTTTTTATTTTGGAATAAATGCTTTAAAACTGGAAGGTAAAGAACGGGTTTTTACAGATATAACACATTGCTCGAGTTGTCTCATTCACGTTAAAACAATGTGAAGGGAGGCCCTGTGTGTGTGTGTGTGTGTGTGTGTGTGTGTGTGTTACACTTTCTCTGGGCTCCAAACTATTCACAGTTAAACAGGCTTTTACTCAAACATTGTAACAGTAATTGCCAAAGCACTACACTAAGCTCTGCCTGTTGCTGGTTATCTTGGCACAAAGAATAAGTAACGGGAAAAACACCCTCTGGGAAAGTTTAAAGACTTTGTGTCCCTTTTTTACTTTAATAATTACAACAGTGCTAATTCACAGCCTCTTCTGCCTCTAGATACTTAGGTTTAAGTAGCCTCACAATTACGAATGTTGCCATCAGCTACTCCCGAGTCCTTCTGAATATTTATCAGATGTTCCCTACCTTTCTTTAAATGCTTCATTCTTTTCTGTTTTCTTTTTTTTCTTCCTCCTTGCCTTCTTTTTTCCCTTCCCTCTCTCTCTTTCTCCCTCCTTTTTATTTATTTTTTCCTTTTCCTTTCTTTCCTTTTCTTTATTGCCGAAGTTGTTCCACTTGAAGCTAAAATGAGTGGAGGCTCACATTTGTTCTCTATCGAAATAGGTTTGTTTTACGGATAGGTTTCATTGAAAACATTAAAGTTTGAAGATTATTTTCTCAACTTTAATGAGTGATAATTTTATTTGCAACATCTTTTTATTTTCCTTCTTAAATTAAATTGTATGTATTTAACATATGGTTGCTGAGGCTCTTTCTCCTCTCTTTACTTCTCTGAATCAGCGGCCTTCTCTGTGCTAGACATTGTACTGACAAATAATGATAGTCGTGGCCTCTATTTGTTCGTCAAGCCAACCACTGAATTATTTATGTTGGATCTACCATAATGTAATATTCACCACGGTCTTTTGAAATATATATCACTGTCCTCAGTTGATGTATTAAAGTGAAAATGAAAACAAGGTTCAGAAGAGTTAAGTGATACCACTAAGGTTAATAACCAATAAATAAAATCGCTGTGATTCAAGCCTAGTTCTTCTGAAATTCAAACATTGGTCCCTGAGATGTGCCCTTTGGATTGGATATGAGAGCAGGTGGAGGAGTTTGTTCCTGGTTTTCTTCACTTCCGTCCTGATTGCTCACTAAGGACAGACTGGTTGGCTCCACTTTCCCCAACATTTATTCTATGAATTTCTAAGAACTATCTTACACTCTTAGAGTCAACAGAAACTCTTCATGACTTCCACTTTAAATGTGAATGCATATGTGTCTCAAAAGGTGGCCATCATCAGTAAGTTATTTTAAGCACCTTTTGAGAAGAATGTTATGGAGATAATGAAATTTGCCCAGTGCAGCCATGATGACTGTGATCCATTCTCTTTATTTAAGAATTAATAACATGGAAATAAGCAGAATCAGGGAATTGGGATTTAGAACACTTGGGTTTTTTCCGCTCTGCCACCAGAATCTGAATTTTGGGGCTAACATCTGTATTTTTATTGGCTTCAACTTCCTTATCAATGATATCAAACAATTATCTGAGGTTGTATTTAAGGTAAAAATGTGATGCTAAATTTTTACTGTTATTTCTAATAGCGGCTCAATATGTTTTAATTTTTGTTTTTGTGCTCTGCTTGGTCCTCTTAGTGTCAGACTCCGCTAAATACCATTGAAGGATTGCTGCCTTCTTTCTGAGAGCTTGAATTATAGTTTCCCAGGTGGATATTAGTACTTCATGAAGGATGATTGGAGTTGCTGAATATTTTACAAAGGAAAAGTGTGTGGCTTGAATGATAATTTAACTATCTTGATAAATTCCTCCTTTGTAGTTGAAGAAAGACAGTTTTGAAACATTAGACTTCAAAGAAAAACAGGAGAGGCATTGAACATATCTGTAAATACTTCATAATTGCAAGAAAGTGGTTCATAGAAACACTCACCCTAATTAGAGTGAGATAAGCATAAAAATAGTATGCCATCTTTTATTTTGCAAATAATGTCACTATCTTATTTTTTCTGTATTCAGTGATAATTTACTATGTTAGTTCTGCTAAAAGTTAAGGAAATAAAAATGTAAGAATTACTTCACTAATATACTCTGTTCCAAAAATTGCACTTGAACATGGAAACACTTAATTTGAAACACACTTTTTCATAATATTAATATTATGAGATCTGTGGTGGTCATCTTCCCAGACCAATCCATAAACATTTTGCAAATTCATAACAGCTTAACTACGACACATTTATATTAAAACATAAAGTAAGCAGTCCTGTTGAGATTATAAGAAAGGTCCAAAAACAATGAAAGGGAGTTATTTTTAGTGCTCTGGCTGAGAGGGAAGACAGGTTTCAGGGAGCCGCAGTCCCCCCACGAAGCAGCAGCAAGTGGATCTGGCCACACCTACTGTTTGCATTTTGTCCATGGGTCTTTCATCCAACAGCAGCAAAGTTCAAGAGTTATGATAAAGATCCTAGATCCCTCATAGCCAAAATATTTATTATTTTCCAACTTTACAGGAAAAAATAATAGCTGGTTCATGAATTAGAGGAGGACTCAAAGCTAGAGGGAAACCTTTGCAAATTCTAATGGTGATTTCTGTCTTGTGAATTCCAAGGGACAGTGGTTGTTTCTCCTTAGGCATTCTGTCTCCAGAGACAAGGCTCATACCTGGCACATAGTAGGTGCTTAATAAATCAACATTGATGTGATGTTAGTAAAATTTCAAGGGCTTGACAAATTGATGTCTCTAGCTCTTTCTCATTTGTCATCTCACTTATGAAATGATCTGAATATTATTTTCAGAGAGTATAGCCTATATCTTACCTTCTTTTTGGAATACACTGAGTTTCTCCCTCTCATCCAATGTAGGGTTGAGTTTGTATGGGCCCTTGAGATTAGAATAAATATTCTGTTTCAGAAGTATATGCTTATAACGCTATCTGATAACACTTAGTAATTACTTGATTCAATCTTTTTTCCTCAGGTATTTTTGTTTACATAATTTATGAAATCAAGAGAGATGTGTTAAAATTGTTTATCTCCACTTTTTATTGCTTTACAGATGTGTCAGTGCATATAGCCTGCTTTTTACCTAAAATTATCTCTACCAGTAAAACAAACCCTCTCAATCCCATATAATAAAGTGTATACTGAATTCTTGATTGCATAATATTGAATTGTATTCATTTTTTTCTTGTTTTCATTTGTCTAGTTTTATCCAACAGTATCTTCTGATGGCCCCAGAAAAGAGAAGGCGATTATGTCTCATTTTTATCTCCTTTTCCCTCCCCTTATACAACAAGAGCAAAACAAATAGAAGGAAAATGTCTTTCTTGTATTTACTATATTTTTCCCTGTTGTATTTACTTTTTTCTCTGCACCTTTCCCCTCAAGAACTATAAACTGTGCCCTGATTTGAATTATGTGTATTAAATTATATGTTAAATCATATATCTTATCTTATTAAATTATGTTACTTGATAAAATAACTTTATCATGGTTATTGAAATCTAGATTGTATGTTTAATTGAATCTTTACTTTCCTCCAGTTTCCTATCATGATTTAGCCATTCAGATCTTAAAGAAAAAACAACAACCACACCTTAGCTCTCTTACAGTTTCTTGTTGTTGCTTTTGTGTGTGTGTGTGTGTATGTGTGTGATATTTGAAATGGACTGTCATTGTCTTCATAAATGAATGATAATTTGACTGAGTAAAGAATTTCGGGGTCACTCTCCTTTTTCTAAGCTGTGTTATCTTCTGACATCTTACATTACAGAAGACAAATCTGTGATAACTTCATTTCTTTTTGTGTTGAAGGTGGCACGTTTCTTCTACCTGGAAGTTTATAGCATTCTTTATTCCTGAAATTCAGTAACTTTCCCAGAGAATGTTTTCATGTAGTTCATTTCATTAATTTTATATTATCTACTTTTTAAGAATATGCAGTACATTCAAATGACTTACCTGTAGTTTCTAAACCTAATAAATGTCAAAGCTAGCACCTGAAATCAGTCTCTTACATCCTGCTTCTACAGACTTTTCTCCCTCAGTCCACTAGTCCTTAATCTTAAAATGTTTCCCGTAGTGTAGAAGCAGTATGGAGGTTCCTAAAACATTAAAACGGAACTATCCTACAACCCAGCAATTAGGCTACTATGTATTTGCCCAAAGAATACAAAAATACAAATTCGAAGGGATACATGCACCCCAGTGTTTATAGCAGCAATTGTCTACAATAGCCAAACTATGGAAACGGCCCCAGTGTCCATTGACTGATGAATGGAAAAGCAAGATGTAATAAACATGTATATAACAGAACATTCCTCAGTCATCAAAAAGAATGCAATCTTGCTGTTGGCTGTGGGTTGCCTGGGGCTAGAGAGTATTATGCTAAGCAAAGTAAGTCAGTCTGAAAAAGACATACCATAAGATTTCTCTCATATGTGGGTCTTAGGAAACAAAACATATGATCTTAGGGGACACAAAGAAAACCAAGAAACACTCTCACCTAGAGTGAAAACCCTGAGGGCTGCTGGAGGGGAGATGGGGGAAGGAGGGGTTGAATGGGCGACAGGCATTAAGGAGGGCACTTGGGATGAGCACTGAGTATTGTAGGCCAGTAGTGAATCATTAAACTGTACTCCTGAAACTAACTTGACACTGTATGTTGATTAACTGGAATTTAAATCCAAAGAAAATAAAAAGGCTTTTACTGCCTGTAGCTGTATTTGTTCATACAGCAAAAGTCTGAAGCCTAAGTTGTATTTCCCTTAGAAATATTTTCTAAAAACTCTTGTCATTTTGCTAACACCGTTGGGGAAAACCTTTTCATAAGGGAAAAGTGATTCTGAGGGTGCATATTTGTCTCAGAAGATCACCCCGTCTGAGTCTAGTGAGTCTGGGAAGAACATGAGCAAGCTCTAGAGCATGAACACCCTCGGTTCAGGTAGCCTCTGCTCTAATGGGAGCTGCGGGAGGCAGGCGGCCCCGCTGGGGAAGCAGTAAGTGAGAATAACTGGCAGCTGTCCCAAAATAGCCAGGAGGATTGTACTCCACAGCACACAGGCAGGGCCGCTCTTGGTAACGTGCATTTTTATGCCACAAAATGGAGCCTACAAGTACTCTTCTGGAGCTAACTCTCTAGGACCTTGTATCCCCCGTGTTTGGTATGGCCTGGCTTACACAGAACTAGTTCTTTCTCTTTTTCCCCTCTCTCCCTCTCTCTCTCTTCTTTCCTCTGAAAACTTCTCAAGGAACATCTTTGTAGAAAGGGAATTCAGTCAAAGAGCTTAGAACTCTCTTACTCAGGCTTTAACCAGGTGCATATGCCCTGCCTTTCCAGAACGAAGGATGGATTTTTGTGAAGCCTGAATCCCTCTGGTCTGAAAGGGTAACAGTAAGTGTACAGTTGTTTTCCCATAATTCTTTCGTATGTTTTTTTTTTTTTTTAAGATTTTATTTATTTGACAGAGAGAAATCACAAGTAGATGGAGAGGCAGGCAGAGAGAGAGAGAGGGAAGCAGGCTCCCCGCCGAGCAGAGAGCCCGATGCGGGACTCGATCCCAGGACCCTGAGATCATGACCTGAGCCAAAGGCAGCAGCTTAACCCACTGAGCCACCCAGGCGCCCCTCTTTCAGATGTTTTATATTATTGACATGGCTGAGCAGAAGAGTTCCTCTGAGTTTTTGATTGTTTTGAAACTCGCAGTTCCCTTTCCCATAGTCTTAATATTTACATATTAGGGTATGGATACATTATAACATCTCACAGTGGAACGTAAAGAAAATTTCTATCAGTTTATGTGTTGCAAATGACAAAGGGAAATTATCCCTGAAGAAACATTCCTACATTGAAATAGGATTGTAGGGAAAAAAATTAATAAGATTCCAATAGGCAGTCTGTGTATGGGCTGAAATTTAATTCAGTGCTTCAGTATATTTGTGCTTGGCATAAAGGAGATTTGAAATAGTGTAGTGAGTTTTCCAGCGCAGCATTTTGGGGTTGTCAATTACCATACACTATACCGTGTAACCAGAACTTGACGTAAACTAGGACTGTAAGGAACCTTAGCAGTCACTTAATCTACTTCCTCTATTTCGCAAGTGGGGAAACAGACTCATGGGAGAAAATGGTCTAAGCACGGAACTAACTGGAGGCAGAACCTAGCCCCAAAGCCACAGTTAGGGTTGCCTCATGCCAAGCTTTCCACAGTTTATCAGGTTTCCTTCTGTGTCCTGCAACCCATTGCTTGGATATGTTAATGCTTTCTAGAGGATACATTTGAGCTCCTCTGATTCTAGGGTATTTTGCCAAAGTAATATGCCATTGCTGGTGCCATCCTCCAATATAAGTGTTGTAAAATTATTCCCAGCATGGAAGGTAAAACAGTTGAAAAACTGTGCAGCAGGCATACCCATGGCCAGCTGAAAAAAGATCATTTATTTTACATCTTATCTTATATCACAGGAATAGGCCAAAGTACACCAAACTATTGAGTTACCAGGATTACATCTGTTAGATATCAATCTGACATCTCATTTTGGTTATTTTAGGCCATCTGAGTAATGCCGTAACTATAGTAGGTCAGTGGTTTTTAACTTGTGGCTGTGTATTAAAACCATCCAGGGATAAGTTAAATCAGAATCTCTGATGGGGTGCTGGCCTACAATACTCAGGAGGGTCGCCTGGGTGGCTCAGTCATTAGGCATCTTTCTTCAGGTCAGGTCATGACCCCGGGGTTCTGGGATGGAGCCCCAGAGCAGGCTCCCTTCTCACTGGGAAGCTTCCTTCTCCCTCTCCCACTCCCCCTGCTTGTGTTCCCCTCTCAGCTATGTCCTTCTCTGTCAAAAATAAATAAATAAATAAATAAATAACATCTTAGAAAAAAAATCTCTGGAAGGAGAGTCTAAACATTGATATTTAAAGGTTTCTGGTTTTGTTAAATTTATTAAACTTTTTTGCTAATAATGCAGTATCATAATGTTTTTGAATTTCCTTAGCACAGAAGGTACTTTTAATCATAGTACTTAGAAATGTAGATTGATAGTAAATCTATTTGTAATCATAATAAAACAAAAATTAGAAATAAATTAATTTCAGAGATACTCTAATTCTCTCGTGCAGCGGCATTTGGATCTCCTTGGTTTTGACCCATAGTCAATCTATAAAATAAGAATCATAATACTTATCTCTTAAGCATGAGAATTAAATTAGCCCCGTGATACATTGTGCACATAGAGAGTGCCCCATGATGATGATGAGATAGGGGTGATCACATTTACTAATAATACTGTAACATCAGGTAGTTAAATAACTTTCTCACACACCTAATTAAGGCTAGAGTGAGGATTCCATTTTGCAACGTGTTCATCATAATCCAAAATCTTACCACCAGTTTCAACTGATTTAGTGTGAAGGTAAAGATAGTTTGAGGCTAATAGAGTGGCATAGAGAAATGCAAAATGTCAAGCAAAGTCCATGTACATGTGCAAAGCACTTTTAGATTTTATTTTATTTATTTGACAGAGAGAGAGATCACAAGTAGGCAGAGAGGCAGACAGAGGGGAGATGGGGAAGCAGGCTTCCTGCTGAGCAGAGCACCCAATGCCAGACTTGATCCCAGGACCCTGAGACCATGCATGACCTGAGCTGAAGACAGAGGCTTAATCCACTGAGCCACCCAGGTGCCCCACATGCAAAGCACTTTTAAATGAGACATGTTTCTGTATATGGACATTAGGTAGGAAGCATAAGTTAAAAAAAGGGGAAATAGGGCCATGGAGGTGATTTTTTTTTTTTTTTTTTGAAGGTGATATTTTGCAGGCGTGACCCCCTGAGGGCACTTGAAATTCAGGTTAAAATCATTTGAATTTCAACATTCAGGTGAAATTTTTCCCTTGTGCCCATATAATGTAATCATTTGAAACCTTGTCACACTTCAACTGAAAGTAATTTACAGCCATTTCTATTGAGAGTTTATCATGAACAACACCCTTTTAACAATATGAAATACTGTCCAATCACTATGGTTGCCATATCTAATGGCTCTTCTGCCCATGATCCCATAAATTACTTTAATGGAGCAGTAATTTTCTCTCATAAGTTAGAGATTTTTGTGGCTAATCTTTCTAGAACATATGTTCACAGACACTGAAGACAGCACTCTGACTTACAGTGCTGGGTAATAACAGAGATATACTTCAAAGGAGCGATTTCCTTACTGACCCTTGGTAAGAAAGCAGGAGAATGATGCAAAACCCATGAGTTGGTTTGTTAATTAGGAGACCAATCACTCATCTCCGCTGACTTTTACACGTGTAGGAAGGATGCCAGCTATGACCAGCTCACAAGCTGGGGAGATAAGCAACATCTAACACCCATACTCCTTCCTTATTATGGGCTTTTAATCCTCAATGCAAGAGCAAAGATCAGTGCTGTCAAATTGCATTTTATCCTCTTGGAAAGACTGTTGAGATAAGGTGAAGGATGAACAAAGCCTTTCTACATTGGTGGATTTGTTTATCAGTGTCTGCGCTAATTATACTAATCACATGACTCTACCATACTAGGAAACCAGTTAGTGGTTTGTTTGTTTGTTTGTTTGTTTTTACCACTGCTATGGTTGTTTGTTAAAACATGAAATATCCCAGTGGTACCAGAATCCTTCAGCAGGAGAAGGTGATGTCATGGTTTCAGAATGAGGGTTACCGGTCTTCTCTGTCCCACCTCCCAAACATGTTTTATCGATTCGTATTTGATTAAGAAAAGCAACGACATGCTAAGCATTTGTAAACTTTGTATAAGTGGTAACAAAAAGTACCAAAAGTAAAACAGCATTTGTTACACTAGTCTTGAAGTTCAAGAAATGTCTCATACATGAATCGCAAAGTGATAAAACCTACATTCAAAGCATTGGTAGTGAAACTTTCAAAGATATTTGTGTTTTTTTAGTGACAAAAAGACTCCTCCCTTCTTTCTCTTTCTTATGGACATTCCATTTTATTAAGAATATGAAAAATGTCATTTATGTTTCTTTAAAAGGTATTCTAAAACCAAGGAATCAAAGAAATAAATGTCCAGTATAGATTTTACAAGATAGGAAAAGGTATCTATAGTAAATGACAAAGTACAACACAACACAATTTGAGGGACTTTAATCATTTGAATTTCTCACAGCTACAGAGTTCATTCAAGTTCATTATGAGTGGGTTGTGTGTATGTATCATTCTTTTTGGTCAAAAAGAATTTTATTTGGTACATTTCCAAGACAGGTTTATCTCCTGCATCTGTTGTTCAAAAAGACTTATAACACACTTGTTAACTTGAAACTCAGCCTGCCTTAAAATGTTTTCTAGACCCTTTTAACAATACACCATTTGCTAAATCAGAAACTCTACCATATCTTGGTAAGTTTTTGTCCTAAAGCAAAAAACCTTGTAGACCAAATTTTGATTTTCATCAGTAGACTAATGAGCTTTATCTCTGTGGGAATAATAACAAAAATTACATTAATGGTCCTAAAATTATTTCCCTTTAAAGCTTATGATACATAAACCGTAACGGTGCTAAAAATATCCTTGCAAACATCACCAAATGCTGCCTTCTTCCCAGTCAGTGGTTATTATGAGAGGAAGCCAAAGATAAGAAAAGAACCAAACTGAGAGAATCAGAGACCTCAATTCCCATCCTAGAGCTGTTGCTAGCCACTTCCCCGACCTAGGGTTTTCATTTGTAAAATTGTATACCACAGACACTGAAAATTTTAAGTATGAATTTGTGAATGTTTGTGGCAGAACCCCACTCTGTTGCTTTAAAACCAAGCTAGACACTTATTCTATAAGGAGGAACATAGCAAAAGCCATTCTCCAACATTCTCATTTTATCCTTCCTTCTGTGAAATAGATGCTGCAGCCATTCCCAGTGTCTCTAGCCTTGGGGAGCTAAAACCTCCCTTTACTTGCAACAGTATTTATGTATGCAATTGATTCTAGAAACAAGGGGATGCATTTTTAAGGATGGCTTGGTTTTCATTTGGAAAAAAAAAAAAAAACAAAAGAAAAGAAACTTTGCACTGAAAGCATTAAATCAGGTGCAGTTTATGTGGCAACAAACCAAGGAACACCAGACAGTAAATAATGCAGAGAATACTGCACATTCAAACACTCAGAAAGAAAATGAGAAGAGAAGAAACTGCACAAGTAGTGAACTAACATGGAGGGCATAAACTAAACAGTGAGTGACACAGTCTAAAATTGCTTTCATTCCTTCTTTACACTTTTCCCTCACTGGCTTCTTTATAACTTCCAATTAACCCATCCCCTTTGCTTGCAGTTTCTCTTTTTTACTGCAGACGATACTTAAAGGGGATTCTAAATTATAGATTGAGACATGTTTTGCAAAGGTATTTTGCTATTGTTTTTGGTGTGCTGCAGATTTAAAATTCCAAAGGGTGTAGGACTCACTCAACTAAAAACAATGTGGTGTCAGAATTCTAGACCAGCCCGGCCCAGCAGCAGCGACCTGCTAGCCTAGTGACTAGTGAGGCCCTGGATACTGTCCTGATGATGGAGAGCCACCCAGGTACATCATCCTGGAGCCTGGCTTTAGCCGATGATATGTGGCCAGAAGTATCCAGGGCTTGGAAAACATTTGTATATATCACATTGTTTGTCTTTATATAAGAACTTTCTTACATATGCTTCAGGTCTGGAAACAAATCCAATTTCCATCAACATACAGATTCCATTCAGAAATCAAAATTGGGGCTTTTTTTTTTTTTCTTTGTTAAGATTTTATTTATTTATTTGACAGAGATCACAAGTAGGCAGGGAGAGAGGGGGAAGCAGGCTCCCCGCCTAGCAGAGAGCCCAATATGGGGCTCGATCCCAGGACCCTGGGATCATGACCTGAGCCCAAGGCAGAGGCTTTAACCCACTGAGCCACCCAGGTGCCCCGGGGTCTTTGTTTCTATAAGTAAAGAAAAAATATATTATTTTTCAGTTTTCAAAAGTCTGTGGTGTTTCTCAAAAATAGCAAAACTGATTTGAGTGACCTAAGGACTAAGGACCCACCTCCTGACCATGTCCTTAATTTGTGAACTACACCCCACATAAGAGATCCAGCGTCCATGCCCACCAGCTCATCTAGCCTAGAATTAATTAATCACATACACCCTTGGTCTTTCGATTTTCATGAAATTCAATGTTTGCTTTTCCAATCTCTAGAACACTCTAAAAACAAAAAGTTTGCATGTGACTACAGAAAATTATGTATCACTCACTCCATTTGAATGCCCAGCGAGTAAGGCAGTTGTATAGTGAATGGTGCTAACCCTTAAAAGTCCTTTGACAAGGAATAACCCATTTGTGGTCCAATTAAAAGGAACATTTAGAAATAGCATTTCCCTGTCATTACTCAATGTATTTCTGGAGCAAAATGATGACAGACTCTTGCCCAGGTGTATGTTTGTCATGATAGCAGACATAGCTTCCGGAATGTGTATAATAATATGTGCAGTGAGAGGTAGATAGACATGAACACCAGGCATCCCATGTGTGTTTGGAGTGGGCAGATTATTTACAATGTAGAAGGTCCCAAAGGACCACATTGAGGCCATCATTTCAACTAAGCTTATGCCTACAGTGAAAACCAGACTATTGATAGTTTCACAAGGCATCAGAGGAAGGCTGCTTCAGGAGGGACAAGTACAAGAAAAGAATAAGATTCTATGTGGCAGGTAAAGGAAATTACAAACAGGTAAGATTTATCAATGGCAAGAGATCTATTTTAATTTAACATTAAATATACAAGTGTATGTTCACATAGAAAGACATACACCAAGACTTGGATGACTTTTAGTGTTGTTGCACCAGTAATAGAAATTTCCAGATCTCTTCACTTTGTCCATATCTTGTGTTCTAGAAGACCTTTTAAAACTTTTCTCTTAATTGTAGTTTACTTCCACTTTCTCATTAGTGCCAGAGTTGCAGGATATAAACTCAGGATATAATCTGAGTTATATTGTATAGTTTTTACCCATGAACTTCCTACATTTCTGCATAAGTCTCCTTTCTCTATTTTGAAAGTGGTCCCTGCTGTTGAGCCTAGGAAAACTCTCCTGGAATGAGTAGGAAAGTCTTGCAACATGATGGGTTGATGAGACTTCCGACTTACTCTCTCCCTAGTGTAGCTTAGAACACACTATTTTTTATAGCAGGTAAAAGCCAGAATGGTGTATAATCAGAAAAGAATAGTTTTACTTAAATTCATTTTTTAATTCCTTGTAGCAACTGATATCACAGAAGATAAACCAAAGAAATTATGTATAGGACTTACTACCTTACTATCCATGTCTGTTTACAGTAATTTAAAATTTGCCAAGTCTTTTTATCAAATAAATTCAGAAGCTCTGTAATGACTGAGAGGCACTTAAACTGACCTTAGAAAGCAGGTGTGTAATTGCTGACATTTTTTTTTAAATGAAGGTAAAACGATGCGATTGAAATTTAAATTCAAGGTATTAGACTGGGAGCCTTAGCTTTAAAAATACCTGTAGGTTTTTGTTTTATGATTCTATTTTAAAATGTACTCAAAGCCTACAGGTTTAGTTACAACCTCACTAATTTGTTTCCAGATATATTAAGCTTAAAGTTTAAGTATAATGTTAACACAATATTTAATTCTTAACTCATTCTTCAAAATATGTGTCTGCTTTACATTTTGGAGGAAAAATGACTCATCTAGTCTGACAGCGTGTTGACTTCATTCTTTTATAGCATTACACTTGTATGCAAACCATATATTTTTTCAAGCTTTAAAAATATGCCTCCAAATAAAAGTGGGTTTTTGAAACTTTCTGGTATCCCCCAAATGCTCTTACTTCCAATTTGAAAATTTATGCCACTTAGTGCGGTTTGGAAATAGAAGGAAAAGCAATGATATCTCTGAGGGCAGTCTTCCACAAAATGTGTTTTTAAGTTGAGGGTTCAGAAAATGTTGATCGTTTAAATGTTTATGATTGACATTGTGAAAAATGGATAGATAGCATGACTGGAACAAATGAGTAATTTAAGAGAGAACAACTTAATTGCTATATTAAAAAATGGAAAGCCTGAGTCCCCAAATAATAGATATATTCTACACTGCCTATCCCCCAGGATTTGTTTTAAGTGGGTGTTACAAGAGAAACAGCACTTATTAGCTTTAACATACTTTGATTTGTGTTCCCGACTCACCTTTTCACAAGTTCAGCCAACTGTATTAATGCATTCTCTTTATATTTTTAATCTTAAATCTTACATAAAATGTATGAGATCTCCACTTACCCTGTGTTCATTCTGGAGGAAAAACTTATGATATTGCCACATATATATT
The DNA here is from genome assembly GCF_022355385.1 of Mustela nigripes. NCBI lineage: Eukaryota > Metazoa > Chordata > Mammalia > Carnivora > Mustelidae > Mustela > Mustela nigripes. The sequence continues at coordinate 8,885,469 of NC_081560.1, read as the reverse complement.
CCTTTTTCTGGTATTCTAGTTGTGAAACTTCCTCAGTAGAAAATGAGCCTGGTACAGAACATCTTTTATTTTTTTTTTAATAGAGTCTGCATCTATCATGCTATTTTGGACCACTTTTTGATACTGTGTGTGAATTCCAAGGAAGTATTTTAGTGGGGAACTTGTTTAATGACAGTAATTTCATCTGTTTCTTGACTTTTTTTTCAGTAGACACACTTAAATTCCAGGGTCATATCTGTTACTTCAGAAGTTATCTTAATCCATAAAACACACTATCTTTTCCCAGCCTCTACCCCATATTCACTTGCTCAACCAAGAACATCCTCTTTCTTTCATGACAATGCATGATGATTTACTGCCCCCAAAAGACCTTCCTTTTCCAATACTTCGTTCTCTAAATAGTGATGATTTTAAGCGTGATTTCACTTACTAACCATCCAATCAGCAAGTATATCTTTTGATTCTTCTTTTAAAACTTCTGTAGATATTGTCTCCTCCCTGCCACTTGTTGGGGACGCATAATCCGTCAGAGGTGGACTCCAGCAAATGGGACACTGTCTGACTGTGTCTTGAAATATTAGCCTGAATGTTAGTGAGGAGATCCTAGGTAAGAATTCTGTTGATCACCAAGGGTCAGTCTTTTTTTTTTTTTTTTTTTAAGATTTTATTTATTTATTTGACAGACAGAGATCACAAGTAGGCAGAGAGGCAGGCAGAGAGAGAGGAGGAAGCAGCTCCCTGCTCAGGGAGCCTGATACGGGGCTCCATCCCAAGACCCTGAGATCATGATCAGAGCCAAAGGCAGAGGCTTAACCCTCTGAGCCACCCAGGCGCCCCCCAAGGGTCAGTCTTAATGCATTGACCCAAGGTGTCGGAGACTAAGAGCAGAGAGGCAGATCAGTGGGTTGGAGCATAGGAATGCGCCCATGATAGGTGGTAGACCAGGAAAGCTGCCCAGGGTAGGGCAGGGGAACGAACGGGGAGAGGAGACACTACGGAGGAAATACTGAGACCAAAGATGGGAGGAACTACTATAACTGACTAAAAATAGAAAGGAAGATCAGTGACCACATACATCAATTAAATAATTAGGGTTCTGATTATATCAGTGTGCAAAACTGGAAGGAAAAAATAACATTTGCCCCTTCTTTTTTCTGTGTATGAAAGTTTTAGCTCTACTCATTTCACTATTGCCCTAAGCCTACACTTTCTATTTGAAAACAATTTACCTCCCTTGTGTCGGGGGGTGCCCACTCAATGCTTTAGGCCAATTATCAAATTAGAGAAGGAGAAGGTGTGGAAGGCACTGATGGAGTTATGAAAGCTGGTGGTCAGTAACTTGAGAGCAGAATTCATCAGACACTGTAACATCACTGATGTGAAGATTCTCACTGTTGCTTTTGTTCTGAAGGATTGTGAAATGGACCTTTTATATTTCTCTTACTATGCTTGGAAAAAAGGCTTTCCTTCCACCCGCCCACCATACTCGTCCACCCCATAAAGAGTGGCTCACAGAGATAAGCTAGCCAAAAAAGTTTGAGATTATTCCCCAAAAATCCCAGCGGATGGAGTCTGAAAACTGGTCCTAAAGGTAGTAGGACCACTTTATGAGTAGCAGCTTTTGGTAGTACCTAGAAATGGAACCTTCCAGATCCTTCCACAGTGATTGCTCTCTTTTCCCAGACGAGAGTTAGCATCACTAAAATGTATGTAGGTGCGTTCCCTCTTCTAATCCTTTTGGTTCTGGAGAACCACAGATCTTGTCACTCTACCAAATAGTACTATGGCCTCTGAATGGAACTAAAAGAGAAACTGTATGCTAAAAAAAATGAATAATTAAAAGACTTCTTGTGGCCTGCACAATTCAGCTAAAAAAAAAAAAAAAAAGTTTCCATAGGAACCAATCCTGAATGGCTGAAACCAAAAGGGACATTTCATGATGTTTCTCAGAAGGATTTGTCATCAAATCCGTATTTCTACAAATCGAGGTTTTCCATGTTTTAGTTGGACCTCATCTAAGATCTTCACTACTTAGAGGAATAGAGATGTTCTCATTATATCAACGACACAGAAAACACATATGCACAGATGATTTGTACTAAATAAAGGGGAAAAAGAAACCAAACACAACATTTTCAGGCTCTGAGGTGAAGCACACAGCATCATCCGAGCTCTTTGGGGGAGAAGTTCAACATCAGAGAACACAGTGACCAAGGAGTCCACATAACGAGAACTTTGGTAGTCACGTGAGGCATGTCAGAGTAATCTGAAAATAGTATGAAGGATCTTCATGTGAAGAAAGAAATGTCACCTTCAAATCACCCATTCATTCAGTAAACGTTTATTGGTACCTCACAGGCGCTAGACTCTGTGCTGGGGATTTGAGATGTGTTAGTGCAGTGAAGCCGATATAGACCTGAGCCTCCCTTCAACAAGCTGATAGCCAACTGGCTTTTCCAGATTTCATTATGGTCAAAAAACAGTAACACAGAAAAAGAAGATCAATAGATCCTGGAAGAGGAAAAATTCAAAATGGAGCAGAAAAGAAAATAGTATTTTTTGATCCACACTAGTTGTATGAGCGAGTGTGTGTGTACTGATCAGATTTTGAGTAAGGAAGAGTTGAGAACGGATACCTGCCCTCAACTAAATTCTATTTGGAATTATTTATAGTTTTCTTCAATTAATGCTTTGTAAAATATATGATTCCATTCCTATTTTTTTGGCTGCAGAATGTTTTACCATCATCATAAATCCCAAGGTACATAAACACACACGGATATTGGTACATTCTCTTTAGAGCAGTTGAATTGACGGTGGTCATACAGCAGAGGAAAAGAAGAATAGACAAGAGTTAGACTCATTTGTGGCTTCCAGTTTTTCTGCCTAGTCGGGACTTGGGCTAACAATTCTGGTGGTTGTAGATGAGCATCTTGTTTGTATGTGAAAAATATTGTCTTCATTTAGACTGCATGCTTACCTGTTGTTGTTAGGAAGGGTCACTAATGGATATTATGTGAAGCTATGTTACATCAAATCATCCTTTCGAGCTGCCATAGATGTCTACATATTCACCTGTAAAGACACCACTAATGGAGTCATCTTTTCTAACCACCACGCATGACCCCTGTTATCTGACTCCAGCCAAGGGACTGTTATTTTTTACTGATGGCTAAATTTAATTGGGAATTGCTTTTCCTATCAAGGATGAAATTAGTCTTCCTGAGTGAGGTCCTCTGAGTTGCAAAAAATATATTTATGCATTGCTGATTTTAATGTTAAAAACTCCAATGTCTGTGTATCAAGAACCACAGAAATTTTTAATGTGGATCCAGTAATTCTGTTCCTGACAATGAAGCCTAAGAAAAAAAAATTTTTTTTTTAAAGATTTTATTTATTCATCTGACAGACAGAGATCACAGGTAGGCAGAGAGGCAGGCGGAGAGAGAGAGAGGAGGAAGTAGGCTCCCCACTGAGCAGAGAGCCGGATGTGGGGCTTGACCCCAGGACCCCAGGACCATGACCCGAACCGAAGGCAGAAGCTTTAACCCACTGAGCCAGCCAGGCGCCCCAAGAAAAAAAAATTTAAAGAAATCTGTGCCCCCCCAAGTTTATTGTTGCATATTTATTTATGTTACATATTAATTTTTAAAGATTTTTATTAGTGAGAAAGCTAACATGATCGGGGGTGGAAGAGAGAAAGGAAGGAGAGAGGTAAAAGCAGATTCCCCTCAGGACCCTGAGATCATGACCTGAACCGAAGGCAGATGTTTAACAGACTAAGCCACCCAGGCACCCCTATGTTCCATATTATTTTAAGTATAGATATTTAATATTGCAGAAATACTTAACAGAGTGGAATGACTATACAAGTTATGAAGAGTCTACTAGATGTAATGCTAATGGATGCAATGTTACATAGCTATTAAAATTATATTAATAAAATGTTTATAGTAATAAACAATGAGATTCTGCTGTAATGTTTAATATTATCCTATGCAATTTCATGATAAAAATGAAAGCATAGTTTTAAATATATTCATGTTGACTTATCAATCTGAGGACATTCTTTAAGGAAAGTATGCCTGTCAGGAAAAATTTTTATTAAACTGCGTTTTATGCAATATTTCATTTACATATCAGGGGAGAGCTGTACTGCCTATCCTAAGATTCTTAGGACTAAAAGGGAAAAAATATGATAAACTCAAAATCAGCTATGAATCTACTATTGAATTCATAAGTCCATTAATGCTGTCTTAGTGTGACAGAAATGTTCTTTCCTTCTGTTGGCTCCTAGCACTAAAATTATCCTTAAATGTAAAATCAGAGAAAAGATTATGATGTCTATTTATAACAGCTATGTTTGCAGTATGCACTATTAAGGATGTTTCGTATGTGTTATGTCTCTAACTAGATATACATTAAATCTATTCTAATGTAAATATTCATATGCCCACTTTAGAAACAGGAATAAGAGTGTTACATGACCTGCCCAGGGTCCCAAAGCCAGAAAACTGAGAGATTGTCCTATGTATTTCCCACCAGTCTTTTGGTGCGGGCCGCTTAAAGTGGCCAGGTTTCATGTACTTTAAAAATTTCCAGGTATTTCAACTATATTTATAATTTTCATTACAGATATCAGCTCACAGTTTGTGATTTCATTTTTTTTTTTTTTTGCAAGTGTTACTGGATGTAACTGTACTGCCCCTCAGCAGCCTGTCTTTAATATTTTGATATTCTAATTTTCAACACGGAATGAAACAGGCAATGTGTACAATTGTTTTTGAATTGAACAAAGACATGGAAACAGTATATAAAATCATAAAATCTAGCCCTCCAGAAGAAAGTGAACTCTCCGAGAGAGGAAATTAAGGAATGTACTGATGTACTGATAGTTACTTGTCTTCACAGCATTCTCCATAACAGGAAACTAGAGCAAAGATATGATTGGAGATATATGTCAGTAAGATACAGGCATGAATGCAAGTGTTTATAATTCTCTTTCTCAGATTTTCTCTCTGGATATGAAGACATCTAAAAGCCTATTCTCTATTCCAGAGACATATTTGGTATTGTTCACTGGCAGCATATATTTCTCCCTATCATCACATTTATTATTGTTTAATCAAATAGTGACAAGTCAAGTGGTTCAGAAAGAAACCAAGTAAATGAATCCCCATCAGTCTTTACATAATTAATGGTATTCCCTGTGGACTGGGCAATTTATTAAATTGCTGAGCAGAAGCACTTCAGACAAACATATTTATATATTCTGTGAAAGACTATTCTAGAAACTTGAGAATGTTTGAAAGCAAAGTCTGTAGATTTTTAAAAATGTTTAAATATGACAGTGTTTAAGGAGAGTGGAAAGTATTATCAGCACCCATTACTGCTTCTTCCATTTCAAGAATCTTTAATGCATTATTATAGCAACTTTGAAATTAAAATCCTTTAGGAAAAACAATATGGGAAATCAAGATATTTTAAAAAAGTATATAACAAAGGAACAGTATTGATGTCTAGGGAAAAGATTAAAACTATACTTCAGACTGTGTACTTCTCTCCCTGTAGATTAAATTACATATGAAATTCACAAATGAATGCATCCAACCCTAGTATACATACTAGTAATGATGAAATGTTTAACACAATGACTTACATTATTCAAAATACCTTTTAATGTTAAAGCTAGTAAAAATATATTTAAAGAGTATCTTTTTGGTTCATTAAGATTTGTTTAGGAAATCCTAGACAGGAGTTTCATTTTTCATATGGCCCAGGAGACCACAGCCATAAGGATTCTCCAGGAGGCCACCAACATAGCAAGATACCTCTGGAAAGACGATGCTACTAATTAGAATCCAGGAATAGAGAATTTAATAACTTTAGGTTCATTTTTGTATAACATTGGAAGTTAGAACTATTCAAAGCAGAATGCTAAAAATGTGACGCATATGTTCAACATGGCTCTAATATTTTATGAATGTGTTTGTAAGAAAAAGATAATATTTCCATGACATTCCTGGTTCTCCCTTGCACTTAGCTAGAACTCCCTTGCACTTAGCTAGGTCTCTGCTTCAGTTGTGCTTCAAAACCGCCTTTTTGTTTTCTATTTTGTTCTGATCCATATCAATCCTGTTCTGTATTCTATAATTTCTTTTTTGGGGGGGGTAGTAATTAAAAAAATTTTTTTTTTAATTTTAATTCTAGTGTAGTTAACATTCCGTGTTATATTAGTTTCAGGAGTACAATATAGTGATTCAACAATGCCATATATTACTCAGTGCTCATCAAATTAAGTGTACTCTTTTTTCTTTTTTTAAGATTTTATTTATTTATTTGACAGACAGAGATCACAAGTAGCCAGAGAGGCAGGCAGAGAGAGAGAGGAGGAAGCAGGCTCCCCACTGAGCAGAGAGCCCGATGCGTGGCTGGATCCCAGGACCCTGAGATCACAACCTGAGCCGAAGGCAGAGGCTTAACCCACTGAGCCACCCAGGTGCCCAAATTAAGTGCGTTCTTAATCCCCTTCTTCTATTTCATCCATTCCCCCACTCACCTTCCCTCTGGTAACCATCTATTTATTCTCTAATAGTTAAGATAGCCAATAATTTCGTTTTTCTTTTCTTTTCTTTTCTCTTCTCTTCTCTTCTCTTCTCTTCTTTTCTTTTCTTTTCTTTTCTTTTCTTTTCTTTTCTTTTCTTTTCTTGTAGGCTCTTGCCCAGTGTAGGGTTTGAACTCAGGACAGCAAGGGCAAGAGTTCTACGCTCTACCGACTTAGCCAGCCAGGTACCCCTAACCTAGAATTTCCGAAGTTGAAATACCAGTGGCAAGATACACTTAGTCTGTGTAATGGTGTAGTAATTATTTTTTCAAATCAGAGGTATCCCTGTTGACTGCACCTTTTACTCCCACTGTCCCTTTCATTTACATTTTTCATTGTCATTTTACAAATCTGGATAAGCTCAGGAGCTGAATCTCTTTTGCTTGACTGTGTATCACTTTACCCTCGGAAGGCCAGTGAATGAGTGATCTGTAGTCTTCCATGATTTGTTAAATGAAAAAGGATGTCTTCTTAGTAGATAGCATTCCTGGAGAATTTTTTTTTAAATTGTATTTATTTATTTATTCTCACCATAGCACATGCCCTACCCAATGTCTACCACCCAGCCACCCCATCCCTCCCCCGCACCCCCCGCAGCGATCCGCAGTTTGTTTCCTGAGATTAAGAGTCTCTTACGGTCTGTCTCCCTCTCTGGTTTCATCTTGTTTCATTTTCCCCTCCCTTCCCCTATGATCTTCTCTCTTGTTTCTCAAATTCCTCATATCAGAGAGATCATATGATAAGTGTCTTTCTCTGACTTATTTCACTTAGCATAACACCCTCTAGTTCCATCCATGTTGTTGCAAATGGCAAGATTTTATTTTTTTAATGACTGCATAGTATTTCATTGTAGATATTTACCACATCTTCTTTATCCATTCATCTGTTGATGGACATGTAGGCTCTTTCCATAGTTTGGCTATTGTGGACATTGCTGCTATAAACATTCGGGTGTATGTGCCCCTTCGGATCACTACATTTGTAGCTTTAGGGTAAATATCCAGTAGTGCGATTGCTGGGTCATAGGGTAGCTCTATTTTCAACTTTGTGAGGAACCTCCATGCTGTTTTCCAGAGTGGCTGCACCAGCTTGCATTCCCACCAACAGTGTAGGAGGGTTTCCCTTTCTCCACATCCTCGCCAACATCTGTCGTTTCCTGACTTGTTAATTTTAGCCATTCTGACTGGTGTGAGGTGATATCTCATGTGGTTTTGATTGGTATTTGCATTTCTGGAAAATTCTATCACATTATTTAAACTTCCTTTCTTTTATGGAGGCTGGACTTTGCTTGGCTATCACGGTGTTCAAGTTTACACTGAGTGGCAGTTACATTATTTGTGCCTTTGAAGGCAGGAAATGGAATTGGGAAAGTGGCAAATCCTGCTACCCCTGTTTAAAAATCATGAAATGTCATATGACATCTGCTTAGGCAAGAGATGACTTTTTCTGGTCTTGTGCCTAATAAATGGACTTGTGTTAGTATGCAGCAATGTAATGCTTTCTACCAAACAAAAACTTGCCAAATAACTGCTTTCCAAAAGGAAATTCTCTAGAAGACACTATTTGCTTCTTTTTAATGTTTAATTTGGGGATTGGATGCTATCAACTTCTTATTTTATACATTGTCTTTAATATTTCACTGCTCCATAGGATGCCAACTTTAATGAAAGGAGAGGAAAAAAAAAAGAAATGAGAAGTGGTCTGGCCAACATGATATAACAGTGATGTCAGTGCAAAACTAACTGAGAATTCTGAAGCAAATGAATGTATTTTTATTTCAACTGTCGTGGGCTGGTGATTTACCACTTAACCCTCCACCCCCCACCCAGCACACTCTCTACTTGGCTTGATACCCCAGAAAGCTGGACAGAGACTATACAGTTGTGGTCCCTTTTCCTCTCATATTCATCTTTGTTATGTGCATAGAGCACCTGTGCAGAGTCTGGAGGGAGAGAACAGGCTGAAGTTAAGAATTTGTTCCCCCAGTTTTTTTCCTTGAAGCAGTTTGGGCTGGTGACACAGTCTTCCGTGAACTGAAGGTCCCAGTCTTGTCAAGCATCCTTCTTCTCACAGCTCTGAGTCACTCTGGGCTCTGAGAATGGCCCTGTTAGATTGTGGGGATGGTAGGAGGGGTACCATCATTTCTTCTGTCACTAATCCTAGGATCCGGTAATCTCAGAAGTTTTCCCCTTGTATTCCCTCAAACATTAGGGTCCTGGTTGATTCATTCAACTTTTTAAATTTTTGAAATTGGAAGGTAAATTTTTGATACAAAAGTATCCCAAACCCCCCATTCTATCTTTGTATAAAGATTATATGTATTTCACTGCATATAATGTGTATTTTTGGTAGTATTTGGCCAAGAGACTGGCATAAAGTAATCTGTGATCACAAAACAATCTGATTCATATTAGGGCTTCAGAATACTAACTATAATATCTTAATAATATATATTTATTTGGTGATAGTTTCCTTAAGCTTATTAAAAATTAAACTGAGAACAATGACTAGGAAGTAGAAACAGAGGGAAAGAAGGGATTGCTTATCTTCATTCATATTGACTTCTGAAAAGGGCCAAAAAGAAATAATGGTAAAATGAGGAAGAAAGAGGAGCTCCATTGATGTCTTTTTAACAATTTAGGCTTTATAAAGTCTTTAAAATACCTATCCTCTCATTTAGCCCTTGTAACTATAATGCCTAGAGAAAGACATTATAGTTGCCTTCATTTAAAGCATGTGGATGCTAAAGACCAAACAATATAAGTAATTTCTGTAAGGCTGTACAGACAGTAGGTAGTAAAACTGGAAATCAGCCTCCAGACTTATGTACTGTTGACTATTTAGCTAAATTCTACTTTAGCGGGTTTCAAACACGGACAACGCTATTTTTCAAGGACCTGTCACAAATTAAAATCATTGACCTAGTTCGAGAAATAACCTGTAAAATAGATTTGTGTTACAAATGTCAATCATAGCTGTGAAAGCTAACATATATTGTTAAAGAAAGACGAGTATGTGGAGCCATGCTAGACAAGTTTTTATTGGGAGTGTCCACTTAGTAATGAAGTGGAAATTGCAACAATTAACCATTAGCGTTGAATACGTTCCTAAAGGAGAACACACTACATTGTGTTTAGTAAACCCTGTATGTACATGAAATTATTTTCCATTTCTGAAATGGATCCTTTCAGATATCCTGAGAATTAGCTCCTTCACGATTCTCGTCTAACATCAAAGCTGTCTTTATGTGCTGTCAGGACAGAGTATTTCTGGGATACTATTAATCAGGCTGAAGAAAGTAAAAATAGGTTTATGGAATAGTCTAGACCCAAAAGGGAGGGCAGGCATTAACTTCTTGCCTGATATATTGGATACATTAATATACAATGCATCTTCAGAACTTGACCTTAAGTGTCAGGAATATAATGTGCCATTTCTTTTTTTATAAGCAGTACTTTAAAGAGGTGTTCCTTGTCAACATTTTGTGTTGCAAGGTGAAAACAGTGAAATATGTTTAAGCATTAAATATACATCTTATTAAAAATGTAATTAATCAGTTTATACACTTGCGTTCCTTTAATGCTAGACCTGCCCCATCAAAATTCCAGATTTAAATTAATCACTAGCAGGATGCTGTGGCAGCATAAACTTTATTTAAATCTATCTTTTAATTTCTTCCAACATCACTGAGTTAGCAGCATCTTTGGTCTATAATCAAAATGCATTATGTAGATTTTTCCTTTATGCTATAATTGTTTGATTTTTATTCATATGGACTATGTAGCTTCTCAGCTAATGCCAAGTACTCACTGATAATGATGTCAAGGCAGATAGCCCACGAGCAATTTTGATGTCTAACATTCACCTAAAACCTGACCATATGATTGCTGTTTGACCAAGTGGCATCGGCAGTGTTGGTTTCAAAGTATCAGAGCTTTTTGCCCCTTTCCAGTGGAGGGCTTTAAGGGAGTCACATTCTTAATTCTGATTTGTCGTAACCCCATATATTTACATGTGTGATTGGATTTTTTAAGTTTTTAGACCAACTTACAACTCGTATCATAGTGGAATGTATTATGTGATATAGTAGGAAAAAGATGGGGTTTGATATAAGAGAGCCGTTAATTTAAATCCTATCTAAAATCTTATTTAATCTCTTAGAATCTTGGTATTCTTATATGTAATTGGGAATTAAAATGTTTCCCACTCAAGGTGTCCCGAGCTTAAAAAACATTATCCAAATAAAATTCTTGGTTCATAGTAGGTTTCCATCAGTTTCAAGTGCTTCCTTCTATCACCTTACTTTCATTTTTTAATCACACCAGTGTGCCAGACAATAGAAAGTTTTTTGGCTTAAAATTTTTTAAAACACATGACAGGAAAACACATTTTTCATTCATCTCTGTAACAAGCATTTTTTGAGTCATGGTTATCAGCAAGTAAAATAAATGAAACAAAACATAAATAGGCAGATATATAGGTACATGGGTAAATGAGCCTGCTCGTGGTTGTTTGCTGTGTTTGAAGAAATAGGTAGATATATTTTAACAATAGTGATTAGAACAAAGGTCTGGGATAAATAGTTCAATTTATCTTAAAATCTCTGATGGAACTTAAAGCTTGAGAACAAGTAACTTGAGTGTTGAAAAAATATTTTTAAAAGTTTAGGTGAAAATAAGGCTTAATGTCCCAGTGCAGTCTCTGCCATATTATTTTCTGTCATAGAGATATTATTAAGAAATGAGTTTAAATGCAAATACATATCCAAATGTGTATCACATTAACTGGGGGGCTATTCATGGTAATTTGTCCTATGGATAACTAAGTGGTGATTTTATTAAATTTGGAAAATGCCTTTAAGATAAATATACTGAGGATTTACCAGTGGAAAAGCCAAGCAGACAAATCATTTGTTCTTGTAAATGAAAAGTAACAGGATGGAGACGAGATCTATTCACAGAAGATGTATTTTCGTGAGAAGGAATATTAGAGTTCTCAAACAAGGGAAAGGGAAAGGGAAACCATCAAAACTTAAGAATCAAGAAATAGAAGTAATTATTTTCAAGTTGAAAATTACCTCAGTTTATAATACCACATTTGTGTGTATTTTTATTTGCTTCATGTTTGTGTCCTCCATATAAGGCTAGACCGTGCTTGCAACAACCACATGCATTTTGTATGACATGATAAAGTGAATTTCTAGCACGATGCTAGGCAACCGTGCTAGCTAATGACAAAGCAACTTTGTCAAATTATTAGCAAAAACTGTTTGCATAAAAAGTTACTTCCTGATTGCACACTTTTCAATATTTGAATTACACACATAATACTCAATATATAAATTTTCATTCAGTGAGAAAAAATTATAAAGCATAATAAAATGTCTGTACTTCACTCTCTTCTCTCAAGAGAAGTAAAGACTCATTATTTATAGTTGAAGTTAGACTGATTAGTTAGTGTTGCTTGTTCCTATGACTAATTAATGAGGAAATGGCGTGTCCTTACCCTTTGATTTGTTGCTGATTAATAAGTCAATAAAGTATTACTGGAAGGAAAAAAAAAGAACAGAAACACGCTCATATAATGAGATGGTGGTTGCCCTTTTTCACTTTCTGGATACTCAGGGTCTCAAAAAAAAAATCCACATCATCATAAATGAAATTAGCTGGGACCATTGCCAAATTTTTGAAGGAGGACTACAGTTGATGGCTCATGAAGATTAAATTATTCATTCACCCCTGGAACATGAAACTCTAGGACAGAGATGGGACACGGCCATTATGGTTGAAACTTGTCATTGTCCTTGCTACCGTGTGTTCCATTTTTTAATAAACAGGAATTTCAAGCTTCTTGTTTGTTATTTCAGGTCAGCGCTTTAGAGAGTGCCGTAGTCAAGAGTCTGTGTTCATGATGTGTCTGGGGGCTTCGTAATGAACCTCTTGAGCTCTTGTGGTGACATTTTGTGGGGAATGTTATCACTATTTAAATACCTGGAAATGGACCATGTGAGGAGAGTTCAGAGCAAGCTTTGGAACACAAATAGAAGAGGCTTCAGCCTTGCCTTGGTCCTTGACAGTTCAGTCAACCTGGTTAAGACACATAAGCTGCCTCCGCCTGCAGCTCTGCACCCATGCTGCCTCCGAGTCTGTAGGAGCCCCCCCCACCCCAGTCTCTTCCTGGGACCCATGCAAGCCTGCCCTCACCTTAATTAGATCTCACATTGACTTCAGCCCTCCTGAATTATCCGTTCTTTTTTTTTTAATTATCCTGTTCTTAATTAACATCAACTATACTTCAAACCTAAACCTAAAGGTGTTGTAGAAACCAGAATGTTCTGTGCCTCCTGGGTATCCAACATTTTAAGACAGAAAAGCTCTAGGCTTTCAATTGGTCCAATTTGGCAAATGAATTATTGCTTTTCGCATCCTTGGGATCTTTGTACTATCTAATTAATAAGTCAAATATTTAATAAAATCTTCTTTTACAGCCTTATTGAAGTGTAATTGATAAACAAAACATGCACATATTTAATGTATGTAATTTGATGAGTTTGGACATAAGAACACACACGTGATACCATCACTGCACTCAATGCAATAAACATATCCACCCCCCCCAAATGTTTCCAGAGATCTGAGGTACAACTTAGTGCCTAGAAGGAACAATAAAGTACTGTGCACTTAAAAATTTAAGAGACTTAATTTCCTATGAAGTGTTCTTACCACAAAAACAAAAACAAATAGAAAAAAAAAAAGTGACAAAAATTGGTAGAATCTCAGTAGTGGCTTCACAAAATCATGTGCTTTCAGCCTCACCCTGGACTTCCAGTAATAAAGTGTTTCATATGATCCACACTCTTCGTTAATAACGAATTTTAAATCACCAGATCCTTTTATTTTTCATCTGTACTCCGTGGTCTAAGGTTTGAAGATAATTTTTCTATCTGGGTATATTTTTAAGGAAAACACAATTTGTATTTTAAGCTGTAATAAATAAAAATACATATTATTTATTTGATTTAAAATATATATGTTCTTTTGATTTTAAAAATCTTTTATTATCAAAATCTTAATATAGTTGAATGAATGTCATGACATCCACAATAGCAAATTGCAGTATAGAAACTCAAACTCAGTATGGTTTTTGCAAGTTACACAAACAAGAAAAAATATATATAGACAAATCATTGTTATAGACAACTTCAATCATTCTATGACTAGTAGGTTTCATATGCTTTGCTAATAAACATGAAAACCCAGAAATAAATGTCTTTATATACACTATAGTTCAGCACAGTGTTGAACATATGTGTTCCTGTTATATAAATATATATGGTACATATATCCCTGAAATTTCTTTTCTTGAAAGCAGTTCAGTAACTTTTAAGTATTTACTAATTGTTAGTGCTATTAGATTTGAATAAATAATCTATAAATCATAGTTTTTTTTTTTTAATTTACACTGTTGCTTTATATTTGATCCACTAATTCTCAAGTGGCCCACCTCTTCCAGTATAGCTATCCAAGTGTTCAAAGTATGTTTGTGGAACTGCAGTAATTTCAAGGTATTAGCCCTTAAAATTTTTTCTGTAAGATTTAGTGGAAATTCATGGAAACATGGACCCTGAGACAAAATTGTTACTAAAATATGGGCCAGTTACAGAGAGAGAGATTTTAAATAAAAAATGAGAACATAAAATTTATAGCATTAAAAGACCAATGTCACCTTCACAAAAAAAAGCAAGAACTTACCAATTTTTGTCTGGTGATGGTCATTGATTTTACATCAAGGAAATGATTGATTTAGGAATTGATATTTGAAAGGTAGACATTTTTTCAAAATTTCTACTTGAGCTACAAAATTATATCTCCTTCAAAAATGACTGAGGAAAATTATTATCATCCCAACTTAAACCTATATTTTTTTCAGATGTCTAAAATGAAAGTCAGCTTCATGCAGAGTAGCTGATTCCTAATATTTAAGCCACTTTCTGTAAAGTAGATGTGTATAATTTTTATAGTTAGATCAATTAATCAGTTTTCTTTTGCGTTGCTTGGTGGAAAGGGTCCTCACATTGTTTACTGGTTAAAATTGGTTTGTGGCCTCTAGCTATATACTTTGCTTTGTTTTCCTTTCTTTGTTTCCAGAGCAATGTTCAGTTCAACTTTGTTTTCTTTCCTGTACTGCGAGCCACTATTGAACCAAAATCTGGAGGGCGTGGTTTCACGTGAAGATAGTCGATTAGTTCCAGTTCATTTAGTCTTCCTTCATTTGAACAAAATTTCATGGAAGTGGGATGACCAGGGTTACACAAGTGAGGTATGACTGTATGAAAAAAAAAAAGATCGAAGCAAAGCAGACTTGCCTCCTCTCTCCAGCCCACTGATAGGTGCAGCGGCGAACTTGGCCCCTTACTGAATGTTCGCGAATAAACAATGGATTTCTGACAGTCTTCCAGTGGTTAGTGGGGATAATAGCCATGTTTTCTGAAAAGGTTATTATGAGGGTTATTTGAGATATTGGATAGGTATAGACCAATGGGGGAAAAGGATGTTAAGGGTATTCTCAGATTTTCCTTAAATGATTCAATCTGGTTTCCAAGCTCCTCCCTCTCTCCTGGAGATGCTGGGTGGGAAAGCCTAAACCTAACCCCTCAAGTAATTAATACACATGAGATTAGACCACTTAGCATGGGATACTTCCAGATTTCTCCTTTCTCTCTCCTCTCGATTTAGATCTGACCTAGCCCCCAAGGATCAGAGGCTGTTAGCTCAAGCTGACCCGCTTGAGCATCTGGTCTGACCCAGGGATGGGCTGCTGTCAGTTGAGGCACTGTTGGCCCAGTCTCTGATTTTTCTGCCGGCATTAGCTAAAAAAAACAACTCTGTGACTCTGGCACTCTGGCTGATTTCCTGGTCCTGGACGATGCTTCCAAGGAGCGTTGTACCTCCCCTTGCTACCTGAGCTCCGTCCTAATACTCAGTTGTCTTGCACATTACCACGGGTCTCCTCATGACCACATTCAGGTTCAGACTAAGGCTTTCTGCTAGGGTCAGCTTCGCCCTGCCTTGGCAGCCCTTTTTGCAGGCTCCCCACTTGGAGCCAAATCCATCTTTTGAGGAAGCCCTTTTCCTCTCCTGCTGCGTTCCTAAGGGCATAGGGAATATACCCTCTGCTTTAGGGTTCTTTCTATTCCAAGTCCCCACTTTTCTCTCTAGCAAAGAGAAGAATACCAAGTTACAGCTGTCTCAACACTGAACCTTATCTCTGCGCCCCTTCTCCTGAGACCCACCTGGAGGAGAAGGGATGGAATTTCTATTTCTGTTCTACCTGGAGCTATGATCTGATCAGGCAGGCTTAGTATTTGATATGTTAAATTGAATTAAAGGGGTCAGAAAGTCATTTTCTACAGGTGAGCCTGGCTTTCAAGACCCCGCTCTTGCTGCTGGGCATGAGCTTGGATGCTCAAAGCCCATCACGGCCTCTTTGTCCTAGGTCCTTTCTTCCCCAGGGCAAATGTTTCTTGACTATTCCTTGAAGGCAAGAGCCTTGGAAGGGACAATGTTTTAGGGGAAAATAAAAATATGCCATTGCACCATCTCTCCAGGATGTGTTAAGTGCTTGTGCTAAGAGCTATGTGATAACTGCTGTCATGTAATACATCACTTAAGACTGGCACGGTAGTATGAGGAAGATCATCGTGTTGCATATGTGGAAAGACAGGTTTGAGGAGGTTAAGTAACATGTCATAGATGACACTCTTAGTACCTGTCAGAGAAGAGACTGTAATCCCAGAACGTGCATGTTCTCCAATCTAGCAATGCCTTTTTGGCAGGACATATTTAAAATATCTCTTGAAAAGTTGAAATGTCTGGGCATTTCAAAACTCTAACAGATTTGATCTAGGGGAGAGGAGGAGGAGGTGAGAATAGTATATTTGAGAACAGAACCTTCAGGCATTTTGGGGAACACACACCAATAAGGCCACATACAGTGAGTGTTCTTCTTTTTGCAGAGCTCAACCTGTTGTGCAACATGCTCCATTCTTCGTCCTGACAGTTCAGGAATTGCATGCAAATCTCTTTTTCCACTGGTTTATTCCCATACCTATATTCATGTCTAAAATAATGCTTTAGTTAATGACTTCATCCATTAAGAGAAACCTGCAATATAGACAGAAGTTTTGTATTTAAAAAAAGATTGAATGCATGAATTTTATAAATGGGCTTTGGATAAATTTCCCCATATGGAGAAAATTCTCTTTGTTTTAGGTGTAGGTACAAAAGTCCTCGAGTTTATACCTTTGCATTTGACTTCTATAAGAGATATCTTATTTGTTCTGTCTGTAATGAAAAAGCAAAATCATCCACTAGCATTCTTGTTTAGGGTATAAATATTAGTCTAGAAAACTCAAAGTTCTGTGAAATCTGAAGAATACTTTATCATCATATATAAATGTATAACCTTGAAATCACAGAACTGGGTAAGACCATCATAGGTGATCTGCCTGGATACTTTCTGAGTTTTCTGATTTTGAACATTAAATATCCAAAGTCATCAGTTCTAGTTAAAAGACTACCAGAAAGATTTCAGAACTGACCAGAATATTTTGTCATAATATTATGAAGATTTTTTCTGTGTTGTTGTGTGCGTGTGTGTGTGTGTGTGTGTGTGTGTGTTTGTGTAAACAATTAAGTCATCTTATAGCAATGCAAGAAAACATCTAATTTTCCCATGCATGGAACAATCAAATTTTAGCTTAACCTTGAATGATGAGATGGTAGTTAAAATGGTCATGAAATGAAAGCATCCTACAGTTAAGAAGTGCAGATCTCCCAATATGGCTAGGACACGGCACCCCATAGGAATAAACAAAATGCTCTTCGCAGAGAATTCTTGGTTTATGTCTCGGACATTGTCTTCTTCTGAGTGATTAGAATTGATTATTTGGTGATGTCTGCTGGTATCTCCCTCTTACTGAGCTGAAACTGACACACCTCTGGTGGCCAGGGCTGCCTTGTATTCCACAGTATTCCTCATTGATTCAATGTAAAAAGATTAGTCTCCTCAACAGTGTAGGCTTTGCACCACTGGACAGTTACTGTAGAAATGCCCTTGGAAAACACTGAATTTTATCAAAGAGGCAAATCAGTGATTCAATTTTAACATACCTGCTTCTATAATTCTAAATTGCCATTCTCAGACTAATTTCATTCTAGCAGAATTGTTTATATGCATATCAAGGTATTATTTTTTAAAGTGAAATTTCAGTACATGTCCAAATCTCTTGCCAGACCTCAAAATTAAAAAGAAATTTTCTTCATAATTTTAACTAATGTTTTCATGCTAGCAGTAAATCTCATTACACTATTCTGAGCATAAGCCTTGGCTATTGATCAATATTTTCATCCTCTTTTATGGAGTTAAATATCATGGAGATATTAGTATTGGAAAATAAATGGAGGTAATTGTAAAACATACTTTACTTAACCCAAAGACACTAGTATTTTCCTTCATCTGCATAATGATACTTGAAATCAATCAACTGTCAGAATACTTTTAGCTACTTTATCACTTTATCAGAAAATGTGACATTGTTACATAATGAGAAATCCATGAATTAATTTATCCCATCGTGAATGTTGGAAATTAAATAATGTGACTAGTATGACTATCCTGGTTTGTAGAACACTTTCTTTTCTTTTTTTTTTTTTTTTTCGATTTTTAAAAAAAATTTATTTATTTTACAGAGAGAGAGAGATCACAAGGAGGCAGAGAGGGAGGCAGAGAGAGAAGGGGAAGCAGACTCCCTGCTGAGCAGAGAGTCTGATGCGGGGCTCGATCCTAGGACCCTGAGATCATGACCTGAGCCGAAGGCAGCGGCTTAACCCACTGAGCCACCCAGGCGCCCCTGTAGAACACTTTCTGTTGGAAAGTACTGAGTTCCACTACTTTAATCCAATGACTTTAAGACTAAAATATCCTAGTTCCCAAAGCATGTTCTTTAATTTACAGATCAATGTTAGAACTAAGGGTGAGGGATATCTGGGTGGCTCAGTTGGTCAAGCATTTGCCTTCAGCTCCTCGGGTCATGATCCCAGGGTCCTACGATCAAGTCCTGCATTGGGCTCCCTGCTAAGTGGGAAGACTGTTTCTCCCCCTGCTTGTGTTCTTGATTTCTGATACATAACACAAATAAAATCTTAAAAAAAAAAAAAAGAGCTAAGGATGAAGTGTTTTCATCCTTAGACACGTCCTTTGAGATGAAGAATGATGAAGACATATCCTTTGCGTCTTCATCTCTAAAAAGAACCTGATTTCCCCCCATCAACCAGCCCCTGAATCAGGTAAGTTGGCTAACATGGTCGTCTCATTCTTGTCCCACAGAGTTTGGAGGATTTGCTTGGTGGGGGCTACAGTGCAAATCGTTCTACCCAATAGTCTGTACTCTGTCAGTTTCCACACAGATGTTATTTTAAAATTTATATTGGCTTTTTAGGTCTCAGTTTCTTCATCTGGAAAGTTGGTATGATAATAGAAGTAAAAAAGAAAGATATTTATTTTGAAGTCAACAAAAATTAAGCTTCGAGGCTGCATTTGCAAAGGTCCATGCAAATTCACCCCCCTAGAATGTAAAACCTGGATCTGTTTCTGTATATACTCCATAAGGATGCCCTGAGAATTAAGTGAGATCATGCTTTGTCCCCAATGTAGTGCGCAGAATGTGCTAGACTTTTTTTCATTATAACATTTAGTAAGTGTGAGTTTCTATGTAGTTTGTGAGGCAAAATACTCATTTGATACGGTGACTATCACTGTACTTACCCCACTCAGCATTGTTTGCATCTACATATCTGGCATTGTTATTTCCAGGAGGGAAAATCTGTGTCCACTTCCTTTGCCTTTCAACCCTGGCCACCAGCATGGTTCTTGGCACTAGATGCACTAAAAATACCATGCACTAAAGATACAGTAATTATTTATGTATCTATCAATGCATATGGAACATGATGTAGCACTTCATAATAATATTCAAATTGTGAAATAAGATAGATGAAGAATCAGAATTGTTACTTTAAAGATATCCTTGTCCTCTAGTTTGTGCAATTACTTACCAAACGTCTTGCCCATTTCAATCTTTAATAATTAATCAAATTGTCTTAATTCCCATGGATTCTATAAAGTTTCGATATATACCTTTAAGAAAGAGGCTATAATGCTTTTTTCTAATAACTCTGGGACAATGGCATTCATGTAAGTAATATAATTAAATATTCATATAAGTGATTATTATTTTCTAATTGATTTATCTGTGTTCGTGATGCACAGGTTAATGATAATATTGGATGAACCCTGTGTGATGGCATCTGTTGCTTTCATGTGCTCCTCAACCGCCACTCACTCCAGATACAGGAACATTCAGTTTAAGGTTACAGAAAATCTGCTCAGTTTGATAATGTCAGCCCATCACATTTCAGTTAAGCAAACATCAAATCAAATGATGCATGTCACAGACGCATAAATATTATGTACATGGAAAGCAAATTTCTAGCCATAAATGTGTAGAATCTTCTGGCTTGTAAACTTGAACTACATTCTTAAATTTTGGCTGTAAGAAGAAATTCATTAAAAAAAAAAAAAAACATTGTTCTCAAATAATTCATGTGCCAGTTTATTTGTAAACAAGTCTTACAAAATTTTTTTTTTTTGCATTCAAAACTGTCCTCTCCTGCAGTTATTATCCTAATTAAAAAAGCAATCATTCTGCTGAAAGTAAACATTTCCTATGATAGGACATATTGAGCTGTATACACATCATACTCTCTTGTGATTTCTTCAAAAATAAAATGAGCCCATCCATGTTCTCAGGGTTAGTTCAAGGTTATTCCAAACCATCATAAGCTGAAAATCATTACACCATTGAACTTCATTACAAGATAAGTGATTCTGACAAAATTGCCACTTTATGGAATGGATCAGGAGGAATATTATTCCACAAAAGGATTTTCATTGTGAAAACGAAACATATTCTGTACATTTGTGAGAAACTTCATAAAATTTGTTGGAGTTCTAGTATGGAATGAATTATCTTATTTAATACTTTTCGAAGTTTGTTAATTATCCAGGAAAAATGCTTTCCATATAGAAGTTACTTGATAAATATCTAGGAAAAAAAGCTTTCCATGTAGAAGGCACTCGATAAATTTGGTTTGTTGAACTGAATTGAATTCAGACAAGGAGGGCCAGAGGCATTTGTGAGAGGGTGAGTTTTCAGATTCTCTCCTTTTTCTCACCTTCAGCCAATAGCCTACCTGCTTGTATAAAGAATATTTCATTTCCCCATTTGATTTAGCGACTGACTGGCTTTGAGTTCCCCCAGAAGCAGACCCTTGAGAAGGATTCAAGTATAAGTAGTTTATTTGGGAGTTGAAGGAAGACGCTGGCAGTGGCGCGGGTAAGCGAGAGGAAAGGGAGGAAGGATAGTGTCACAAGCTCGGTTTTCACAGCAGCAGCTCCTGAAGGGAACGGGTGCTTAATCCCATGGGAGATACTGGGAAACCGGTGCTCCAAGCTCTCCCGGCCGGAGGGCAGTGTTGCTGGGTCATCTGTGCGTCGGCCGCCATCCGTCTTTGGATGTTTTCCATGAGAGCTGCTCCTAGGACGCTTAAGTTCCTGGCTGTTGCAGAATGCCCTGGAAGTAGCAAAGTGGCTTACAGTGGTTAAGAGAAAGCCCTTGGGGAAGGAAGCACAGGTGTTGGCTGGCTCTCAGGAGACGGGCAAGGGTGGGTGAGATGCTCGAGGTATGAGGGTGTGAGCGGGCAGCTGTAGCACCTCCTGCAGTGGCATCTGCTGCAGAACACTCTTCCAGAGTATGTATGTGTATATGTATGTGTATGTGTATATGTATGTGTATGTGTATATGTATATGTATGTGTATGTGTATATGTATATGTATGTGTATGTGTATATGTAT
>NC_081560.1:8789906-8863881 GCF_022355385.1 Mustela nigripes | reverse complement strand
GTGTATGTGTGTGTGTATATGTATGTGTATGTATATATGTATGTATATAAATACACACACCGATAGACACAATATTGTAAGAATTTTGGGGGGGATAATGACTAGAGTGGGTTTTGTCAAATGTGTTTATATTATGGCAGGACCCTTAGATTATTGCTACTACAGCTAAATGGCTAGTTCCGAAGGCTTCCTCAGCCCACCCCCCCCTGCTGTTATCCTCTGATGACGGCCGAGCCACGGCAGGCTCTGCCCGCAGAGACCCAGGCTCGGTATCCCCTGCTTACTGACTCCTTGAAAATCTGTTTTCCTTTTGCTCAAAGCCAACAAGCCAAGGGACTGCCTCCCACTCTGGAGTAAACACATGAAATCACAAGCTACCAGTGGCCATTTTTTCCATAAAATAGCAGTTCTATTAAATTGCATTATGTAAAAATGGGATTTGTACTAAGGCTGTTTTATAGGAGGTTGGTTTCTATCATCAACTGTTTCATTGAACATCTGAGCTGTGATGAGTCATCCATAAAACTGGTAGAATAAAACTTGCGGAATGGCGGTTGTGAAGTCTTCTAAGGCTCATAAAACTGGGTGACGCGCTTCGACAGTTTTGATATTGCTCAAACATTTTATCAAAAGAAACTGAAACATCATCAGTACTACATTTTAATTTGGTTTTTAGGGACTTTCATCTTGAATATCCCCTTCTGTACTGCTGATCTTTTGTTTAAAAGTGGGAGAAAAGCGAGACCTATTGTTCCTCTTCACCTTGGATCACAGAGGAACCAGATAAATCTTTTGTTATAAATAAGAGGGAGTCTATAGATCATTTTCAAAATGAGGACCTTGAAACTTTTTGAATTATATTAAAACGAAAACTAACATTTGCTGAATAGATGTATGTTCCAAGCATCACACAGACTTAGGACTCCGTTGTTTATATCCATTGCCTCATTTACTCTTTGTGACAATCATGTGACGTAATTACTACTATTATTTATTTAGAGAACACTGAGGCTTAGAGAAGTTAAATAACTCCTTAGGGGAGGAGTTGGGAAGCAAACCCAAGTTTCTCTAGGAGAAAGTATGCTTTTAAGTATTCTACTGTCCTATTTTATGAAATAACAAGTGTTCATGTGAAAAATAGAGACAAAATTAACCTATGATGGAACATAGCACAAGTGGTGGTTACTTTTGGGTGGGCGATGGAGATTGGGAAGGGGCACAGGGAACTTCCTAGGGGGGTTGAAATATGATATCGTACTAAGCACATGGTTACAGAGATCATATGGGGATATGCATGTGACAAAATACATCCAATGGCAACACCCAAGACTAATGCATTGGTCCACAGGCAGATGACTTGGGCACAACTTTTAAGGTGTCTGTGCCTGTCTTTCTAGCCATGGCATCTGAATGGTAAAGGTCTGTCTGTTGATTCCCTCTCATCCTACCTCCCAGCCCATATGACAGGTCAACGGTCGTGCCCATTATCCAGTCCTGCCAGTCAGAATCCTCCCCAAGGACTTCCAACACTTGATGTAGGAGGTTTAAAAACTTACATTATTTTCTATGGTGACAATTTTGTAAGGACCTGAATCCTACTTGCTGACAATCAGGTCTTTTACTTTGTGGAGAAGGTGGGTCTAGCCCTTAAAATGTGACCAATGCAATCGAGGAGCTGAATAAGTTAACTTGTATTTAATTTTAATTCATTTAAATGTAAATAGCTACATAAAGCTAGTGGCTAACCTGTTGGACAGAGCAGGTGTAGCAAGTGAGCTGGATATCCACAGAACACAGAAAATGAGAAATGGGGAAAGATAGCCTTGGGGGAATTGGAGTGCTCTTTAGGTCTGGCTTCTCCCTGCCCTTGGGATTTGGAGATGAGAACTAACGAATTACACATGCCTCCTTTTCTGCAAACGATTTTCCATCAGATGTCACCCTTTGAAATGACCTTTAATAAAGCTACTCTTTTCCCCACTCTTTGTGAAAAGAAGCATAAAATGCAAATGTTTGGGCTGGGGTGTTTGTCCCCCTTTCTCTAAATAACACATGATTAGTAAATACAAATTGCTGATGGTTGTAAACCTTTCCATCTTAATGAGAATGGTATTGGTAACTGCTCACTGGTAACTGCGGGGTTTTAGGAAAGGTGGGGTTGTCACAACTTTCTTAGCATTGGCCCTATTATCTTTCAGAAAGCTCCAGTGAATGCAGTGTGCCTGGAGTCATGAGTTGGCATCATTAGTGATGTGATTTTGGGGGGCACTCTGAAATTACTTAAAGAATCCTTCCAAGAATGTTTCAACCTCCTATGACCAGTAATTGCTACAGTTAGTGACTTAGCATTTGCTAATAAGGTACCTTGGAACTCTGACTGCTATTGTCAGTCTGGTAGACTGACTTATACATTTTACAAAGAAGTTATAATGATAAAACCAGTAATCTCTAAAGATTATGGATCACAGAATTTTAGACACGGAAGGAACTTTGGAGAATATCTAATCCAGCCTCCTCACTTTACAGGTGAAAAAAGAAAAGCCCAAGAGAGGCAAACTGATTTGCTCAAGGTCACAACACCTAATTAGTGGCCGAGCCGGGACTAGACCTGCCCCCTCCATGAGTCTCCTGCTCCCCAGAGTGTGCTGTCAGTGAGCCAAAACCAATATATCTTGCTCTTCTGATTTTTGCCCCTTTGAATGATATCTTAATTGCCATTTATACTTTATGATTCTGTAAGAACTGACAATTTTGTCAAGACAAAATTTCATATAATCCACTCTTTTTTGTGACTTTGGGCATCGAACAACATAGGTATTATATGTTTATCCTTGATGAAAGTCTTAAAAGATTAAGGATGAAACCTCAAAACATACTAGCTACTCGTGACATTATGTGGATAAGTCTGGCATTGATTTACACAAAATGGTCTTGAAATCATTTATATCTGCCATCTATCACTTAAGGTAAAATAATTGTGGGAAAGGCACAAGCTTGGAATTGAATAGAGAAGATTCAAAGTTCAGCCGTCGCATTTCCTTAGCTGCCCAAGGCTTAGTCTGTTCTTGAAATAAAGGGATTAAAAAAGGTACAGAATATTACAAAGTTCTTAGCATATAGAGGGAATAAATACATAGTAAAAGTACAGTCTTAGTACATAGTACATAGTACAGTACTTAGCATATAGAGGGAATAAATACATAGTAAAATGTAATATATTTGTATATAGTATTTGAGATATTTCTACACTGGGATCAATATTTTGATTTCCATGTGATTATGTAAGTATCTATTTGAATACAAAAATTACTAATATGATGGGTACTTATTGAGTGCTTGGTATATTTCAGGAACTGTTTCAGATTGGGAGTACATTTGTGGGTAGAAGAGAAAACAATTACGTACTGGTAGAGCTTGTGTTCTAGTTGAGGGCCAGTGGGGTGAAGGAGGCAATTAAAAACAAATCTATGCACATTATATGTGCATAACATGGCTGATAATTAGTATTAAATAGTCATTCTGGACAATTATTACTTATCTAATTTGTAAAGTTTTTTTTTCATATAAATTAAGGATTCAGCAAACATTAAGGAAAAAATACAGTGCTTTGCCTTGAGTTTGATTTACCTTTGAAACAACCATCTTGAAAAAAATTGATTTAAATATATTTTATAAGTAATTAATGTCTACATATTAATTATTAAGAAAAAATAGACAATTCAGAGATCTCTAATAATTTTTGTTGTATTTGAATGTAATGCACTTGCTGTTGTGCACCACGAAAGCCTGTTCAGGGTTAGAGCATCTATTTTTTTTTTTTTTTAAGATTTTATTTATTTATTTGACAGAGAGAGTTCACAGTAGACAGATAGGCAGGCAGAGAGAGAGAGAAGGAAGCAGGCTCCCTGCTGAGCAGGGATCCCGATGCAGGACTCGATCCCAGGATCCTGAGATCATGACGTGAGCCTAAGGCAGCGGCTTAACCCACTGAGCCACCCAGGTGCCCTAGAGCATCTATCTTGATGCATGAGAAGGTCATAGTCCATGCCAAAGGGTTGGGTTAATAATGTGACCAACATCTTCAGATTTTGACTGAGTTTGTGTAGGACTGTGGTGACAGCCTTCTTTCTGAGCTGCAGTAGCTCAAGAGGGCAACAAAGAAACATTTTAAGAGGTAGAATGTCAGGACCAGATGAATTAATTCATTGGGAGGTGAGCCTGGAAGAGAGGTTAGCTCCTTCCTGGGTCTGGTATGGGTACAGGAGTGAGAATGAGGAGCAGGTTTTCAGGCAAAGGTAATAACCTCTGTTTGGGGTGCACTGGGTTTGATTTTCTTACTGAACAGGGCTTGGACGCATAAGAATATAACTTTGGCAGTCTTAAACTAGAGACGAATACAGGTGTTAGGAATGTCTTAACACGTTTAAGTAGAAATATAGAACAAATAAAACTGTGAGGAATTCGCATTTTCCATTTTTATTTCAGTTATTATAATGTGTCTACGAAAAATATGCAAAGAGGGGAAATAAAGTAACCTTTGCAATAAAATATTCATATTAAAGAATAAATACCTACTTCTTATCTAAAAGAGGTTACTACCAAGTGGAGAGAAATAGTTGTAAAGTATATTAAGTACATATAAGCCCTAAATTCTGAGACAGATTTACATAATTTAGCATAACTTGTGGGTAATGATGATGATAAAACCACTAAACATCTGCTAAGCATTTAAAAAGCATTTTCCTTCCATTAGCATCAGTAGCCGGAAAATAACGTACTTTGGCACAAATTGTCCTTTTAAAACTCTAGTTTGGGGCTGGTAGAATTTTACTTGAGATTTTATTTGGGGTCCTTGTTTTTTTTCCTCTCAAAAGGTATATATAACCAGAAGCTTTCACCTGATTGAAAATTCATATTCCATTAAGTACACTCATTATTTTGATTATGGCAAGGTCAGACTTTCTGGAAATTTCATCAATCTCTTACTGCTGCACAGCATCCAATTAGGAGAGACCATGTTCTGGTCAGAAAAAGAAGAGAGTCTTGTGGTAGGAGGAGAATGAAAATATGATGTTTTATTTGTTATTCTTATAGGGTATTGTAATTAAAAATCTTATTGTAATACAATAAAAATACCACATATTTTTCCAAACTCTAATTTTGGGCTGTTGTAACAGGTCACTTTGTTTTTAATCAAGTAATAGGTTTGTTTGTTTCTCTTTAAAAATTGAGATTTTTCATGTGTTCTTTATTTTGGTTTCTATAGTGTTTCTTCATCAAAAGGTGTAAAATAATTTACCAAGTTTGGCTTCAAATTGGCTAGACCTGTGTAAAATAACATAAGCGTACTCTTGCAGGGATAAGAGCACTTTGCATTAGTGATTGATCGCTCAATTAAATTCTCCATGGAAAGGAAAAGTTAAGGGATCTCATTAATTTTTTTTACCAAAAATGTATAAAAATATCAAAATTGTGTGGAGAGAAAATTAATAGTAATGGCTTTTAAAAAAAGGCACTTTGAAACCTGGAAATTATTTTAGATGTCTAGTGACACTATTCAAAAAATACAGAATGCTTTTAAACAAAGTCAACAGCAATGAAATAAACGAAGCAAACATAAATAAAAAATACTTCTTGAAACAACTGTGGGTGATAGTTTTTCAGTGCAGACCCGCCCATTAAACTACACCCAATAATGGCAAATAAAAATGATCTGGGCTTTTTAAGGAAGGTACAGAGAAAAATTATGAGAACAATGTGACATCCAGGAAGAATTAAAAAAAAAAAACACTAATGGGTAAAATTATTTTTCTGTACAAAAATTCTTCAACTTGGCAAATGTCCTGTCAAACGGCATTGATTATAAGGGACAGTCTACTGGATTCCAGTTTTCAAAATAAATGTCCAGTGAAAATTCTAGAACACATACATATATGAGTCTCAGCATTTACCTTGGAAAGACTAGGAAATGGAAAATAGAAGCCAATATCATCAACTAGGAAAAAAGCTCCTATGTACTTACTATGTGCTGGGAAGATGCTGGGCATTGGCAGTTCACGGACACAGCTCAGGTTCCGACACAGTGACAGCAGGTGGGATGCATGCTATTGAACCTGTTATCCTGCTCTCCTGTCCCCTGTCCTCATCGTGCAATATAAGAACCACAGCAGCACACTGGCTTTTCTGCCGGAAACCTACCTCTTCCCTTCTAATGCAATCTGCCCTGTCCTTGTTAGGCTAGTGTTGTGTATAATCCCGCCTAGTCAAACTGCTGCTAATGTATTTATTACTAACCTAAACTCGGTCTCCTTTGTTTGACTTCTATGACTGTCTAGCTCTTAGAACGCAGCCCCATTCTTTCTAAGTAATCTTAATTGCCACTAATTCCAGATCTCTCCCATGATCAGAGGGTTTAATGCTGATCTCATTTCCCAGCACCATCCTGACCTGAACCAGGAAATGTGCGGGCTGTTCTACTCTCCCGTGCTGTGGCAACTCGGGCCCTTTGTACCTGATTCTGCCAGTCCTCTGTTGGGCAGGAGTGAAGTGAATTAAGTGAAGTGGGGGAAGTACCTTGGGAGAAAGCTAGTGGCATTGGGGTCACTTGTATAGCCTAGTAAGGAAGGAGGGTAGAAGAAGACAACGTGGGAGCGTGACCTCATCACATTTGTGAAATTTAAAATAGAATCATCCCACGAGCAGTGCGGATAGGAAGTTGTGAGGGGAGGGTAAAATTCACCGAGGCAAAGGTTTGCAAATAGGGCACGATGAACAGAAATCTAGGTGAGACGTTGCCAGGACCAGTTTTGTCTAAAGTGTGGTAAAATGGTGGGGGGGGTGGGTAGGAGTTGGGTGGGCAAGTCATAATTTATTCTTATTTTTGCCCTTTTATTTTGCATTTTCCCAATTTTCTGCAGTAAACACACATTTTATTGTTTTGAGAAATGTAACTTTTGAAGCAAAATTAAAACCCAATTATGTCTTTTGAACTCAAAATTCTAATTTACACAAAATGGACAAAAAATATAGCTAATATAACTATTGCCTAAAGCCATGCTTTTTATATGAGTTTGTGCATGTAATGCAGACAGAGAGACTGATGGGGTGTGGACAGAGGGACAGTGGAGGAGAGAAGCGAGCTGGAGCGAGATACCCCCGGTGTGACCATGGTCAACTCTGGTCATTGACAGCACAACATGATTTGAATCTTCTTTCTTACACTTTTATAATTTAGGAGTTTTAATGGTGTGTATTTCTTTTTAGTAAGGAGAACATAAAGTTTACTTAAAGATCGTGATGATGGGTATCTATCAGTAAAAGTAACCAGAAGAGGGCAGAGCACCAAGTTAGAAAATATCCAAAGGGTCAGTTATTTTTTATTGTGGAACATGCAGGAATTAGAGAGGAAGGGAGCTTCTGTGAAGCTGAGTGGCTGGAACAGCTGGTGACAGAGTCAGCCACGTGGGAGAAGGATCAGCAAACGTGACAAGTGGGAGTCCTCAGTGGAGGAGGCTGGCTGTGGGAGCCGTCGGTCTCCGAGGAAAGGAGTGTTTATCACTGACGGTTTCGAATTGCCCCCATGGGATGACCGTGAGAAGAAAATGGACTTGATTTGGTTTTATCTGTTTATTTTATATGTCCTGTAACTCCCATACTCCATTGTCATTTGCGTAAGAAATGGACAATTCCTTGTCCTGTTCCCAGGGCCACCCCACCCCCTGCATGAACTAGCAGGAGAAGAGGGACGCTGCAGGCCTCCTTTGGAGAGACACAGCATTCAGAGTGCTTATCCTGTGCTCCTTGTAGATGTCCAGGCAAAAATGAAGGACACGTGTCTGCTACTGATACGGCAGAGGGAGACTCTGGACATGATAACATCCAGGGAGAGTCTGGAGATAATGGTCCAAAGCAATTCTCGGGAGCGTGGACGGCTTAAATGAAGCCCCCAGTACCAGAAGCTCCGAGCTGTGTCTTCCACAAGTTCCTTTATCATATGGGACCTCTGTTTTCTCATCTGCAACATGGAAATGATAGTAGCACAAACCCCGCAGAGTTATAGTAAACGTTTTGTGAATTAATATATGACAAGTACTTAGATCACGGCTTGGCAGATAGTAAATACTATATAAACGTTGGGTGGTATTTTATTTTCATTGTATTTTTATTTCCACAAAGCATGCTGTTCATGTATTAGGTTAGCAGCAGTCTTGCTAAAAATTAAAATCTATTTTGCGTCGTACTATAGCATTATTTTCCGTATAGAAATATTACCAACATTAATTCCCCTCTTAGATAAATGTGATTCACATTTCATCTCTTTATGTAATTTCCTTATTGTTTTATCATTTTCCTGCCATTTTCCTATTGCTCTATTCTATAAATAATGGATACAGCATTTTAATGATTCTAGTAAATAGAGACCATATTTTTTTTTTGTCCATGAAGCACAGGGAAAATTTTTTTCATAATATTTTATTTCTGTCATTGTACTTGAGATTAACAGCACAATTTTTCATCCACAAAGTTTATTATAGGTCATAAGAATGAATAGAATCTCTTTTCCAATTGGCTGAGAAAAGGAATTTAATCTTACGTAATTATCTTTCAAATCACGCATGCATCAGTACAATAAAACTCCCATCTATTAGATCACTGAACCATTTCACATGATTTTGAAAAGATTAATATTCATATAAAATTTATATATCTCTCAGCCTATCTCCCCATGATAGCCTTCTTCAAAAGAAAAACAAAATAGACCAAGAAAACGGAGCACGGGATAATGGAAGTACAAAGAAGAATTCAATGAATAATCATAGTAACACAATCGTTTTCCTTCTAAATAAAAAGGCAGGGTACAGAAGCAGAAAAATCGTTATGGGTTATGAGAGCCAGAATGTTAGAAAAGACTCAAAACATTTCTATCTCAATGATGTATAAACTTGTCTTCTTAAACCATGAAACTTTCTTTTCAAACTGATTCTTACTCAAGGGTCTCTTCCTGTGATAGGTAATTACTCTGGAGGGCAGCTGAAGGAAGTGGAGGTTAGGAAGGTTGAGAGGTCGGGCGGGGTGGGCTGGAGGGCCGTGGTGGGGGCACAACTCCAGGAAGTGGCTTCTGAAGCTGTTCCTCTGGATCCCTCGACTATGGTTAGTGGTTTGGCTAACATGTGCTTAATCCAAACTTTGCCTTTTAAGAGACCTTGAGAAGCGATGATGTAGCCAGGGTCATAGGGTTGCACGTGATAATACCCAGTAAAGGGGTACTGATGCATTCTGTGCACTGAAAAAAAAAAATAGTTACATTGTAATTTCATATACACTCCCTACTATGGAAACTTCTTAAAGTTGCTTCTGCTTTCCCAAACTGCTTCTACTACGTAATGTATTCATCTTTCCACAGTAAACTTCTCTGTGCTTAGAGTTTATTTTTCAGCCTATGGGAATTTTCTTTTTCTTAGAAAAATTCTCAATTTAAAAATAAAAATGGGACAGGTACAGTGAAAATTTAAATTTGGTTGCCCCTCATTCTAAAAACAAAAACAAAAACAAAAACAAACCTCTGGAAAATCATTGCTGCCCTCCAGCATTTTCTCTCACAAGGGAAATAAAACTCAGCATTATGAAGCAAGTAAAGGTTAAGTATGAATAGTTTGGATACGGTTTACTAAACTGTCAAGCAAAAGGCATCTCTCGAGCATTCAACAAAGATAAATAAACAGACACAGTTCATGGCAAAAAGAATAACCGGCATTTTTCCAAATGCAGATTTCCACTGGAAAGAGATTAAATAAAACGCTTCCCCAAAGTGTCATCAAGTATCCTTTTGGGTTTTGATCCAATAAAAATTGGGACAAAACTTGCTATGATAGAACTGCCACCCGCTTCAAGTCAAAAGACACCCTAATTTGTAGCTAGCTGTATCCTCTGTCCTAAAACTAATGGAGGTGAGGTTCCAATCCCATCTGACACCAGAGGTTTTGTCCTAACCTGGAAGAGTCACAAGGATTCTACTCTACTTAAAAGCAGTCCTTGGCAGGAGCAAGAAAGCATAAATGTCACTGAACCACCTGAGAGGCAAGGACCTTCTTGACTGAAGAGTAACCTGGCATCCCTCTAGAAATTCTCTCATGTTGTGTTGGAGAAGGACAGAAGATCCCGGGTTTCCTCTCCCCGCGATCTCTGGTACTTCATGCTGCAGCTTACAGATAGTAAAAGTGCTTTAACTCTTTCTTGTTTTGAATGGCTAAGGAGTGAAGAATGCAGGTAAATGGACATGAAAATTTTAAAACAATAGCAGTAATTGGACGTAACTGTTGAGTGAACACAGCAGGACCCGGGAGTGATGCCGTCCTAGATTTGAACGCTGCCTCTACTCTTAGTAGTCTCTCTGTATGCAGACAAGTCATGTAGAGCGACTGCTGTCTGTCAATGTAATTATGAGGATTAAACAGTTAATATATTTAAAGCATTTAGTAATTTAATGTAATAACTATATTCAAAACATAGTTATGAAGATCTCGGAAGGATACCGGCAACATTGCATTCATCTAAGTGTTGGCAAGTAGCTTGACCTTTCAACTCTTTAAGACCGAAGGAAGTACGGATTCACAAAGATTATCTTGTAGAAGGAGGAAATTATTTTGAGGATACAGTTGAAGGAAGCTAGGAATTCTGACCCTGAAGCAGGTTTTTATGGAAACAGAGAGACGGGGTATGTCTAGGTCTCAGTTCGAAGAGTAGATTCACCACCATCTTCGTAGTAAGCCCTGGGAGTGAACCTGTTTTCTGTTCACTACTAGTTCTACTAGTTTTAGTTGAACTAGTTGACTAGTTCTACTATTTTGACTAGTTCTACTCCACCCCAACTACCCATTCTGTTTCTAGCAGCGAGTCACCTCATCCTCTGGGTAACACTTTTCAGTCTTGAACATCTGCTTACTCAGGTATCTGCTGACTTAGAGAAAAGGCAAGGTGTAGACACATGATTGTAGAGAGGGAAAACAAAATGTAACTAAAGTATAATTAGCAGAAACTGTCCTCCATAATTAGCAGTTAGCAGAAACTATCCCCATGTACTATTAGCTAAGTGACTTTTTCTTTGTATCCAATTTGAACCCCTCAAGACGAGATCTCATTGGTTTATGAATAAGTAGGGAACCTTTTAAGCAAAGCTGTTCCATCAGAACACATCACAGGCTACTGTCAAGGCTTTAATCACTCTGCTTCAGTGCGTCGGGGGATGAAATGAGGCATGGGGTCAAATGGTACATATCATGGCCCTTTATACTAAAGGAACTTCCTGGAAAGGGACTGTCCACGAAGCACACCTTTTCAGGTTTAGCACTGTTACAGTTTTCTTTTTCAGTCATGCGGAATGGGAGAAAAATGAACCTAAAAGAGCTAGGTTAATGCTGGAACAGGCACATTTATTTAAAAATTCTCCTTACTTTTCCCAGTGTCCTTCAGGTTAAAGAGCTGTGCTTCTGTTGTGGTTTTCATACCCCTGCTAAGGTTCCAGTAACTAAAAAAGAGGCTGTCTGGTCATCTCTGAGGGGCTTTGCAAGAGAGATTTTCCACAGCTCTGGGTTTGGACGTCAGCTCCGCAGATTCAACTCTGAGAGTTTACTCAGACTTAAGGAAGACTGTTTTCCTCACGGCAGGACTCACAGGCCCAAGTTAAAAAAGCAAAAAGGCCAATTATCAATTTACAAGAAAAACAAAAAAACAACACTCTCAGTGTCTCTAGTTTTGATTGACTTAGATATTTTCCTTCAGGAAAAGGTAAATAGAAAATGAAATGAAAACCTGTAAATTAATTGATGATTTGAGGTTGTAAAATGTGTGTAGTTCAAATATTTTGTCTGTCTACCTATAGGGCTTATGGATAGAAGTTCCTTGAGTCTTTGGGTCTGAACACCTCTTTTGGAGTGAAAATAGGGATTTCTTATATTTGTCCATTAGAATCTCTTGTTTCCAGACTTCTGCTGAACACCTCTCATCCTGTTGAGCACATTTTGCATTATTTATATTACTATTTAAAATCAAGGCATAATCTTGTTTGACAACTATTCTATCTTCCTAATGACTCTGTGTATTTATTAATTTATACATTCAAAAACTTACTTATTCGACACCGGTTATGTGACTGCATTATAGAAGACGTTAGGGATATGAGAGGAATATAGCAAGCATTGACTTTGCCTTTGGTCCTGAGAGTCAAGTAGGGGCAGACAGGCAAGAGTGCAATTAATTACTTTATCCCATACTCTGTTACATAATAATAAAATATAATCAGGGTTTTTTTTTGTTTGTTTGTTTGTTGGTTGGTTGGTTTGTTTTGGTAGGGGGAAGCACCTGGGTGGCTCAGTCAGTCAAGTGTCTGCCTTTGGCTCAGGTCATGGTCCCCAGGTCCTGGGAGTGAGCTCCATGTCTGGCTCCCTGCTCAGTGAGGGATCTGCTTCTCTCTTTCCCTCTGCTCCTCCCCTTTCTCATTCTCTCTCTCTGTCTCTCTCAAATAAATAAAATCTTTAAAAAGGCAACAATAGTTAGCAACCTATTTACATCAAAAGCAACTTAAATTTCTCACATTGTAACTAGACAATGGCTTTTCAATCCAATGGCAAGCCAGATGTCACCCTGAAACTTAAAGAAATGATTTACTAAATAAGAAAGAGAGGCCTCTTCAGAGCATAATCCATGACTATAACTAAGCCTGCAAAAATTGAAAACTCACCCCTCACTTTATACTGAATATTGTGAAATATCAAATATATACCCACATTGGAAGCCTTACCAAGTACCACTGCCACAAATGGAATGTATTTCCTTAAGAAACTGAGCATTTTAGCCCCTCATTTGAGAAGGATTCAGTTGTCCTTCTGCTTTCATATTCAGCGTGTCCGTGAGCAACATTGAAATTGCTTAGTAATTTTATTTATTCCTCTGGGAGTTGGAGTTGTATACAATAAGTATTTGCAAACACCTGGACCAAAGTATGGCCTCTTTCACTATGATCTGTTTATAGGGCTGAAGAATTATAAACAGGAAGTTAAATAAAGAAAAGATAAGGAAAGATAAGGCTGTCTCACTCAGATACAATGAAATGGCTGTGGGTAGGAAGTATGTCTGGAAAGATCAGAGATATTCACCCGAAATTAATTTAACACTGTGTGTCAGCTGTAGTTCCATGGGAAAAATAATGCTAAAGAAATTAGAGATCAAAGCTATTTAAAAGAGGCAAGAAAAAATGGCTGAATATTAAGGTAGTTTCTTTTCTTTTCTTTTTCTTTTCTTTTTTTTTTTTTTTTGGCTTTTTTTCTTCTAATTCAGAAACATAGGCATCGCGTACTGGAGGGAAAGTCTGCCCCAGTCTTTTCCTTCACTCTGCTTCAGTCTTAGGGAAAGTGGAGGGAAGAGAGGGAATGTTTCTACTGACTCAGTATTTGTTGGAGAGATCAAGGCTATTTTTCTTTTTTTTAACTATCATCTTCCCTTTTTTTTTTTTAAAGATTTTATTTATTTATTTGACAGATGGAGATCACAAGCAGGCAGAGAGAGAGAGGAGGAAGCAGGCTCCCCGCTGAGCAGAGAGCCCGATGTGGGGCTCGATCCCAGGACCCTGAGATCATGACCGGAGCTGAAGGCAGAGGCCTTAACCCACTGAGCCACCCAGGCGCCCCTCATCTTCCTTTTATTAGTGATTTTTTTGCCCCAAGATTTTTAAGTGACAACAAATTATTTTAGAACCCTTAGACTGTCCCAAGACATTTTCAGAACCACTTACAGGAATAACCAGTTTCTGCTTAAGAAACTGGTTTGAGACCATGGTCTTATTTTGGTTGTTTTTAACAAAAGTCTTTTCTTTAAACCATTGCCTTGGGGCACCTGAGTGGCTCAGTGGTTTAAGCCTCTGTCTTCGACTCAGGTCATGATCTCAGGGTCTTGGGATCGAGCCCCACATTGGGCTCTCTGCTCAGCGGGGAGCCTGCTTCCCCCTTTCTCTCCGCCTGCCTCTCTACCTACTTCTGATTTCTCTCTGTCAAATAAATAAATAAAGTCTTAAAAAAAAATACTTTAAACTACTACCTAAACTCTTTCAACCAATAAATAAAAACTAAGACTAAAACCTCTTAAAAAGCAAACACCAAATTTTGTATCAACTACCCATGAAATAGATTTTTTTAATCAATATGATTATAATTATTAATGAACTGGTCACTTGTATATTTTGGTATGGGATTTTCTGTTTTCACCTCACAGGAAGTACTGAGTTACCTTGCTTCTGCAAGGAGTTAATAGGTTTCTCGTACTTCAGGGATGAACAATTAGGTGTAAGCAAGAGATCACAATAGCATTTGAGGGCCTTCATTTCAGTATTTTTAAATAATTGAGCTGATTGTCGAAAGAGAGAATATTGATAAAAAGAGAGGAGGACCCAAAACAAGACTTAGAAAGATGCCATTGGTCCTAAAATGTTAGCCATACACAGAGCCAGGCAGGAGGCATGGCCGTGGAAGAGGTTACTGGGACTTTGACTCTGGGGCCAAAGATCTCCTTAGTCAGAGGTGATCCTGAGGGAGGGGGTGTGGTCAAGGAAGTGACCACTCTAAATGGACAAAAAGTATCTCAGCAGTAAACTACCAACCTGTGGCCTGTCAAGGTTCCCATAAGAAGGCAAAGAGAGCCACGAAAAAAAAGAAATGCTGGAATTCTTGCTAATAGCAACAAATGGATAATTTGTCCTAACTAATCTGATTTAGAAAAATTAAAGGAATCTGAAATACTTTGCGTCTTGAACGGTTTGGAGCAATTCTTAAGATACATGATCCTTATAAAGGCAGCTAAGGCCATCCACTTAAAAGAGACTTTAAAGAGTAATTATTTTGCAGGCCCAAAGAAATGTCTAGAATAGCCTTTTCCAAAGCATGTGCTAGAAAGAATTAGAGCCATGAAGTTAGGAGGTGAAATGCATTTGAAAAATACCAGTATTAGGGCAACCAAAAGCCCTCTGGTGATTCACAATATATGTTAACATATTAAAGACTCTGAGATAACCCATTCTAACCCATCTTTCTTTAACCCAGAATTTAAACTTATTTGATCATAAAAATGTATTAACATTTCTGAAGAACAAACATCCTTTGAGAAACTAGATACTTAGGGAAAAATAAAGAATAACCCTACAAAGCAAAAGAAATCAATTACAATTTCAAATATAAGTAACTGTTTTTGCCCAAAAAAGCAAGATTGTATATAATTGTTTTTACTTCCCATGTCTGTACACAAAAGGAAAGAAATATAAAATCTACCTCCACACTAACATTCCCCTGACCCTCCTCTGACCAGATAAAGCCCCTAGATAATGTTGCAAAGGATCCTCGTTAGGCATGTGGCAAATGTGGATCTTTTGTGAGAGATATTTCCAAAAATTTGTTTTTTTGTTTGTTTGTTTTGTTTGTTTTTTAAAAGGGAGAGAGTGTGAGTGAGGCAGGGAGGGTCGGGGAATAGGGAGGAGCAGAAGCAGAGAGAGAATCTTAAGCGATTTTTTTTTTTTTTTTTTTTTTTTACAGGAAGAGGGAGAGTGTGTGCTGGGGAGGAGAAAGGGAGAGAGAGAATCTTAAGCAGGCTGCATTCCCAGGGCAGAGCCCTGTGTGGGGTTCAGTCTCACAACCCTGAGATCATGACCTGAGCCAAAATCAAGAGTCAGTTGCTTAGGGGACTGAGCCACCCAGGTGCCCCTACAAAGCTATTCTCAACTGAGAATACAGCATCTCTAGAAAGGAATGAAGGGTAGTTTTAAAAATGTATAATGCTTAAGTCAGATAACAGAACAGTTACATGAGTAATGAGAGAGTTCTGTCAGCACACTGTTTCACAATCATTAAAATACCTGTTCTGGGGGCGCCTGGGTGCCTCAGTGAGTTAAGCCTATGCCTTTGGCTCAGGTCATGATCTCAGGGTCTTGGGATTGAGCCCCGCATCAGGCTCTGCTCAGCGGGGATCCTGCTTGCCCCTCTCTCTCTGCCTGCCTCTCTGTCAAATGAGTAAATAAAAATCTTAAAAAAAATAAAATAAAATACCTGTTCTAATTTGCTGTCAAAAACTTCAGTGTAATGTCAAGAGGGTGATGACAGAATGACATCTACAAAAACATCTGACAGTTGGAAAGGAGGAAAGAAAGAAGAAGATTTTAAAATTAGAGGCTGGGAGAGGAAACCATGAAAAGTCACAGACAATTTTCTACAGTTACAGAAAAAGTATTTGACTGGTAATGAGTAATTACTGTTTTCCATTGTTGAGGAAAAAAGAAGACAGTATGGTCAGAACCGAGTTTTAGAAGGAATGTTCTTTAAGCTTTAGGAAGAAAAGTGAGAGTATGAAAATGAAGTAGGTAATAGGATCTCCAGGAAAACCTTTTAGATTTAGAGTAGACCCCTGCTCAGAATGACTTAGAGACCAAAATCACAAAATGCTGTGCATAGCAACAGTGGTTCAGTTTAAACTAGTAATGATAGAATACAGGTATTTTTAATTCTGTGTTCTATTCTTTGGTGCCAACAGCTTTTTATGCCCCTTCATTTAATTTTCTGTAGCATTGACTTTGTTCAAGAATCGATAATTAGGGATCCTTGATGACCCATTTCAACTCAAAATTCTTTCTCATTTTCTGTTGATGTCTAACAATTCATGACTAAAATACGAAGTCCCATTTCACAACAAAATGTCATGATTAAACTGCCGGTAGCTTCACAAGAAGGATGTCTGGTCCCGTGACCTTGAAAGAGTCGCAGTCAACCCGAAGGCACAGTTTTCCTCGAGTTAAAAATGGAGATGTGGCCAAGGGATAACTTCAGGAAGCTCTTAAGCATCAACATGTGGACACTGAAGCAATCTACCTGTGCCCATCCAGCTTCCTTCCAGCCTGCTTTATACCTTGTGCTCTTGCTATGAACCAGATTTCGGCTGGGGTTCCTCATTTTTACATCAACACTAGTAGATGTGACACTTCTGTCTTTCAGTCTAAGTTGGTGACCAGTTCATGAATGAACCTGGTAAATGGCTTCAAGCCAGCAGTGGAGACCATATCACAAACTAAACCAAGCTATTTTCAAGTGTTTGCCAAAATGAGATGCAGCATATCTCAGGGAAACATTAATTCATCTTTTGTGTAAGTTCTCTTAAGTTGGATAAATGGAAATAAATTTTGTAAAAAATTAGGGTATGAGCCTGGTGGTGGGTATTGTGGAGGACACGTATTGCATGGAGCACTGGGTGTGGTGCATAAACAATGAATGCTGGAACACTGAAAAGAAATAAAATAAAATGGAAAAAAAAAGAAAAAGAAAATAAACTAGGATATCATGTAAACTCTCATGGAAGTGTCTTCTCTGGTTTGTGTTTTAATTTAACTAGATTTACAAATGGGCGGTGTAAAATACACATCAGAAAGATTTAATACCGCCTCTAGAGTAATAATTATGTCACCGAATGGCCTTTATATAAGGAGCTATGTGGCATGTTATACCCAGTTTTTAATGTCAAGAGCCTTGATATGGAGACGAATATTTTTCTAGGTTAACTCACTGAATTATTTAGACATTTTTAATAAATGTTTATTGAGTTCCTATTATATATAACTCTTGATAGTTTATGTTCTTCTTAACATGGAAACTGTATCAACTATTGGGTTCTATGTTTTCCCTTGGCTTCCAGGAAGCTCTGTTCTAAATTCATGCTCAGATACAGAAATTTATTTATCTAGGATATCTCTTTGACAGTGCACCTAACTCCATCTTACTTAAAGTAATTTTATCTACATTTTATTTCCTGTTCTGTGTTACGGGCATTTAACCTTGTAAGCTACATTAAGCCTTTAAAGGAATAGAGTGGACTGTAAGTCACAAATGAATAAATAAAAGCTGGGTATAATACAGAAAAATTAGTTAACTTGAAATAGAGGCTTAATGAGTCATTTTTCAGGGAAGAACTCTCCCTCTAATGAGAAGTATTACTCATTATCATAGTCATCAATTAATAATTCATTAATAATGCCTTATATTCATATATATTAAAATATGTATACTACCTCACTATCTCATAATAACCTTAGGACACAGACAAAAGCATATATTTTTTCTTGAATTAAGGATGAAAAAAGTGAAATTCAAGGAAATGAACCAAAGGCATTTAACGCCATATACAGTAGTATGTCCCTAATATTTGGGGTTTTAAAACTTACATTTGCTATTCACATATGATTTAAATATGAAGTGAAGGTTGTGAGGTAAAGCATTTAAATATGTACATAAGCTTTAAAATCTTAAGGCTGTATCTTCAGTTCACCAAAATGAAGTGTGTTTGAGGAGGCAAAAGTTTCATGCCGGCCTGTTCTCTTGTGGAAATAATAATTTATTTTGATAAGGATTGAATTATTCTACTTAGGCTGTCACATATAAATGAGCTCTATTTATCTAGACGGCAGTAATTAATGTGTTCAGGAAAACACACACACACACACACACACACACACACACACACACACACACACACCCCAGCATGACTATTTTGCTCAAAAGTAAAATTTTCATTTTTCCAGTCACCAGATTACCTTGAAAACTGGCCCAACCTTTCACTAGCCTAACTTAAAAAGACATTTCAGGTGACACAATAATTCATTTCATGAGAATACCTAAGATGTTAGCCTGACATTTTTTAGGAAGACAGCTTTCCATAAACCTATTTCTAAATCTTGGCGGAACTTGAAAATATTATTGATATAATAATTGATAGATAATCACAGCCCATAATTTTTTTGCTTCTGTATTAAGACTTATAGCATGTTTCCAAGCAATCAGAATTTAATGTCAAACTATAATTCTAAGAAGAATTCAGAACCTCTCTAAAATTTGGAACTGTGACTCCAATAAGAAGGCAATGCCTTTATATGGGAAGCCTGGTTGGCTCAGTGGGTTAGGCTTCTGCCTTCAGCTCAGGTCATGGTCTCAGGATCCTGGGATTGAGCCCTACATCTGGCTCTCTGCTCAGTGGGAAGTCTGCATGTCCCCTCTTTCTGCCTGTCTCTCTGCCTACTTGTGATCTCTCTCTCTGTCAAAATAAACTCTTAAAAAAAAAAAAAAAAAGTAATGCCTCCTATAAGCCTGATGTCCATTAAATGGTTATGTTTCCTTCTAGTGAAATTAAAACAAATAGAATTGAAATTTGGTTAGGAAAATTATTATAACCTCTTTAATTATTAGTTATTTTTTTAAAAGATTTTATTTATTTATTTGACAGATCACAAGTAGGCAGAGAGAGAGGGAAGCAGGCTCCCTGCTTAGCAGAGAGCCCGATGCGGGGGCTCGATCGCAGGATGTTGGGATCATGACCTGAGCTGAAGGTAGAGACTTTAACCCACTGAGCCACCTAGGCGCCCCTTATAACCTCTTTAGATGTTAGTTTCTTGAGCTAACGAATGGGGACAGTGACAGAATGTATCTTGTGGGTTTGTTGTGGGATGCTGTGAGCAGGCTTTACCCAACGTCTTTGTAGCCATCCAATAAAAGTTGGCCGTTATTGTCCTCTGTTCAGAAACAGAGAACATACTCAAAACATTTGCAGGATTGATTGAAGAATTCCTGAGTGTAAAATACAGGTTCAAATATTTTATGTAGCAATGGATTTAATACAGAAACTGAACAAATGAATTTAAAAATCTACACATTATGAGGAATAAACTACGTAAGGTTCAAACTACTGGAGGGTAGATATAACAGTTGAAACTATGACACTATGACTTAGTTTTTATGTTGGCAGCATGTTTTGTCCATATTCAGAAGTTATTATTTTTTTTATCATTTTAAAAGATTTATTTATTTATTTGGGGTGGGGAGAGGGGCGAGAGGAGCAGAGGGAGAGGGAGAGAGAGAGAGAGAGAGAAGTTCAAATAGACTCCATGCTCAACATGGAGCCCACTGGGGGACGTGATCTCCTGACTCTAAGATCAAACCTGGGCTGAAACCAAGAGGTGGATGCTTTAACCAGCTGCCAGCCAGGTGCTCCATATTCAGAACTTACTTTGAAGCAATATTTGCTGCATTGTACTGATATGAAATTGTCTTTTTCTAAGGAAATTAAATGAGTCAGATCCAGAATTAAAGATGTGTTTATCACTTGCTACCTGTCAGGGGCTGACTAGTTCATCTTAAGTACTTTACAATGACTATGATGTTACTATTTCAGATTTTAATATACATATTCTGTCTTTCATTTCAAAATACTTTTCCTTATGAGAAGACTGAGGGATTCTCCTTAATTGCTTTTAAATGTCGTAAAGGCTTCCAGTGTGACTAAAAAATGTCCAGAAAGGTTTCACGACACCTCATGATGTTTTCAATCATCATTTTAACATCTGGGGGGAAAGAAACTGGGGGCTGCTGGGTGTCTCAGTTGGTGGACCATAGGCTCTTGGTTTTGGGTTCGGTTGTGATCTTGGGGTTGTGGGACTGAGCCCTGAGTCAGGCTCCAGGCTCAACATAGAGTCTGCTTGGGATTGTCTCTCTCTCTCTCTGCCCCTCCTCCTACTCTCTCTCTCTCTCTCTCTCTCTCTCTCAAATAAAATAAATAAATTTTTAAAAAAAGAAACCTTAAAGGTCTTCCTCAAAGATAAGACAATAATATTGACATGTACATTTCTGTTGCCCCTTTCAACTCAGTCTCTACTTTGCTTTCCTATTCTCTCTCTTTCTCTCTCTTTTTTTTTTAAGATTTTATTTATTTGACAGAGAGAGATCACAAGTAGAGAGAGAGAGAGAGGAGGAAGCAGCCTCACTGCCTAGCAGAGAGCCTGAGGTGGGACTCGATCCCAGGACCCGGAGATCATGACCTGAGCTGAAGGCAGAGGCTTAATCCACTGAGCCACCCAGGCAGCCCCTCCTATTCTCTTTTGAAATTTTCTCTTTTACTATATTTCTTGTCAGATAAGGGAAAATAAGAGGAGTAGAATATGAGAAATTCCATTCATCCATTTATTTTTCAAAAGGTATTGACTATCAAGTAGCTTCCTAAGAAGCATGATAGGGGTGTGTGTGTGTTTGTTTGAATTACAATCTGAGGAGCAAATGTGAGAGAATGTTTTCCCTAGAGTAGGTGGACATCTTCATTGTCTAAGCTATCCTGTCCTCCATAATCCTCCTTTTACCTCTAAAATTTAGGCATATGATGAAAATATATGGTCAAGTTATAGTTTTGTAAGAATGCAGTGATTTTTAGTCAATGGAAAATTTAGGTTATGGTATATTGCTGACATCAGGTGAAGAAGGTAGCAAAGAAATGGTGTGATGAAAATTTGAAAAATGAAGTAAGTGTACTTTTGTAGAAGTGTATTTCCATCCATGAAATGAAAAATTCCTAATAATATACCTAATAGGGACTTACTCTCTGACTTAGACTATAAGCTTTAC
The DNA here is from genome assembly GCF_022355385.1 of Mustela nigripes. Classification (NCBI taxonomy): domain Eukaryota; kingdom Metazoa; phylum Chordata; class Mammalia; order Carnivora; family Mustelidae; genus Mustela; species Mustela nigripes. The sequence goes on along the minus strand of NC_081560.1, from coordinate 8,842,420 downwards.
TGCTCACCCTCCTATAATGAACTAAAAACTTGTACCACCAAGAACTCTGAGACTTAGAAACCATCTTTTGTAGGATTCACAAAATCACTGTGCAATTTAGTTTTGTTTTTAATAGTGATTGCTTATTTTTAAAATCTCATTATGAAGGAAAAGGATTTCCATGTGAACATGTTTCTGATAAAGTATTCACATATGTAATATAAACAGAAATCATAAAGAACCTTAGATCATTTATTGTCCATTAATTTTGGATATTGAAGGAGAGATAGTTGTGTTTAAGAGCAGAAGGTAGGAAATCAGACAAATTTCATTATTAATCTTTTGTAAATTTTCTATTCATCTTGTGTCCTATTTAGATTTTTAGGTTATGTTTTCACATTTAGATGTTTTTAAAAATGAATTAAGAAGAAGTACAATTTCATATTTGCAACAAATATACAGTTTGTTACTTGTCCCTTATTTTTGCTATTTTTTAGTCACAAATATTTAAGTTTTATATAATAAATTCCTCTCTCTTTGTCATTTCTTCTGTTTTTAGCTTAGTTTTTTTCCACTGGGGTGTTTAGTAATTTACTTCTCTTTTGCATGTAATAATTCATTTAGTTATATTTAACTGTTGTCTGTCAAACACCTATAAAATCTATCAAGTCTATCAAAAATCTATCAAAAGTTACTTTCTTCAGTTGTGCAAAGTATCAAAGTTGCTTTTAAATAAATAGGTCAGTTGTCCTTTTACCAATTATTGTTAATCTTTACATTTCTTCATTGTTTTGTATTAAATCCTTATATTTAATAGGATGTATTTCTGGACTACCCTTTTTGATTTATTGAACTTTGTGGCTATTCTGAGGTCAGTATCAGACTGTTTCATTCATTATATTTTTATGTTTCTAGATCTTCTCTTTTGGTCCATACTTAGCGATCTGAAAGGAAATTGTGAAAACATTTTTCGAAAGTTGGAAGAGATATATGTTGTATGACTTGATGAGTGATATGGTTTGAAAAGAAGAGTATTGTTTGTGTGTGTGTGGTTCTTGTTTGTTCAAAATATGCATTGTTAGCATTCAAAGGAAATACATTTAATGGATAAAATAATGAATTTGGGAATAAAGTACATGTAGATTCAAATTTGAACTTTGTAACAATGACATTTCATTTTCCGTAAAATTGCTTAAATTCTCTGAGGCCCATTTCTATCAAATGAGATTACTTTTACCATTGTCATAGCTTAGAATGAGTCCTAACTGAGATGATAAACAGGCATTGTTTTGTTTTGATAGTCACTGTTCTGTAAATTCAGCTACTACAGTTATTAGGAATACTTACTATGGCTATAGAATATTCTGGATATCTTTATGTTTTCTGATCTGGAAAATACTTTACCTAACATCATTGCTCAAAATGAATCTCCAAATTACCATTTGTCTCTACCTTTTATCTCGTAACTAAAATGAGGACATTTCATTCCTCTTCTTCCCTAAGTGTGAATCTCAGAACATATAACTGGGTTTTTTTGTTTGTTTGTTTGTTTGTTTTTTATCATATATCAGCTAGAGCAAATGTATGGAAAGGACACATCTGACTTCACACCTTTCTCTGTCCTGGTGGCGTGTGCCTTGGCTTGGCGTGCATGGCCACAAGTTTCTGTTAATTATTCACAAGTCACTTTTAATCTGAATCTCAGTCATTGTGTATTGGTTCAGTATTATTTTCTATTTCTGACTTTGGGCTTCGTCCATTCAGTCCTGCCAGGCAATGAGTTGGTTTTCTCATTTCCACACAGGTATTTGAAAACCTGTCAGAGGGCTGTTTTCATTATACACGTTTCATTATTACGCTGTCATCATTGAACAAGTTTATTTCAAAACCTTTTGGGAAAAATGACAAGAAACATAGCATTTTATTTCCTTGTCCCTTCATTAGATTAGAAATGTCAAGAAAGATTTAGATTTTACTCATTTTTATTAAAAGGAATGATAGATCTTTCTTGGCAAAAGAAAAGGGAGAAATAGGAAATTTTAATTTTAAATACAACTCGAGTCAGAGATTTGCGTATGAAGGTGCTCTTTGGTGAGAAGCTTTCTCTTCATTACTTGGAAAGATTTATATTTTACCAGACTCTTACTCATTTCAAAAATATAAAATATGGTAGTCATTCTGGATACCAGCTACATAAATGTAATCTGTTACATACCTAACACAAACTAGAGGGAATCTAAAATATTATCATCAGGGTAACTTAACATCATGCATAACAAATTTCAGCAACTATTAAGAAAGAGAGGTAATGATAATCCCTTTGTCTAAGGCATGTTATGAGAATTACATGAGTGGACACATGTGAAGCTTCTAATACTGCACATGAGGTTGAACACAGGTTACTAATATTTAACGTTTTTGGCCTGCAAAAGCAACATTTTCATCTATTGCACCTTGAGCATTCCTCAATAACTGTGAGTTTCCTCCTTACCCCCGGGGTTTGTATCATGGATCTGACCTTCAGCAAGGACAGTGCTTATTAATTACAATCGAACTTCCTACAGAGAGAGGGCAAGGCAGATTTGCTTATGGTGAAATTCTCTCTTCAGCTTATGCTGGTAGAGCAGTGCCTCAGTTAGCACGTGGCTTTTCCTCTCTTACCATGGCCAACCCTTCCACTTAGCCCATGGTTTCTGCCTCCTGGTGGCCGTGGCTTCTATTTATTGCATCAGTGTCTTCATCGCCTTTGTTCGGACCAGTAATTCTGTAGGCAGGTACCCAGCCTGGCCTGCTCTATGTAGAAAGTAGAGCTGGATGTGGGTATGGTGGGTGGCCATGTGGGTGGGTTGGTTGATGTTAATCACATTTAATGGCCTCAAACATAAAAAAAAAATTATTTATTACTTTTATATTTCTATTTTATATTTATCATTATATATGATATATATTACATGTGCTGATATAATAATATATTTGTTATATAATATATAAATATGAAATATGTTATATTTATATTTATAATTTATTATTAATATTTATTTTATTTTAGATTGAGGAGGATAGCATTTATATGGGATAACAGTACACCTAACAAGTTTGCAAAAAGGTATAAAATTACTATGCATACTTTTTTTTTAGATTTTTTTTTAAGATTTTATTTATTTATTTAAAAGACAGATCACAAGCAGGCAGAGGCAGGCAGAGAGAGAGGGAATTAGGCTCCCTGCCAAGCAGAGACCCCCCACCCCAACACGGGACTGATCCCAGGACCCTGAGATCATGACCCGAGCCGAAGGCAGAGGCTCAACCCACTGAGTCACCCAGGTGCCCCTATGCATACTTTTAATGACATAACAAGATCATAAGTTAGTGAATTCAAGGTGATACAAAAACACGTATTTTCTCATAGTGAAAGTCATTTAGTTTCTTGTTTTTTTTTTTTTTTTTTTAAAGATTTTATTTATCAGAGAGAGAGAAGGGGAGAGAGCGAGCACAGGCAGACAGAATGGCAGGCAGAGGCAGAGGGAGAAGCAGGCTCCCCGCTGAGCAAGGAGCCCGATGTGGGACTCGATCCCAGGACGCCAGGATCATGACCTGAGCCGAAGGCAGCTGCTCAACCAACTGAGCAACCCAGGCATCCCTAGTTTCTTGTTTTTAACAGTGACAAGTCTCCCCGCTAGACTTGCTTGGCTAATACAGTCTTCTTTACATATAAATTTGAACTAAGGGGCACTATAAACCAGAATGTTACATCTAGGTCTCATAACTATCTGATTACATAAAATATAGAACCATCACAATGTTATAAAACATCTTATATTAGACATATACACACATATTTAAAAAATTAAGCCCTAAAGATATACTCGATTTTGATTCCCAAAGAGTTTTTCTAACTCCAATAAGTGACTCAGAGCTACAGACTTAGCATTACATATTCTCTCTTTTTAAAATATTTTGTTTATTTATTTGGGGGGGGGGTGCAGAAGGAGAGGGACAAGCAGACTCTGAGCTGAATGTGGAGCCCAACACGGGGCTTAATCCCATGACCCTGAGATCATGACCTGAGCCAAAATCAAGACTCACACTGTTAACTGACTGAGCCACCCACACAATATTACATATTTTCATGTGTCTTTTAATTTAAGAAGAAAGTAAATATTCTGGTACTCATTAGGAAATTCAGAGTTGATTTTATGGTGTCATATAAGAGATTTCAGGTCTTCTCAAGGGACACAAGCATTTCTTTTTCTTTTTCTTTCTTTCTTTCTTTTTTTTTTTCATCAGTTGGCTTTTTTGTTGTTGCAATATCATACACGCCTCCAACCTCAGAGGCAGGTGACAAGAACATTTTGTTTCTTCACATGGGGACTGCATGGTAAGCTTGGGTTGGCTGTGCTCTGCGGGGCGCAGTTATCCTTGACTTCATAATTCAGGCCTCAGTAAAAATTGCTGGGTCATGCAGTTCTCAGGGCAGAGCACAGAACCAAAGAGAAAGAGGCTGAGGAGGCACAAGCCATCACATTAGAGCTTCTCGTGATCCTAGCAAATGTCATGGCTGCTCGTATCCATTGGCCAAAGCATGCCCGAGGACCAAGCAGAAGTCAGTGAGGACCAGATGCTTACTGTGCCCAGGGACTGCACAGGAATTCTCGTATGACCGTAGCTGATTCCTCATAATCTTGTTGCCGGGACTAAGCAAATAGAGTAATCCAGTCTCACACACAACAAATCCAAATCACCGACATGGAATCACCATCCAAATGTGGCTCTTCAAAAACTTCCCTATGAGGAATTTTACTGGAGATGGAGAGGCCTGTCTGCTAAGAGGTCACTCTTTATTTTCTGTCAGTACGTTGTGCCTCTGCCCACCACATACCTTCTAATTTTTTGTGGCAAGCCCAAGGACAGAAAATAATTTTACTAATTTTAGGTATTTCTGTTAAACTGTGTCTCACTTTTCCAGAGCTTTTATGTCCTTATGACCTGACCCCCAAATTCAGACCTTCTTCATCTGCCCAAACTCTAAACAACAGACTTTTGACTTGACTGCCTGTTGCAAACCACTGCCATTTTGCTTTGGGAAAATAACTCTGTTGGCACAGAGAGGGTTAAAAAAATTGGGGGGACATGAAGACAGCAGAGATAATGGGACCTGAGATCTTACTGTGTGTCAGGAGGTCTGGAAACAAGTTTGTAGGGCAAGTGCCGCTTAGGACCAGAAGAGAGCATTTTCATCAAATATTCCCCCTTCCGACTGCAGAATGGGGCAGATTAAGTGTTACACTTTCCATGGCCCTATCTTTTTAAAAAGAAAGAAAAAAGAAAGTAAAATAGAAGAAAACATTTAATAGCCAATCACAGACTCATTGGGATAAAAATATAGCTCTTCAGACCACAGATGTAATCATGTTAATTGACTGCTTCACATGGCTCCCTAGCTTCTTATTGCTATGTGATGATGATGGTAATGATGCAACAAAGACAAAACAATAACAACTACTCCTGCCATTAACTGTTTGCCTAACAGGTGCCACATTTTATACTAGAAACTTACATGCAGGTCTTATTCCTCACAATCAATATGAGAAAAATAACTTTACCAAATACCCATAGTTAATAAGAGTGCTTCCTCTTAACCACCACAGTACTTGAAACATGTGTAATAATATACTTCCACTATTTTTTCCCATCCAGCTTCCCCGACTCATCTCTTGCCTTCTCTTCTAGGATTTATCCACTGAAGTACAAACCCGCAGAAGTCCTTGCTGTAGCCTTGTGCTCCCATTCTGTCCCCAGCTCTGTCGCTCTGCATAAATGAACTTCTCTTCTTGAAATGTCTTTTGTAACCATATTGCTTTTCCCCATAACTGGATGAATTCTGTGTCTCCAGGAGACAATCCTTAGAGCACCTGCTCTAGGAAGGCACAGCTACCTTCTCTCCTGTACACACTACCGTCACTATGCACATGGAGTGCTGAGCTCGTCTTTGAATGTCAGCCTCTTCCGTGGCTCACCCATGTCTTCCACTCTTCCCCAGGTGTGAGCACCTTAGGGAACGTGTTTCTTCTGACTTCGTTTTACATCCCAGTGCATGTTCTAAGAATTACTCAAGTAATTAGAATGGAAATCCCAATAGCCAAAATGAATTTTTGCTGTATATTCTTAATGTTTATCTTTAAAAGAGAGTTGGATAGATTCAGTGCAATCCTCTGAGATAATCATATAACATAGTTCATATTGACTGTGGATAATCATAAAAATTAAATTTTAAGAAATACCTTTATCAGAATCCTTAAAGAAACAAAAACTCTAATAAATCGGAAATATAATATTCTACCTTCTATAGATACTAATGTGTGTAAATAGAGTATCTTACTGTCTTCATGTATATGTCATTTCTTCCAGGGGCATTGAAAGATTGCATACAAATTTTATCTTTCCAAAATAAATGTTAAAAAAAAATCAAGAAATTTAGTTGTTAAATCAAGCATCCAAACTCTAATATATATATTGCTCTTACCACAGGGGAGGTAGTCAGGATGAAAACCAGGTGTTACAAATGCATAAATATTTGTTATATTGTGTTGAGAAAAAGAGTCCTATGTTTTTGTTAGTCTTGTGAAGCAGCTGACATGCTTCTGCGGGGTGGGGGGTGGGGGGAATCTGTTATTGGAAGTAGTACTACATTCCTGATGTAGATCAGACAGAATCTGATCGTATCTAAAAGAATCATATTATCAACAGAACCTAGGTAATGTATTTAAAATTTTGTGTCTAAATTGTAAAGAAGTATAAGAAGCTAAACAGTTATGTGCTGAGCGTTATCCAGATAGGCAGCCATAATGAGTAACTCACGGAACTAAAACTACCCTTTCCCCTCTCAACGTTTTGGGAAGAGATTGAATTGTTTGTGTAAGTCAAACAATTGAATTATTTGTTGTAAGTCTGCAAACTTAAAACAAGTCGTTCCAATATTTTTTAGCAATTGGTAGTATTTCCTTACCTCTTCCTGGCTGTGCTTTGTCACAAGATAGAAATCAAATGTAACAAGAAAAACAAAATGAAACAAAGAAACAGTAACCCAAGAAGGGTGGGTCACTTTAGAAATAAGCCCCTTAGTCTGATGTGCTCCTGAATGGCTATAGTCATGGAAGTAGGTTTTCAGAATTGGATTCCTTGTTATAAGATAAAGTCAAAGAGTCTTACCTTTAAGTGCTTTGGGATTTACAGAAGAGTTGCAAAGAATGTGGGGAGTTGGCATATGCTCTTCATCCGGCTCCCCCTAATGTTAACATTGGACATAATCATGGCATATTTATCCAAAGTGAGAAATTACTATGGGTAATCTACTGTTAACTAAACCATAAATTTTATTTGAATTCACTATTTTTTTTTACTAATACCCTTTGTTGTTGCTTTTCTAGGCTCCCCATTTCATTAATTATCACATCTTCTTTACCTTTTTCAATTTGTGATGGTTGTCTGTCTTTGTTTTTCATGGTTTTTGAGGAGTACTTTTGTATAATGTCCTTCAATTTGGATCTACGGGATGTTTGCTCATTATCAGACCTCCATGAGCGAGGAGAGTCGAAGAACTTGTGGATGTATGTTAAAATCATTAGAGTAATTAAATACTTGAGGGAGAAACTTTGAGACTGCTTAAATATCCTGTTTCTCCTTAAAGTTTGGCTCCTTAATTTTGTAGTTTATTAGTGGATCTTCCTACAGCAATTTTACTATTCTATTGGCAATTTTCAATTTCTTTCATTCTTCCTAAGCTTATTATTTGTAATTCTTTATTAAAGAAGATTTGTCCTTTTCATCCATAATTAATTGATTCAATCAGTATAGACTATGGCACTGTGTGTGTGTGTGTGTGTGTGTGTGTGTGTGTGTATACACATAGAGAAAGAGAATGATTCTGACTATATGGGTCTTTATTTTATTCTTTGAGTTATAATCTAATACTAATATTACTTAATTTACTTACTCAAATTGTTTTAATTCAATTATTCCATTCAGGTTTTTCTTAAAAAATAAATTGGTCCCTATGTCCTCAATGTCTTTTTATTTTTTTTAAAGGATTTTATTTATTTATTTGACACAGAGAGAGGAATCACAAGTAGGCAGAGGGGCAGGCGGGGATGGGGGGAAGCAGGCTCCCCACTCAGCAGAGAACCCAATGCAGGGCACCATCCCAGTACCCTGAGATCATGACCTGAGCTGAAGACAGAGGCTTAACCTACCGAGCCATCCCAGGCGCCCCATCAATGTCTTTTTGACATGCTTCTATCCTTTTTTTTTCTTTTTCTTTTTTCTTTTTGGCAAGTTTGGGGGACTGGAGTGGGCTCACTTTCTTACTTTCTGGGATTTCGAGATGTTCCAGGCTCCTCTTATGTTTTCCCCGCCCAACCACAGAATTGGTCATTTCTCCAAGGAGCCTACTTCCTTTTATTGTAAAGATAATATATCTTATGTTATGTGATAAGGGAATAAGGTAGTATATTTTAATGAAAAATGCTTACTGTACTCCTTGACATTGAAGTTCTTAATAAACATTGCTTTCCTTTCACCACTGTCCCATTCATATAGGTCTTACACAAGATAAAAATGATTTTAAAAAATGACAGTGAAGGCAGGCAGGAAGGAAAGAAATGGAGGAAATCATTGAGATTTGGCACTGTGACTTCTGAGAGGGGCCCTGTCAGATGGGTTCATATGAGTAAGGCTTTATTGGTTAGGGGAGTAGATGGGCAAGGTTGTTAGGACAAGATGAGTGAAACCAAGGTAGTGCATGTCAAATTTAGGGAAACAATGCATTGTATCTTTTGTCTGGAGTTTAATTCAATGTAGTAAGAATATTTTTGAAAAATTATTAGGGACATTAAGTGAATACCAGATGAGTCAACGTCTTAAAAATAAGGATCCAGCAAATATTTACGAAGAGAGAAAGAGGTAATCAGAAATTTCAGTTTCAGTAATTTGGCATGTAGTGTATTAGGCTATTGCCATGAAATATAGGAAGTATAATGAACAGGCCCAATTAAAGTTTTTCTTACTGAAGTTCAGAAGTACAGATTAGTATTACATTCTAAGGATCAACACTGACGATGAGTAGTAGAGAGGCTATTGGTAGCAAATAGTGAGCTATGATGTACCTTTTCTTTACCTAGGATCTGAATTAGCCTAAGATGTTGGCAGAAACAGATGAATCAAACCTGCAAAGACTTAAGAAAAAGGCATCTGAAAAAAAGGAAGAAAGAGACAGGCATCTGGTGCATTCGTAGTGAGTGGTTCAAAGCAAGCTTCCTGAATGCAAACCTGGGTAGTGATGACTTTTCCTTTAGAGGTGGTGTAGAGCAAAACAGCACCAGTGTGGCTTTGTGACTCCCTCTTGAGTTCTGGCTGTAAAAGGGGTAGCAGGTTGTGGCTAGAAAGTGTAAGATCAGGGTTCTGGATATTGCCTTGGAGTAGCCCATCGTGATGACAGGATCCTGGATTTGGAAGAGTGAAGCTTTTATAGAGGAAGAAAAGTGAAAACAAGAAGGATGAACCCACTTCAGTGGGATTTATATTCTCTCTTCTTTCATTTTGAATATGTGTAAATCTTATTGCCAAAGAAAAGATCATTACTAATTCTATGAATGTGGGATGAAAAGAAAAATATTAGCTTATTTTATTGGAGAAAATTCAGCAGCAGAGGTGTATTGAAATAGTCAATAAGGAAAGAATTCATGCATGCATAAACTGTGTTGAGGGCAAACCCCATCAGAAGCCTGTTTGGGTCATAGGTCTTTCTGGCCTTCTCTTCCCAACATCTTCAGCTGATCAGCAGAACTTTCTAATTCTAAGTTCTTAAAATTGCCTATGACCTAAATTCCTATTTGATTAAAAGTGCAAGAGAGACTTCTACAGTTACTTCGGCTATGATTGAATGCATCGATTGAACACATGACAAAATGTAATGCAATTTGAGCCTTTTATTTCATGATTGTAGTCCTTAAATCTATCTAATGTCCATTGGATGGAATTCTAAAAAATTAGAAAGAAAGAGTTTTTTAAGTATTTTATTTGCAGATTATTGGTATGGGAAAGAAAAATGCATGTAGTATTTGGGCTTTCTATGAAAAAAATATTTCTAGCCAAGATACCAAAGAAAAATAATAAATGCTAAATATACAAAAGAATAGTATTTTAGAATAATAATAATTCAAATACAGCAACCACCAAAGTTGCTACCTTTGTTTTAGTATCAATAAAATGCTAATTAAGTAAAATGCAATATAAAAATATTATAATAAAACCTCTTAAGAGATACCTTCAGAAAATTTCATTCTCATACAAAATCCTATTACCACAATGCTGCAGTATTTTTTTCAACCTGCAGTGGGAAAACTAAGATATAAAATTGAATAAAATCTCTAAAATCAAATAAGAAATAAATGAAGTTAAAAGTTTGATGTTTTTTTTGTTTTTTGTTTTTTGTTTTTCCCCCTGTTACATCCAGAAATACGCAGGCCATCAAGGGATTCATTTAAACTAGAACAACCAGGATGTGTTCTAGAAATGGCATCCATAGGATAGTTTAATAGCTAATGGGGAAACGTTTGTCTACAGTGTTTTAAAGTATATCTTCACTTTGCTTTTAGCATTTTACCTGCATTTGAAAAATTTCGTTTAAATAACCTCATCAACCAATTACTTGCGAATTCATTTAGCATTATGCAACAGTTGATCACTGTTATTTTCTTTATTTAAACAACTAACCAACTACTATTTTTTTAAAGAATCTGTTTATTTGAGATACTGAGAGAGAGAGATCACAAGAATGAAAGCAGGACCTGGGGCCTGTAGGGGAGGGTAGCTTGCATATGAGGGGCAGAGGGAGGGGAAAAAGCAGACTCTCCGCTGAGCCGGGAACCTGATGCAGGGCTGGATCACAGGATGTGAGATCATGACCTGAGCTGGAGGCAGATGCTTAACCAACTGAGCCACCCAGGAGCCCCTAACCCACTGCCATCATGCACACATTTTTGTTTTGTAATTATTTTGTTGCAATAGGGGGAAAATGACCTAACTCATGGATATAACATGTGGGATATAACATATGTACAGAGATATCATACCAAACCCAAGAAAATAAAATACTGCCAGAAAGTACATGTGGCCCAACTGACAACAAGAAAAATATGGGAACAAGGAATGACTACTTACTCATTTCTGTCTCTCTTTTCTCATCTGCTCTATTTTCCTACCTTTGTCCATAAACCAAAACCCTCTGTTGTCCACAAGACCCCAAAATGTCTGTTCTAGTTATACTAAGTATACCTGACTTCCCAGCTTTAAAAATGATTGCCTGCTTATGGATTTCCAGTCTTTAGGTCTCTTAGATTAAGTCCTAGAGGGAGAGAATATGATTGGTCCAGGTGTCCTATTGGATGGTGATCCATTATGTGAGTAGGACGGGGTAGGATAACCGAGTAGAATCATGGAAGCAGAGGCCCAACACTTTAGTCTGCATCAGAATCAATGGGAGGCTGTGTTAATGCACAGGTTTCTAACAAATGTTTTGATGATGGTAATATTGCTGGTCCAGGGTCGTTAGTCATAGAAGAGCTAGTTATGCTCTAGAGCCATAACATTATCAGCAAGAGGAAATGGGTAAAATACTTCAACAATTTGCTAACTTCAGTTTTTTGTACTATTAAGTTGCTTTGATTATCCAACTCTTTTTTAATTCATTCATTAAACATTTATTGAGAAGTTACTATATAAGCAAATAAAAATGTGTATATACATAAAAATTAGTTCCTTCATAAATGTAGTCCCCTTATCTGTGTGAGTGCTAAGCCTATAGTAATTATTTAAATTTTGTAAATTTTTGAACGCACAATGGAAATATAAAACAAATTTACTTTTTACTGAATTACCTATAAAATAATCATAATTTTCAAAAGATACAATATATATTTTGTACTTCATTTATTTTTCCAAACATTTATACTTACTAAATGTTCAATATTGAAAGAAAAAACACAACCAAAGTGGTTACAGTGTTGAAGCCTTTGAGAATTTATGTACCATAATTTTCTTTAGGAAAAAAAACATTATAGGGGCACCTGGATGGCTCAAGTGATTAAGTGTCTGACTCTTGATTTTGACTCAGGTCATGACATCAGGGTCTGGAGACTGAGCTGGGCGTCTGGCACTGTGCCAGAGTCTGCTTAAAATTCTCTCTCTCCCTGCCTGCCTCTCCCATGCCCTACTCTCACACTCTCTCCCTCAAATAAATCAATAAAAAAAAATCTTTAAAAAATACTATATGCCTGCATAGTCTTGATATCAGGTATAAATTTTACTTAATACTACATTTTACAGGTCAGAATACTTTGAGGGGGAATAACCTCTTTAAATTACTTCTCTTTAAACCTAGTCCCACAGTAACATAGTCTCCTGTGAGTGCAAAGGCATCAGGGATCGGGTATTTTGTGATCATTGCTACTTTCTTCTGAAGTGATCTTTCTTTCGTTGCATAACCCCTGACAATGTTTTATTACATAAACTCTACTGCAGTTATCACAAGTATTTAGTGAAAAATTATTAAAAAAATTTTCTTCATCATTTAAAAAGACTTAGTTGCTAAGATTATGAATAGTCAGTAAGTCACTAACAACATCATTTTGTAATTCAGAATCTCACTATTATTTCCCCCCAATTTTATGTGTGTTATTCATTTTGCACGGGCCTCCTTGGCTGTGCCATTCTCATTTAAGTTATTCTATTTCTCAACCCCCCAAGCTACCTCATGTACAAGCACAATTGTGATAAATACTATAGAATATACTAATAAGGTCTGACGAAGGGACGGAAGGGAGTGGGTCCAACAGAGATGATGCAGTTACACTTTCTGAATGTCCTCATTTGTGGTCATTTTCAAAATTTCCTTCTCTAAGCTACCGGATCACTCTACTCCCAATATCTGGCAGGTGCTTCTAGGATATCTGTTCCTTTTTCTCCCCCGTGCAGAGTCTCAAAATCCAGATAACTTTCATCCCATACTCTACAGAACTTGAAGCTTGCTGAACAGTATCTGGTAAACAGGAGTTGTGTTCATAGTTCAAAACTCTTCTGCTCAAGGGTAACCTGACAGAGTCTAACTCTGCCCTCTTACAAATAAAATCAATATTGTGTTTCCCTTTGAAATGAAGCCCCATTATTTATCTGAGGATTTATTTTAGGTGTTTTTGCGTGGATTCTATGTTTGAATGACATTTAGAAACAGTGGTTCTATGGATAGAAAAACATAGATGTGGACCGATCAACAAGCAAATACCTCTGAAAGACTGCAAGAAGAGTTTTAAAATATCGACCACATCAGTTGTTAGAAAAAGTCTTACGTGTGTGCTGCTGCTGTATTTATCGTGCTGTTTGGGAAGTGTGAGAGCCCCAGGAGGTGGGAAATTTCCACAGCACTTCTCTGTCCTTTCCCTCCGGTGTTCTGTGTCACCCCTCTTGGAGGACCTTAGCCATTAGCTCTTGTCCCCACCCATCCTGACAATCCCAGATTGCCCATGAAACAGCTACTAACCGCAAGAATGATTTGTGCCTTTTCCAGGCACCATTTTGACTAGCCGTTCTGGAAACTCTCTGAACCTCAGCTGAGCCCTCTTGCTGACCTATCAAATGCTTGCCCCCTCCATTTCCAGTTACAGCACTGCTTTAAAGTCTTTGCTTACCTTTATTTTCAAATAAAGCCTTCTGTTAGCAGTGCCCTGGGTCATTTTCTTCCCCTAAACCCATCCCATGAAATCCTGATGAGCAAAGTGCTAGGTCTGTATGCATTTCAAGATACAGAAAGGAAAGATGATTCCATCTTTCCCAGCATATGTAATCATTTTCCAGTGTATGCAATATCAAGATTCTTACTGATAATTTTTTTAAAAGTGAAGAAACAAGCAAGGAAAGATGACTTTAGCGATTATTTTTTATGATGCATGTCAGCAAACAGCAGGGAGTACATTTCCTGATGGTAACTACTGTTGAACAAACTTAGTAATAAATAGAAGCTTAGTAACAGCATGAAAACGGAGGAATGTTAAGGTTAAAGATAATGTCCTCATTTTGGTATCTGTGATAAAAATAATAGACATCTGTTTTTGGACATTGTATAAGAAATGTGATTTCACTTTTAGAAATACATGTTTAAGGTAAAAGTAAGGAATGCACTTGTGAAATGTGGGAGAAAGTTGGGAGTATATGTAGGAATCACTTAACGCTCTGATTTTTAACATCTAACTAGTAATTGCTCAAATTCCTACCTCACTCTTTGTTAGAAAGAATTCCCCTAGATTTTCTGCAAACTTCCAGGGGATTTCTACTCTGACATTCATCTCTGCTACAGACTTCTCATTTTGGTAAATCAGGTTAGCTCCAACACTTTGGTCCATAGGCTTTATGTGCTCTTCCAATGTTGAGCAAGAAGTGGAAAGCAGTTCTTTTTTTTTTTTTTTTTTTTTTCCCTTAACTTCCACAAAATGCCCCTTAAACAAGAACTGTAGGTTTGGGGAGAGAGATAAATGTATATTACTATGTAAACAACTTAAAATTAAAAATTAATTTAAAATTATTCTCTCTTCTGACTTGTAAATGCTCCCTTGTCTCCTCACTGTAACCCTCATTTCCTGTTCATTTCTTCTCTTCTCCAACCCTTGCTCCTCCAGAGAAAAACAAAAGGAAAGTGATGGAAAAATATAACCTCAGGTTTTTATATCAGAGCAACTCAGCTTTTTTTTAACCTTACAGGCAGATAAGAACTTATCTTTTTCTAGAAGCTATTAAAATTATGATCTGTAAAGTTCTGCCTAATCAAATATTTAGATAAAAATGCACTTCTCCTGGGGATGCAAACGAAGCAGCAGATGGTTCCATTTTTCTCACTTACATGTAGAATGGAAGATCAAGAATGATTCAGGGATCAGGTTTGTGGTTAGATGTCATCTATGAAATAGTACTGGAGAGGCCAACTGGAAAGAGTTAAAGACGGATCTGTAAAAGAAAATATAAAAGGAAAACTGGGAAGTTACATGTTCACTTACATTTAAAAAGTAGGGAAATGAATTAAAGCCAGTGAAATCCCTGGTGAAAAGTGATTGCAATAGCTGTGTGGGTTAGATGGAATTATTTTGATTTATTGATAAGCAAAATAAGGCATGGAAGTGAACATATTTACCTGTGGTTACGAAGTAAACATCCAAGAGGGAGGATTCTTCCCCAGATGCTTTGACTCAAAGATTGTCCCCGTTTTAGGACATTAGGACCCCTCTACTGAATTCATTGTCCCCGAAGAGTCAGAATTGAGAATCAGAGAATGAGAAAGTGGTTTTGCTTTGGAAGACTCCAATGAAAAGGAAACTTAAAAATCTTTGTATATGAAGCAATTTTCATAAATAATTCTTTATATAAAACAATTGGCTGTGAGTCGATAACAGAAGAATAAAATAATTGCTTAGCAGGGATAGGGTCTGTCCAGTTAAATTTAGTAACTGAGTATGTTTTTATGGCTTATCCATCAAAGTCTGTTAGTTTGTTGTTTGGCCCAGATGATGGCGGAGGGACCCGAATGTTGACACTGGCATCAGAGAGCCAAGGAAATAGAAAAGGCATAAAGGACCATCTGATGCTGGGAGGGAAACCTGAAATGATCCAGTGCCAAGGTGCCAGGGAAGCAAGGTGCCGAGGAGTCAAGAGCAATTGAAAGTTTGAAGGAGTCCGTTTCTGATATGTTGACTGTGAAGAGGCAGAGGGTTGTGGAAGCCACAAAAAGAGAGTGGTGACATTGACTCAAAGTAGACAGGGGATGACAAAGTATGTTCCCAATGTGACTGCCAAATGAATTACCTTCTCGAAATACTATTCTTGTCATTATATCACAAATGTAGTAAAGAGGTCTTTATTCCAATTTATTGGAATGTAGTAACTATTCGTTACTTTTAACGGAAGAAGAAGGGAACAGCCGTATTCATAGTGAGGACAAATAAACGATTGTGACTGTTTACCTTGGCGCACAGAGCAAGGGCTGCAAGGAGAAAAACACCAGTTTATGAAATTGTCTCGGCTTTATTGAATGCGAACATAGTGTGAATCTGGGAATGCTAACAGTACATAGCCTGGTTCTTCTTTTAAAAACTATGTATATGTAATCATTTTGTATAAACACATTACATTTTACTAGTATCATATTATACATCAATAGTTCATTCTATTCTCATATTATATAAAACTGCCATTATAATGCCATTATATATGGTAATGTATTGTTGAGACATGTTTCTAAACTTTTAAATACACCACCATTTGGGTATATTTTCAAATCTAGAATACTGAGTTTGATGTAATTTAATAAAATTCAATTTGGAAATTTCTACATTATTATGTTATTGTGGTGGGACATTTGGTGTTATCATTATTGTTTATTTTGCTTCTTTATAAGAATAGAGCCTCTTTCTTAAGTTTGGAGATCTCTTGCGGATGGGTCTTGGAAGTAGAAGACCATACTAGCCTAAAAGGGCAGATCTACCTTCTTGTAGCTTCCCTGGCAAGTAATTATAAAACCTCTATGGGTTGGGGCACCTGGGTGGCTCAGTGGGTTAAGCCTCTGCCTTCAGGTCATGATCTCAGCGGCCTGGGATGGAGCCCCACATTGGGTTCTCTGCTCAGCAGGGGCCTTCTTCCCCCACACCTCTCTGCCTACCTCTCTGCCTACTTGTGATCTCTCTCCCTGTCAAATAAATAAATAAAATATTTTTTTAAAAAGTTCTATGGGTCATATGCAAATTATATTAATTTACTGATGAGGAAAGTGAGGACATAAGTGCATGACCTCAGTTTAGCCAATCTCAAGCATCAATCTGAAAACCATGGAGGCAAGAAGACAAGACTAACCAGCATAGACGCCTTCCAGTACTGACAGTTCACAGAGTGCTGTGACATTTCAGAGCCCAAGATGGTACAAGCGAAGTGTCTCGTGCTGATAAGTCATGCTAGCAGTTTCTTCACTGGACTGTTATCTGGAGTTATTTTTGACTCTGATCCTTGCTGTCTGGAATTCATAGTTTCTTCTGAGCTGATGTTTTAAAGCACCTAGCAGGTTTTAGAAGCCAACCCAATTAGTCTCAGGAAATTCCTTTTCTGTTCAAATCCTTTAGAGTGTTGCTGGTGCCTTCAACTAAAAACTTTGACAAGTCGAGTAGATAAGACGTAGTTTGAGACTATAACTTGATTTTTCATTTTTTGGAATGAAATGTAACTGGCGGAGAGACTGATGTTCTCTATCTCTTCAAAAATTGTTTTTGTTATAAGCCCTATTCATAAGTGAGCTGTAATGTTAAAGAGAAAAAAGGATTTTAAATTGCTTCCTGCAGCAAAATGGGAGGCAGTAAAAAGTACAAACTGCTAAGCAGAGAAAACAAGACAATAGAAAGAAAAGACTGCTCTACAGAGCCGCTGACAAGATTAGTGTGAAAAAATATATGGTCTTGGTTTAAACCGCATATGTGACATGAAAGATGTTGTGACAGGGAGGAAGATGTTTGTTTACGCACAGCTCTACCATATCCTGACTTCAGGACATCAGCACACACACATACACACTCTTCTGAGGAAGGTTCCATGTTGCTGGGTTGTTTTTCTTAGTTGGGTTCCAAGTTCTCTTCCACATAATAACTTTTCATATACTTGGATATAGTATGAGGTGACAGGTGTCCAGATATTTAAAACAAAATCGGAAGAACCTGGGCCAATACAAATAGCTTTGCATAAAGAAAGGTTGATTGGGGAATGGAGGTTGGTAAGAAGGAGGACCAGGAAAGGAAGGAAGATAAGGATTTTCTCAGAGGGAAATTCTTTGTACCGTTTAACGTAACACTCCGTCCATTTCTCATCAGACGGCCATTAAAATCTCCTCTGGTCATAGTGGTTTGTGAGACGTGTTTGTATAGCTGGTGATGCTGTAAAGCACTAACACTTGGTCTAAGTTATGCAAAAAGTAGAGAGAGAAGTAACGAATTGGCGGCCAGTTACATCTGGGCCATGTATTATTTCCATATTTACGTGGTCTCCTCTTTGTGGATTGGAACTCCTCATGGTCCTAACTGAATGAGAGCTTTCAATCCCAGATACTATAGTAAAAATAGGAAATATGAGAGATGTGTAAATCCTTTACCACAGATATTCCATGGATATCGCAATAAAAGAAGAGTAATAATGCAAGGAGTCATAATGTCCTACATATAATGGATTTCATTCATGTGCTTAATGAACATATGTGTCAAGTTGTAGGAAGAGGAACATGAGAAAACCAAAGTCTCTGCCCTCATGGAGATGTTTGAAGCAAGAGAAGTTAGAATTTCTAAAAGTGTTGCAGTTATAAATTCACTTCAGAATATTCCAGTGAAAGACACCATATTATTTCTTTGTTCTTAACCATAATAGTATTATATCTTATTTAGAGCTCCAGCTAAATATAACAGCAAGAGACTCAGACTTAATCAAGTCTGAGAGCACTTTCAGCTCTGCCTTAGTGTTGAATAAATATCCAGAGAGCTTATGTGGTTTCCCGAAAGCAGGAGAGGTCTGGCCTTTCACAGAGTAAGGTAAAACTTCAGAGTCTACTTTGCTTTTACTGCTACCAGTGTTGCTGAATCTGGTCCTCCTTCATATATTGAAGTCCTAACTCACTAGGCAACGCTCCTCATGACCCCAGAACTCCCCAGGTCTGGTTTTCGTGGTCATCCTACAGCCAGTTAACTACCTAATCAGTCCAATAGATTTTTACCATGAACAGGATTGCTTGGTTGACTGATTCTTTTGAAGAACGAAGTTGTTCATATTACTCTATCAGTTTCTGAGCATTACTGTAAGACTATAATAATTAAGATAATTTTTTATTAGTGTAACAATAGACAAATAGAAGAGTGTGACAGAATAATAGTCCAGAAAATACTTCCAAACATTTCAAATCAATTTCTCTCTCTCTCTCTTCCACTGCAGTTCAGTGAGAGATTGTTCTTTTCAAAATGGAAAGAAATGAACCTCAACCAATACTTCACAACATACAAAAAATTAAGTTGTAAAGGACATCAAACTAAATGTAAAAAACAAATCAGTGACATTTCTACAAGAAGACATAGAATAATATCTTCATGACTTTGGGCATGTGTGATATTGTGATTTTTATTTAGAAATATGACTTTGGTCTTTGTGTTTCTACCACAGAACTCCTAAAATTCTTAGAATTTCCTAAATGATGAAAGAAATAAAAATAGTTTTTATATATCAGTGAGTTGATGTTTGGAAAGCACGTAACCATGGGGGTTGGTTGCTAGGAGAATGAACCATGTGTTTGGAGGGTTGGGTCTTCCAGTCCCATCCCCCTGACCTCAAGAGAAGAGAGAGGGACTGGAGGTTGAATCAGTTGTTAATGGCCAATGAATTAAACAGTCATACTTGTGTATTGAAGCCTCAGTAAATATACAAAAGGACTGGGTTTGAAGAGTTTCTGGGTTGTTCAACACTTAGAGACCTGAAAGAGTGGTGTGCCTGGGGAGAGTATGGAAGCTCTGTGCTCCTTCCCCACATAGCTTGCCCTATGCATCTCTTCTAGCTGTTCCTGAGTTCTATCCTTTGATAGGAAAGCAGTGATTTAGTAAATGTTTTTTTCCGAGTTCTATGAGCTATTTCAGCAAATTAAACAAGCCCAAGGAGGAGGGGTTATTGGAAACTTCTGATTTATAGCCAGTAAGGCAGAAGCGCAGGTGACCAACTGGTCTTGTGACTGACTTCGGAAGTATGTGTGTGTGAGGGTCGACGTGGAGGGAGGAGACTCAGTCTGTGGCCTGAGCCCTTAACTCATGGACTATGATGCCATCTTCGGGAGATAGTGTCTGGATTGAGTTGAGTTGGACAGCCAACTGGTGTCCTAAGAATTCTTGTTGGTGATGTGGCAGGAAAACCTGCACCCACATATTGGTATTTGGTCCTAGGACACTATTAGCATGCAGAGATTTTTTTTTTTTTTAAACAAGATACAAAAAGCACAATCTGTGAAATTAAAGTTTGATGATTTGTACTTACTTAAAAGTAAGAATTTTATTCCTCAAAAGGCACTTTGAGAGAGAGAGAAGAGGAAACCACACAGTACTCGTGTATAGGATATATAAAGAATTCCTATACTTCTTTTTAGAAAAATATAGATAAATCTTAGCTTTTATGAAGTCACAAAGACCTATGGAATAAATGAACCCTAATAAGATCTCAAAGATCTCTAGTGATGCCTAATTTTCAGTCTTGGTTATTGATAATTTATATTTTTCCATTTTTTTCCCCCACCATGAACAGGATTTAAAAACAAATAAGAAAAAAATCCCAGGTCCTGACTGGCTTGGGGACACATGGCTCCTTTTTCCTCTGGTTGAATAAGCTCTTCTCTTACTCCCTCCTTTCAAAGTTCTCTTGCTTAACTCTGTCTGGATCTAAATCTCCATATTCATCTCCAGAATAGCTCCTGGGCAGAAGACCTTGTACTCGAAGGAACAGAGAGGAGAGGACAGTTCATTTAGTTCTTTTCTTGGAATAGAATAAGGGGCAAAAATAGCTCATGTTCTTTCAAGATGGAAAAAAAGGTAAATTAATATTTCACCATATTATCCAGAGCACATGCATAGGCTACATGAATTATCTAATTTGATTGATTAGTCAAAAAATTCACAGGAAGATAGTTTAACAGCTACCTCTGTACTTTGAATGAAACTTAGCTGAAGCACTGCTAGATGAATTGGCCGGAAATCTACAAAGCAATGAGAGAGAATAGCATAATTTAAATATATCATGTTTACCCAGTGATCAAAGCCTTCAGCCTTTAATAGAGACTCTTCATAGCAGCTGGCAAAATGGTGCCATACTGGAGAACATAGCTTGACTGTGGCGCTGAGATAATCAGGAAGGGATCATTATCCCACAGAACAGTAAGGGAACTTTTATGTAGGTGGCATAGGTGTGATAATTAATGCATGCCAAGAATGGTCACCAAATTGAAATTTTTACAAATCTGAAATTTTACCCCAAATTGCTGATTTTGTTATGGGGAAGTAGTCCAAGACTTATATTACATAATTCATATTTGAAAAAAATCATATGTCCAATATATCTTTATTCTTTTTAAAAAGAAAGAAAAACATAGTAAAATAATATTTTAATTTACTTTTGAGGTCTTTGGTTTGGAATTAAGTATTAGGGAGAAGAAAATCACTCTTCAAAGAACAACCAAAAAGGTATAGAAGTTTAAACAATTAAACTTGAACAAATGTAAACGTAATTAATTCTGACTACCGCTGTACATGAGTTCCAATGGCTGCGGTTGCTTGTTCAGATAGATACCATTTGTCATTTTGTCTAAAAATGAGTGGAACCTTGACGGGCTGACCATACTGACAGCTTTATATCCCTCCCGACCTACCTCAGGGAGGTCCACTTTTGCCTTTTGTTCTCTCCAGTTTCAAACATTATAATATATTTTATATGCTTCTGTCACTGTAAAAGACAGGCAACTCCAAACATGTCATCTCTTCTGGGATTCATATCTCTTCTCTTCCAGTGTTTGTGACTACTGTTTTATTTCAGATTCTCATTTCACCCTTCCTTGGGCCATTTCAAGAGTCTTATAACTGGCCTTTCTCATGTTGCTCTGCCTATTACCCACTTGTTCCTCCACATGGTCGCTGTAATGATCATCTTTAAATTATAAATCTAATCACATTATTCTTCTGCCTGATTGTCTATCTCATAAACTATAAGTCTTCTCTATTACATGCAAGACCCTCTAAGTTCTAATCAGTGACTCTGGTCACTAGCAGTTAGCAGAGTACTTGGCACGTGGTGGACTCTTAGTAGATGAACGGATATGGGGGAAAACGAATGTGAGCTATGTATGTGGGAATCAGTGAGTGATTGAGTGCTCCTTTCACCAAATGATGACCTGTTCTCTAGCAGTAATGAATTTTGCTTGTTTTTAGCAGTTGCTTTAAAAATTTTCAATCTGGAATCTTTTAATTAGAAGAATTAGAAGTTTTCTTAATGATGAATAATTTCATCAATTTTTCTGATTAATTCATCCCATTTTACTCAGTTGCTATGGCTGTCGTCAATAATTAGTAGTATTAATAACTGTAATAGAGAAGCAAGGGAGACAATTTAATTTTAGACAGTTTTTCACATTTCAAAAATATTTTATTTTATTTTAATTTTTTTTTAAGATTCTATTTATTTATTTGACAGACAGATCGCAAGTAGGCAGAGAGACAGGCAGAGAGATGGAGAAGCAGGATCCCTGCTGAGCAGAGAGCCCAATGCGGGACTCGATCCCAGGACCCTGGGATCATGACCTGAGCCGAAGGCAGAGGCTTTAACCCACTGAGCCACCCAGGTGCCCCAAAAATATGTTATTTTAAAATCGATTATGTCATCAGCACATACGCATTGAAGCAGAATTCCAGGGCCAAAGAGCATAGGATGTTTTAAGCCTTCAGATGCGTATTGTAACATGGTTCTCTAAAAGTACATCAGTTCGGACCCAGATGTTAATGTTATAATCAAGTTACTACATTTAATCGTCATAAAGAAAAGTACATTGTCTCATACATAGTACAGATTTCAATTTGTTAGCTTAAAAACAATGCACTCTCAATTATCACAAAAGAAAGATTCATTCATTCAATAAATATGTTTGAACACCTAATATGTGTAAGACACCATCCTATAATAGGATAAATAAATAGAAATGTAAAGACTACAGTTTAATGGAAAAGATGATTATATAATCAATCAAAGTGTGTAAATTAATTTGGAGTCAAATAAAATACTTGCTCTGTACAAATACTGTGATATCCTTCAGTGTTATTCTTTAGTGGCATTGCTGAATATTTCTTTCTCAGAATGTGTTAACTTGTGATTTGTTTTAAACATCACAGGTTCATAGGAGTCTAACACCTTTTCTTACAAGACGTTTTTAAGCTGTATTTAGTCATTGTGGCCAAGTTTATCAAACCTTAGCCCTGAAACCAAGAAATTTCCATGTATTTTAATTATATTTTAGTTTCTACTTTTATCTCAACAGTGTCACATGACCCCAAAAGTCTCAAGTAGTTTGTACAAAAACAACATAAGGATATTATTGCTTTACTCGCTCTAATCTTAGATGATTTAATTAACAATATAATTTAAAGAGTTTTACTCATTTCAATTGAATTAACTGTTTAGCTTCAAAGGACCCCAGAAGGAGTGAGAAATAATGAAAAGTATTTTAATGTGTTTTTAGCTTTTAAAAGATTTGCTTCTATTCAATCACATCCTAAGGAAGATTTTGCAAAATCATACTTCATAAGTGTTATGTCAAAATTTTCCAATTTTTTTTTTGTGGTATGTTTTGTTTATGTTCTTTTTTTTTTTAAGATTTTATTTATTTAGGGGTGCCTGGGTGGCTCAGTGGGTTAAGCCTCTGCCTTCGGCTCAGGTCATGATCCCAGGGTCCTGGGATCGAGCCCCGCACCAGGCTCTCTGCTCAGCAGGGAGCCTGCTTCCCCTTCTCTCTCTCTGTAGGCCTCTCTGCCTACTTGTGATCTCTGTCTGTCAAATAAGTAAATAAATAGATTTATTTACTTATTTACTTGTGATCTCTGTCAAATAAGTAAATAAAATCTATTTATTTATTTGACAGACAGAGATCACAAGTAGGCAGAGAGGCCTACTAGATTTTATTCCTTTATAATCTAGAATAGGAACTGGTAATTTCTTTCTGTAAAGGGCTTGATAGTATTTTAGACTTTGCAAGCTATACAATTTGTGTCACGATTGCATAACTACAACATTGTAGTCATAGCACAAAATCGGACATAGATAAGTCCTATACAGATAGAGGTGGTTGTGTCCCAATAAAACTTTATTTATAAAAACAGGTATTAGGACAAGTTTGGCCAGTGGGCCCTAGTTTACTGACTCCTGGTCTACAATGCAAACCAGTGAAGCTGTGGTCTAAGCTCCTGCTTGACATGTCATGGAGCTTTTCTTTTACTCATAACAAAGAGCCTCTACCTCGTGGTGAGTCTGGGTTTTAGGTGGGGCCCTTCCACTTGTAGACAGTTACTTAAAACTTTGTAAAATGGAAGTCCTGCCTTAGTCCCCGCCTTTGTAAAATGGACAATGGACTTGTCTTTAATCTTCATCGGTCATAATGAAAATAGCATATGCACACACATAAATGCTCTGAAGTACCGTATCGTTCACACATAAGGAAATCACTATCCCTTGCTGCAAAATCTTAAAAAGTTAGTTCAGCACCTATATGTGAGACCTTGGCCTGTTATATGTAGTCCCTGCCTCTTAACAGGTGGAGGTATTAAATGAGGTAAGAAGTATGTGCTTAGCCTCAGTGCCTGATATATAGTATATGCTCAGTAAATGTCACACAGTGTTATTAAATTTCAAAGGTCCCTCAACATTGTCAGGTAATTCTGACGCACAGCCTGGAAGGACAAAGCCACATTCGTCCAGTACAAGCCTCGCGTTGCCATCCACGCGGTGGGGCAGTTACAGCACAACCCTTTCTATGAGCCTCCCAGGCCCGCTTTGCCAATGGTGTAAAAACTGGGTATTGATAGTTGCTACGGAGCCTAGTCTGAGTTTTCACATGGACATCAGGGGAGCGTTTTCATTCTTCTGAGATTTGGAAGCTACAGTCCCAGAACAAAAAGCAGGACTCTGTCTGATTCTATGGTAACACAAACGTAAAGAGGCCAGATGAGACAGCATGGCTACCCCAGGGCAGCTTTAAATTAAACCGCCAATGTGCTCATCAGCCCTTGGGAGGAACATTTGCCCCTATTTGTTGAGTACGTGCAGTTTGCTCACCAGACCAGGGAATGCTTGGTGATTCTGTGATTCCGCCCCATTAAAGTTCTTCAGGCCACACAGGAGGGGCAGGGTAAGCATCGGTCCGTTTTCCATGGATGAGGAAGGATTTAATGAGGGAGAAACGTGCAGGGCAGGTGCAATTCTGCCTGGCTTCTGAGTGAGTGGCTAGGAAACCTCGCTGGGCGGGTGTGATTCATCAGAAGGAGAAGCATTCCCAACGAGAGTCCACCGACCTTTTCAGGAAGAGGGTGGCCTTTTGCATTTTCTCTTTCTTTCCTTTTTAAAATTAATTCTTTGGAGGCTGTGGCTCTTCCGCTGAAATCCGTGGGAATGATCCCCGATGCTGTCTCACGCAGCGTTCTCAAAGCACAGACCTTCACCTGGGTGCTCCTTATTTGCAACAAGGATGATTAGTCCTTTAGCGTTTAATAAACCATTTGTCTTTGTAATTTTAAATCCCTGACTTCCGTGGAGATTTACTTTTGACATAATACATTTATGAAGTCTGAAGGTAGGGGCTTGCATGCTGTGAATCAGAAGTTGGGTCAAATACTAGATACACCTGTCCACTTAGCGTAAGTTCTACCTCCTGTCCGGTTCCAAAGGGATATAATTTTTCATGTTGTCCTTTTCTCGTGCTCAAAATCGTCATCTTGAAAATCCATGACACTGATAGTTTATAAGGTGTTTATTTTTACCTTTCAATTACAGATTTTAAAAAAATATTTTATTTATTTATTTGACAGACAGAGATCACAAGTAGGCAGAGAGGCAGGCAGAGAGAAAGGAAGGGAAGCAGTCTTCCTGCTGTGGGGCTCGATCCCAGGATCCTGGGATCGTGACCTGAGCCGAACGCAGAGGCCTTAACCCACTGAGGCACCCAGGCGCCCCTCAATCACAGATTTTTTAAAACGATGCTGAAAATAGTGACTTCACATTACAGCTCGCAGACAGGATTCTTCTGACTCCAAATACCACATTGGTTTGTTTTGAAAAAATATCTAACTTAACTTGTTAATTAACTCAGAAAGACAAAGTATTATGTTAAATACATCAGAACTGGAAGGCTGTTTGATATAGGAATGGTATTTTGTATGTTTTGCAAGGAGTTTGCTTTAGTCTGCATTTCTGTAACAGTTATTTCTAAAGCTGAAAATTAGGGTAATTTCACACGTGTGCGTGCACACACACACACACACACGCACACACTCTCTCTTTCTTAAAGTAAAATGCCTAAAGTGTGCTGTGTTTTACATCCCTTTCTTATAGTTGGGTGCAAAAGATCCCATAAGTCTCAAGAGGCTGTTTGATCAATTAAGAAACAGGAGCCATTGAGCCACATTCTCCTGGGACACAGGCTGTATTAAGCTCTAGCTTCCCATTTCTGACATACTGGCTGGGGATAAGAGACGTAAGTCACTAGGGTTGTATAGGTTGGTTTATATGAGCCTCTGTATCCTCCAGCCTAAGGACACATATCCATTTGCAACCAAAGGAATATAGTGAGGGCACACCGTGAGTCTAGGTAAGGCCAACTCAAGACTCTTGTTCCCAAAACTGAAGGGTTTGTGTTTCTCCTTCCTACCTAATTCAGTCCTTCAGACTGCAGGCATCACTCTCAGAACAGGTTTCCAACTGGGAGAAGTTTTGCTGCTCGGGGTACATCTGATCATATCAGGGGATATTTTTGTTTGCTACAAGAAGTGGGGGGTGCTACTTGCATGTGGTGGGTCAAGGTCCTGGAGGCACTCAGATAACCTATAACATACATGACAGCCAAGAATCCTCCTGCTAGAATGTCAGTGGCATGAATGGAGACGAATGCCCATGTGCAAGCCACGTTCACAGAAACCAATCTCTCTCTCAATGATAACTACACCGATCAAAAGGACCAAGAGACTGATATCTACTAATGCAGATATTTCCGCCCTTTAGAAAATGTTCATGAGGAGCCAAATTAGAATCCGAAATTTATTTGCTAAGCAAAACATTACTCCTGAAGGCGATCATTTGATAATCCTCATAGAATGTATTACAGGGTTGGGGACTTCCTGAATGTGTTTGTTTATCCCTACAGGAAACTTCCTATTATTTCCTAAGGTTTCCTCAAGTTGCAGCATTTTGAGAAGAAATATGAGTAGAAAATTGCATGAGAAAATGATGAGCGCTAACGCGGAAAACAAAGTACAGCCCGCTGAGGGTGTACCTGAGAAGGGGCTCTTGGCTCAGCCTGAAATTTCAAGGAAGGTTTTGTGGATGAGATTATTAAGTTATCCCTGGCGTATTTTGAAATTTAGGTAGGTACTTCTCCAGTGACTATAAGAGAAGGGAGGACAGGACAGGAAAAGAAAAACAAAACAAAGGAGCAAAAAACAAAGACCCTAAAACCAAGAGACCTGAAGTCATTGAGTTTATCATCTGTATCGGACAGCGTCAGGCTACGAGCGCATGAGGGAGGTAGAGAAGCAAAGAGCACTGGCACGTCACAGTCAGCAGATTAGAATACTTTCTTGTGCAGAGGGTTTTAGGCTCCATGATAAACGGCCTCTGTAGACAACCGATGTGACCATAGCTTTAGATGGGCTCATGTCGTTCTACTTTTATGAGATTATTTCAAAGTTATTAACTCAGTATCTTTGAAGTTCTTCCCTTAGTGCGTCCTCGTGCAGGTATCATCTACAGCACTTCTTTCCTAATTTTTAAGACAGAGCATATATTGTAAATTCTGGAGGTCTTAAAAGATAGGAAGACAAAGCTCTCTACTTTTTTACCTCTGCAATTTGAGTTAATGCTCTCTATGTGACGTTACTACAAAGACCACTCATTAGATTAGAAATTAGACCAAAAAAAAAAAAAAAACACAAGAAAGAAAAGAAAAAAAAATTAAGAAAAAATGTTGAAAAGAATCGAATGAAATAGAAATCAGTTCATTTTTAATCCCTTTGAATCCCACCAATTCTATTTAATTTCTTTGGCCACAATTTATTATGTTTCTAGTCTGTGCCAATCACTGTGTCAGCTCCTTAGTGTGAAAAGATGGCTCAGAGAGCATGTTCACCCATATATAAATTATAATTTGGTGTGTTTTGAAGGTGTCATTTTGCCTGACAGTATGAGCAAAAAGCAGAAAATGGTGATTGATTAATCTTATTTTCTGGTGATGCAGAAGTCTAATAAACTCAAAATGTGAAGTGAAATGAAGATAAGGAAATTGAAGTAATCAATATTTCTAGTTGGTGCTCACTTTCATTACAGTGCTAAGAGTCATCATGGAAATAAGAAAGGATAGATGAACGCCCTCTTGCTGTGGTCCAGCATCAAGATGGGTTTAGATCACCAGGTCAGGGATGGGAAAGTCACAAAGCTGGTACCCTTAACACATATGATGATTAAAGGTAAATCATTTTAAATAACTTCAAAACTCCTATCCTCAAAGGTTCCCAGTCCCACAAGAAAGAACAAAGAACATTGGAGTATGTGGTTTCTTCACGCATCTCAGAAACAGTCATTTTCTAAACCTTCTAGAGAGTATTGTAAAACGGATAGAAACCTCTTGAGGAACTCCTTTTGTCATTGTATTTTGAAAGCTGTAGTAAATCACGTTTTGCCCTCACTCTAAATAATGAGAACTGCTTTTTGTTGTTGTTCTTAAGCTGTATGGTAAAAATTGCTATTATACAAATTATAATACTATAGTGTATCGTTAAAGTAAAAACTGCATCCCGTTACAACAGAGTTATGCGTTAGTTTTTGAAAAACCAATATGTAGTAATATAAATGTATAGAAACTGATTAGGGGAACATCATTCGTCTTTGTCAAAAAAGTTTCTGTTCATAAAAGAAATACACTGGAGAGAAACATACATATACATATAAATAAATCATATTGTTAACTCTCAAACTCTATTACATGTGTGTATAGTTACTTCAACTTAAAGTTTTTTCTTATAATTCTAACTAATTTTATATTATTTTTCAATTATTTCAAACTTTATATATTTTCATGAATTTGTTTTAGAAGTTCTCTAATGCCCTGATTACATATTTATGGTTATTGACTGATAACATTTTATAGATGCTTATTAGTTTTTTGGAAGAATGTAAAATAGTCTACTGAGTGAAAAAATTTACTCTATATTTAAATTAGCATTTCTTTGATTACTACTACAGTTGAAAGTTCTTCTGTATTTTAGCAATTTTTATTTCTTCCTTTATAATCTATTAGTTTTATTTCTTTCCATGTGTAAATTGTGAGCAAATTAATTTCCTCATCAATTTGAATAATACTGCATCTTAAAATAATATTGCTTTTTCAGTTTGGAGATCTCTAATAAAATTTTATAATTCTATGGAAATATGGGTATGAAGAGGAGACTACAAAGTTATCTGTTCAGAGATGTTGATTATTTTTTTAAGCTTTTATTTATTTATTTGACAGAGAGAAAGAGAGATCACAAGTAGTCAAGAGAGGTAGGCAGAGAAAGAGAGGGAAGCAGGCTCCCCACTGAGCTGAAAGCCCTATGCAGGGTTCTATCGCAGGACCCTGGGATTATGACCTAAGCCAAAGGCAGAGGCTTAACCCACTGAACCACATAGGCACCCCCAGAGATATTTATTATAGCATTACATTAGTTATGATAAATTGTAAACAATATACGTGTTCATCAGTTGGGGATTGGTCGAATATATTCTTCCATAACTTATTGTTAGAAAAAATGAATTAGATGTTTAAAGACTAAAAAACTAGATGAAAAACATGAATTAGAAAAACAAGAAGAGAAATAACATTTTTATAACAATTCACAACAAATCTGAAGGAATATATGCCTATACACACACACACACACACACACACACATCTTACCGTATGTATGTATGTATATCTGGTAATCTGTTCATTTTTACAATCAAGGAAGATACCAGATAGTTTTTAAATGCCTTTTTTTTAGCATTTCCTGTATTTCCTTATTTTCTTTCTTTTTTTTAAATTTAGGGCCTTTTTGATACTTGGATATTTGATAATTACAAATTCTAAATATCTGGTATATTTGGATATTTTAATTTTTCTTGTCTAGATGTGTCTTTTTAGTACTTTGCCTGTCTATTCTTACATGAATACTACACTGTTGGATACTGTGTGTTTAAAATTGTATTAAATATTGTGCAGAAATAATTCTGCTTTTTGAGTTTTATGTGTGAAAGGTGTTTCAGCGAGACTTACCTATATGTTCTTTTGGGAACTTTTTAGATTAACACGGTGAAATTCTACAGACACGTAAAGCTTAGTGAGCTTTTGATGGACAGTACAGCCAACATACCCTGAAATGTGATTTGGCATTTTTTACAATGCTAAAATTTGAACTGTATCTCAATTTATGTATGCCATCGCGTTCATGGGAATAATTGTCTTTATCGGAGAATTTTTAATTTCATAAAAGCCTGAAACTCCCAAATACAACCAAAATATGACATATGCAAATGAAAAGAAGTAAGAAAGTATTTTAAATGCCTTATGTAAATGGAGGTTATAATATAGCTATTGTTATAACTATGATTTTATAAATTAAGTTATATACATAGTAATAGAGTTACTACTATTATTAAGAATGACCCTGAAGTGAAATAAGGAATAGAAACTTCTTTTTTTTTAATATTTATTTATTTATTTGACAGAGATCACAAACAGGCAGAGACAGCAGAGAGAGAAGGGGAAGCAGGCTCCCTGGGAGCCCGATGTGGGGCTTGATCCCAGGACCCTGGGATCATGACCTGAGCTGAAGGCAGAGGCTTAACCACACTGAGCCACTAAGGTGCCCCGAAACTTCTGTATTCTTTCCTCCCTTTCTTTTTCGCATGTTTCTTCCTTCCTGTCTCTGGATGCCTGCCTTTTTTAATCTTAAGAAATCAAGTCCCCACTTCACTTCTTTCCTGACATTAATGCTTGCGCTTTGACACTGAACCTCGATACAGTGCCCATGTTTCTTCTTCCCTCCACTCCACCCCTCTACTCCCCTTGCATCCGCAGGGATGAGGTGATAGAGTGACCTTCATTCCAGGGTGAATCCGTGTTATTGAAAATTCTGGCTGCACATTTACATCATTAACGATGGGTTTGTTGGGGCGCCTGGGTGGCTCAATGGGCTGAGCCTCTGCCTTAGGCTCAGGTCATGATCTCAAGGTCCTGGGATCAGGCCCCACATCAGGCTCTTTGCTCAGCGGGGAACCTGCTTCCCCCTTTCTCTCTGCCTGCCTCTCTGCCTGCTTGTGATCTCTCTCTCTCTCTCTCTGTCAAATAAATCAAGTCTTAAAAAAAAAAAAAAGGATGGGTTTGTTGTTGTTGTCTTATAAATATGACCATCAGTTGTTCGCTGTATACATTTCCTCACCTCCCCACCCCAGATTTTAATCTCATGTGTGTGGGGTGTGGTCCAGGCATGGGTGTTTTCAAAACCTCTGGGGTTCTCCCATCTGGTTTTGCTAATTTCTGGTCTAATCCTGCAAATATAATCCTGTTCCCTTTGCCAGAATTGTGTCTTCAGGGATGGGAATCTATAACCAGTCAGTGACTGACCAACCTCAGCGCTGGGCATGAAATTCTTTGAGCCAAAGATATAGTATCAGATATTTGCTGAGGGCTTCTGAAGGGGAAGAAAAACCTTCCTTTCTCTTTGAGAAAGTTTTCTGAAGTGGTTGCCACTCTTACTAAAAGTGTGGCCATTCTGCCCTGTCCCTGAGGGTGATGGCTACTGGGGGAAGGACTGATCTACAAGAATGACAGAGAGGAATCAAAATTCTACGTGGCCCATGCCTGGCCACGTCTCTGTCTGGGGGTTTTAAGTTATTTGAACCAAAATATCATGTATCGTTTGTGTCATCTCAAGTTTAATTTTCTGCCAACATGAGAACATTGTAACGAATGCATCTTTCTTTGACACTGAGGTCTGTGACATTGATATGGCTTAATATGTTTCTAGAAACCAGCAGCATTTTTCATTTTAATAAAGGTTGAGTAGCTTCTTACTAAAGAATAAATCTTATATGGTAGAACTTTAGGCCAACAGGAAAATGAGATAGAGATGGTACCTTCTTGGTTCTCCTGTCACAATTTTTATCTAATTAAACATTTAACAAAAACACGTGGAAATAAGACTCAAATGCATACCTTTGTACTAGCTTCTCACTTACTACCTGTATGATTTCATTTAAATTACCTGATTTTCTTTGGTTCTCTTACCTGTAAAAATGTACATATATCATAGGATTATAGTAAGGATAAAATGAAATAATGTAGGTGAAATTTCTTAACACATCAGCTGGGCCATTAGTAAAGATAGGCCATTCTACCTTATGTAAAGAATCCCTTACAATATGTGTATATGCTTTGTTTCTCTCAGTTACAAAGATCTAAAAGCTCTAAAACCTAAACATAAAGAAATGGAGAAAGAAAAATTTATGTTAGCACGGTTGTTTGAGATGTTGGTACAAGTGCTTACCTGATTAACCAATTTTTTTGGCTTGATAATTTGTAGATCTATGAATAGAAGCCAGTCCCATAGAGTCATGGGAGTGCTTCTACACCTGAGAGGTCCTGTCCTATTCTTGATCTTAAGCCTGTGCTACATACCTTTTGCTTCCAAAATGGCAATTATTGATATGCAAGGGAAAAAGGGGTCATAACTCCAAAGCGGTTAGGTCTTCTGATGCTTAAAGACACTGACTACAGACCATGCCTTCTGCTACCTTGTGTATCTCCTCTTCTGACATGAATGATTGGATGGAATGCCAGCCCACCTCGCCTGCCTTTGGAATACACAATACAACTCTAGTAGTCTCTCTGATGCCTACCAAAGCAGGTTTATTGTATAGGTAAAGTCCAAATCCAGACTCACAGGGCAAAGAAACATCATTCAGGAAGGTACATTTATACTATTTCACCTGACATTAGTGGGGTATTTTTTTTAAAAAAGAGTATGGGCGACTCAGTTGGTTAAGTGTCTCCCTTCCACTCAGGTCATGACCCCAGGGTCCTCATGGGGCTCCTTGTTCAGCAGTGAGTCTGTTTCTCCCTCTGCCTCTCCCCCAGCTTGTGTGTGCTCCCTCTCTCAAAAATAAATAAATAAAAATTTTTTTAATTAAAAAAAACAAACAAACAAACTAATATTATGACTTAGAGCACTATTGGTCTATTGCCAGAAAGAAAAGAACAATTTCTGAGGGACTCGGGATAAGTTCCTGAGACACTAGGTATTGTCAGTCTGGGAAACCTCTCACTGTCAGCTAACGGTAGGCTATCATTTTTAAATGAACTGTGTCCATGATTCAGAAGTAGCAGGCCATGTTCTCCAAACAAAACATAGTCTGACAATAGGTCAGAACATTTGAAGTTTTGAAATGATCTAGAAAAGTATGACCCCCCATAGCTGCAGTTAGGACTTTATCTTGCTGTGTGGCCAGATTTGGTGCGTGGACCCAGTGAGCGATTTTATTATCAAAATTTTACTTTTTTGAACAGTATTCACATGATTCTGAAACTGGACTATGAAGTCCTCAAATACTTATAGGGTGTTTATGTGCTAGATATTATCAATTATTATGAAACCAATAACTCTGCCTGTGATTCTACAATTGAACCAGACAAACCTATGTGCCTTATCACGTATTACTTAAAATCTGATTTTTGAGTTCTCTAGTGTAAGCTAACACAAATTTCCAACTATGTTACTATTTAAAATAAATCTCACCTCTGTGAATACTTCATAAATTCAAAGTCACATTTTATAATTTGGCAGTGTGAAAATTCAAAGCGTCAAATGTATCTGAAAAATTTTAGTGATGTTTGTCTCATGAAGAGGTATGCAGTAGATCGGGAAATTTTAAGTCTTCAATCCATCTTCTGTTCATAATGCTAAAATCCTTAGTTATAAATGGAGCAAAAATAATCATGCGAGAAAAGTAAGTGGCTCTGGATATTTTTAAAGAAATTAAAGTGTATGTGTTTTATTATTAGAAATTTTTATTTTATTAGAAATTTTATTAGAAATTACTAGACTTACCCGGGTGAGTGGTCCCCATAGTGAAGCTGCTAATAGTATATGAGTAATGTAAGTATATGAGCAGTGATGAGACGTGGGAAGAAAAATTTAGATCTATTTTTGTTTATTTTTATCTAAAAAATAGAAGTGAAGCTTTACTCATAATTTACTTATAATTTACTCATAATTTACAGTGGGGTTTGCACTTGTCCTTATGTCATTTCTTCATATTTTACATTTGCTGCCAATATTTCCTTAGCAGAAGAGAAGGTAGGTTGACAACAGACATTGTATTTGTCTGTTAATGCTCCTAAAATGAGAAGTAGCTGAGGAAGAGAGTCTTACAAGGAAATTTCATCATGAATGTTCCTCTAAAAATTCACGCGCAAATAACAAAAAAATGGAAAAGTTGGTATTTAGACTCCCTTCCTTGGCCACATTATGTTGTCAAAAAATCAATAATGATTTAATCAGATCTGATAAGAAAGTGGCCAAGGAGACAAAATATTATCCCAAAAGTAATTTGAAATGTGGGTAAATCTGCTATGGTTAATAGTAAGCCTGACTTTGTGGTATGTTGTTGATGACAAACTAGTCATAATTGTTCATATAGAGAATTTATTTTTTAAAATACACATTTTGGAGAGTGCACAAGCTCAAAATTACTTTTTTGACAGGGTTACATGATCGGAAATAATTTGGAGTGACTGATGAAGAGGAAAAGTATAAGATACTCTAGTTATATTCACCTGATTGCTCTAATAAAATCGAAAGTATTTATATACCTTTTGTAATGTATCAAATTTTTTCAAACATGTTATATGCTAACTTACATGAAGCCCTTACAAGATTGATTTTTTTTCCCTCCATTTTATGAAATCAAGGTTTGGAAAGATGGCAAGTTGGCCAAGGGCATAATTAATAAATGCAGCCACGGTAGCCTGATCCCTTCTCTCCTAATTTCCAATGTTGTGCTCTTGCAGTTTTGGTTGCAGACGGTCTGGGTAGATAAAATCGAATTCAGTTAACTGGCAACCAAGATGCCAACGCAAAGTCCTTGTATTATCTGATGTTCTCCATTTTTACTTTTTTAAAAGTAATAAAAGTGTCAATAGTGTATTGGCAGTCAATTCACCAGCCATTCATGAGATTAACCTTCCTAAAGGATGATCGTCATCTCCAATAGAGGGAGCCTGATGGGCTTTGACAACTCAATTTATCACTGAACAGGGTGCAGGTAGGTGAGGGATAGCACGGCTTGTTTTCTGAGCAGATACTCATTTGTGCCATCTGGACTAGCAACTGATTTGCCTCCCATTCTCCGTACCCTACCTCCCAACAGGCTCTGAAGATGTCTTTTGCAGCTGATGGCTCACTGCTGAGTTGTGTTAGCAACTACTTGACACTTGGCCTCTCAATGGTGCTCGCCCAGTTGTTCTCTAAGGTTCGGATTCCTTGCAGCACTTCTCACAGCCCTTCAAGGCCTGTAGACATTTCTGGGAAATTTAAAGAATGGGACGTATTCACCTCTTTTCCCTATAATAGATAACGTAGGTTAAGCTCACAGAAAGAAATGATACTAGCAAATTTAAAAATTATCCCCTCTTTTTAAAGACTTATTTTTTTTTTTTTTTTTTTTTTGACAGACAGAGATCACAAGTAGGCAGAGAGGCAGGCAGAGAGAGAGGAGGAAGCAGGCGCCCTGCCGAGCAGAGAGCCTGATGCTGGCCTCCATCCCAGGATCCTGGGATCATGACCTGAGCCGAAGGCAGAGGCTTTAACCCACTGAGCCACCCAGGCACCCCAAATTATCCCCTCTTTAAGCAAAGTAGCGTTAAATAAGAGGCTAAGTGTTCACCCTGCAGATATTGACTCGATGTAGACATGAGTATTAATATGTAAAACAATGATCTCAAATGAGTTTGAAAGCAGGTATAATGTAAATCCCTAATTAATTTTGAATGTCATGAGCACATCCCCATCTCTACTTGCTCATGGTTCATGACATGGGAAACTACTCAGTCTGCATTTATCATACAGAAACGTGTGAATTCGGTGCAATCTGGTTAACATTGATCTTCTGTGCTAGTGAAAATTGTAAAATTTGTACACTGAAGAGAAAAGGTAGATTTTTCTCATTAAGAAGTCAGCCATTTTTAGATAAAATGTGATTCCTTGAGAGGATGTTACATTTCCCCTTTGTCATGTTAGGGTCAATAACAGACAAGAGTTTCCCTTCTGCTGATCATATTAAAGCTTTCTCACAGAAACTCTAAAATGAAGCCCACATATTCTAATTAATCTCCCATTTACTCAAAGATTTATTTTAAGGGACAGAACTTCCTAAGCATTTAGTTCATCAGGAGACTACCTAGTCCGTGGGGGATGGCATCTCTCAGCAGAGAAATTGCAGTGCTGAGCTAAAAACAGCAGGCAGTTTGAAATCCTACAGAGCGAATTTGACTCTCATTTTAACCCCTAATTTTGTCATTTGGGAAAACTGCTTTATCTGAGCCGTACTTTCCTTATCTGTGAAATGGCAAAATAATAGCTTCCTTTTTTTTTTTTCTTGAGTTTTGATATTTCAGTGATTTTGCATAAAACCTCAGAGCATAAGAATGGAGTCCAATCAACTTGTTTTTGACTCTACAAAGCTGGGCAGTGATCATTTTACCAAGGTAAATGTCATTTAGCCACTAAAATCTTTTTAGTAGAAACTTCTTCAGGGACAGACTAGCCTACCCTGGTTTTTTTTTTTTTTTTTTTTTTTTTTTTCTGTCTCACCAGGCTATTTCCCAAATCATTAAGAATTTTGCTTCTCTCCACACTCAGCCATTCTTCATACTCAGCCAGAATGAGCTTTTCAAATAAAAACGTGATTGTGTGGCTCCCTGCTAAAAGCCCTTGAATGACTTCCTATTGTTCTGGGATAAGAGCCCAAATCCTTATGTAACTTCAAGGGCCTGGGTAGTCTGAGGCTGTCCACCTGGGCAGAACAGAGCAGTAATTCACAATGTGCCACTACCCCCCACCCCCACTGTAGCTGGTGACCATCTTTCAGTCATAACCCAGTGCACATCTGTAAGCCCATATGTAATCATCAGAACATCTGGTAATGGGACAGGTGACACCATTAAAAACACACAGGTGATTAGAACATCCATCTGAAACAAATAGGAAAATCTCAATAGGAATGGCGAGCACTGCTAAGAGTCTCAGAAAGGCAAATGCAACGTTAATGCGAATTTAAAGAAAAAAGCAAGTGAGACAGGAGGAAGCATTTCAGTTGTTGCCACCTTTTCCTAAAGAATGAATTGCTTTCAAATTATTCTTTTTTGCCTTTGAAAACAAATAAAATGTTCTTGTCCCAAGGGGGGATGACTCACACTGCTGAAACTCACATGAGATCAATTTGTGGGCCATCCGATCAATTTAATAATTTACATTGGGAAATATCTCTTCAAAGTAGGTGTCTCCACTGGGACACTGAATTAGCATTAGAAGGCTAGGTTGGCAAACAGGGAGGCTGATGTCTGCAGGTGCCCAGAGGCAGATAAGCCTGCTGAACTTAACAGGTTGCCTGTCAGGGCAACTTCTCCCCAGTGTCTTGCAGCTATATTATTATTTTTTTTCTCTGCAATCCTCGTTTGCAAAGATATGAGCTTATTTTCCAACTCATTCTTACCTCCACGTTGACCTCAGAAATAAACTGAATGCCACGGGGGAAAAGCTTCCAGCAGACCCTAATCTTTTTTAAAGGCTTATGACTTCCGATCATGTGCTTCTATCTAGACACACATACTTACCCAGATACTGCCTTAGATGGGGAGATTTCATATACATTTCTTTGATCCTGTAGAGGTAATATTACAAGAATCTCAAACTGAGCTATTTTTTTTTTTAAGATTTTATTTATTTATTTGTCAGAGAGTGAATGAGAGCGAGCACAGGCAGACAGAGTGGAAGGAAGAGTCAGAGGGATAAGCAGGCTCCCTGCGGAGCAAGGAGCCCGATGTGGGACTCGATCCCAGGACGCTGGGATCATGACCTGAGCCGAAGGCAGCCGCTTAACCAACTGAGCCACCCAGGCGTCCCAAACTGAGCTATTTTTAAGTTTGCCATGGTTTTGCTACATAGATAAAAGGTTTTGGTAATGTAAACAGAACAAAGAAATTCCAGATGTTAAATTTAAAATTATAAATACATGTGAAAAGTTAATGTTCTCTTACTGGTTAAAAACAAAACACACACATACACACACACTACACATTTTTTTTAAATGTTACAGCTGCTTAAGAAAAAGTACAAAAAAAGTCATGTCTAAATATTTAAATGAATATTAAATTCCCCTCCCATTATTTGAATTAGAAAATTCATTCTAATGTACATAATTATGTGATACAGGGTTTATATTTCCTTGGCTCAACCACGAGGGTGCACATTAGGTTGAAAGATACGTGGAAATGAACTATTTTTTTACTGATGTTAGTATACGTATTTGAAAAGTTAGATGAGTCTTACGGATATAAGATTTGTTGAATGCCTGAGTGAAAAAAGTTTCTTAATAGAGAAACTCAATAAAATACTGTATATTCATAAGATCAGGAAATTGTAAGTGCTGCTCTACTTTGTACAATTGTGGATAATTTAACCAGTCTTCTGACCTGCCTACCGTATAAAGACAAGTAATAGAGTGAAGTTAATGCATTTTGTGCTCTAGTCCTAACCATTCACTCAGATAAATGGGAATTGATGTGGTGTGAGAAGAGAGTGCTCATTTCCATTCACCTTGGTACAGATTTTCTCCCCTCTTTTTATAGAAAGAGTGACCTTCAAAGAACAAAGACAGGCACAGCTTTATGTTTATAAATTTCTTAAGCACTCAATGGTGCAAAATATTAATTTGATTGGAAAAATAAAGATGATCAAAAGGTAGGAGGTAGAGAGTTGCATTCAGGCATATGACTTATTTTATGCATCCATGGATTTTAAATAAATAGTGAAAATGTTGACTTTAATTTCCTTTGTGCATTGATTCAGCATTTTCTTTTAAAATCTTGTTTGAGTTTATAAAAAGAGTAAGTCTGTCCTTAGTCATTTTCAGTATTCACCAGAGAGGTATAAAATCAACCAGTTCAAATCAGATGAAGCCCTACTGCCTGCCTAGTTACTCAGTATTATGTATGAGTGATTTGGACGTTCAGAAAGAGAACATTTTATATTCCAAGTCATATTTAAAATTTGTCTCGATTTTCTTTCACTCTTTTAATCGTAAAAGGCAAACCCCACAATCTGTTTTAATAAAAAAGAAATTTCATTATAGGAAATTATCTCATTTTGTATTCCAGAGCAGAAACACCAAGGCGAGGTGGGTGCATCCTTAGTACAAACCACATTTCTGTGTCAAATATTCTAACACAAAGAGTGCCTATTTCATTATGTCAATATGTATAATACTTATTTTAAGTTTGGCAATAAAACATGGAACTGTTCATTTTTTACTCCTGCGCTTATTACAGTTATAACAAGTAAATGAATACTTTTTTATACCGTAAACTCGAAGATGACTGGCAGAATAGGATAAGACAAATAAAACAAATTAAAATTTTACCTTAAAATATTTTAAGCTATCATAACTAGTAATTACATATATAACGTAATTTCTATGTTTAAGGAGAAGAGAGCGGTGTGTCAGTGTGGGGAGGGTCCTTCTTTTTTTTTTTTTTCTAATTTCTTTTTCTTTTTCTTTTTTTTAAATTTTTTATTTTTTATAAACATATATTTTTATCCCCAGGGGTACAAGTCTGTGAATTACCAGGTTTATACACTTCACAGCACTCACCAAAGCACATACCCTCCCCAATGTCCATAATCCCACCCCCTTCTCCCCACCTCCCTCCCCCCAGCAACCCTCAGTTTGTTTTGTGAGATTAAGAGTCACTTATGGTTTGTCTCCCTCCAAATTCCATCTTGTTTCATTGATTCTTCTTCTGCCCACTTAAGCCCCCATGTTGCATCACCACTTCCTTATATCAGGGAGATCATATGATAGTTGTCTTTCTCTGCTTGACTTATTTCGCTAAGCATGATACACTCTAGTTCCATCCATGTTGTCGCAAATGGCAAGATTTCATTTCTTTTGATGGCTGCATAGTATTCCATGGTGTATATATACCACATCTTCTTGATCCATTCATCTGTTGATGGACATCTAGGTTCTTTCCATAGTTTGGCTATTGTGGACATTGCTGCTATAAACATTCGGGTGCATGTGTTCCTTTGGATCACTACATTTGTATCTTTAGGGTAAATACCCAATAGTGCAATTGCTGGGTCATAGGGCAGTTCTATTTTCAACATTTTGAGGAACCTCCATGCTGTTTTCCAGAGTGGCTGCACCAGCTTGCATTCCCACCAACAGTGTAGGAGGGTTCCCCTTTCTCCGCATCCTCGCCAGCATCTGTCATTTCCTGGCTTGTTGATTTTAGCCATTCTGACTGGTGTGAGGTGATATCTCATTGTGGTTTTGATTTGTTTTTCCCTGATGCCGAGTGATATGGAGCACTTTTTCATGTGTCTGTTGGCCATCTGGATGTCTTCTTTGCAGAAATGTCTGTTCATGTCCTCGGGGAGGGTCCTTCTTTACGGCTGTGTTTACATAAACGGTACAATGTGAATGAACCTCAGATATCAACTTGTTCGGTTCTCCAACTTGAACTTGGAGACCATTTTAAACCCAAGTATGGCAAAGGGTATCTATCCCCTAACTTCGGGCCAGAGAGAGAGCGAATCAGTCTGGTGCTTCCTGTGCTGATAGAACTAAGAAATACTTACACGGGACACTCCTGCACTTGGTTTAAGCTGGCTCTGTGGAAAGCTTATCTGTTAAGGCACAATTCTCGAGCCGCACAATGCTGTTTCTGCATTGGTGTTAATTATTTATTAATGCAGTGAAAACACTTTAAATTCCAATTAAATTGTCACTAATTACTTGTGAACTAGAAGCCAAGATGCTTTGTTTCCTCCTTCTGAGAAAAGAGGAGTGTACCCACCCCCATGCTTGGAGTCAGTTCATAGGAGAAAGAGCACTTATAGTGGAATCAGAAAAGAAAACAAAAACCAAAACAAACCTGGTTTGAAACTACCTGTGTGCTCGTGGACACGCTTCCTAAACACTCTGAGCGTCAGATTTTTGCATGTATTACATCAACTTAGATGACTGAACTGAGTTTAATGGCTCGTTTAAATTAAAACCTATAACATCTGTATGTATCCCCTAGTACATTCAAATCTCTTAATTGCAGAGTCAGTGCCAAGAACGTTGCCAGTGTACAGCAAAGCATTGCTCAAAATGAGCTGAGGTTAGTTTTATTGATGCATAGTGGTTGTCTTAGTTTTGGAAACTGTTTTTCTTATTCTGCTGAGCTTCTTTCTCAAATAGAGACAGCAGAAATTACAGCAGAGTTCCCTTGCCAGCTACAAAATGTTCCATTTTATTCTGTTTATTGTTTGTTTGTTTGTTTATTTGTTTTGTTTTTTTAAAGCCCGTTTTC
The DNA here is from genome assembly GCF_022355385.1 of Mustela nigripes. Classification (NCBI taxonomy): domain Eukaryota; kingdom Metazoa; phylum Chordata; class Mammalia; order Carnivora; family Mustelidae; genus Mustela; species Mustela nigripes. The sequence continues at coordinate 8,800,893 of NC_081560.1, read as the reverse complement.
TAGAATCTGTAGAATCGGTTTGGAGCCAAGTATACGAAGATGGCAAATGATGGAGATCTTTCTGGGAAATAACAACTTGATGATGGATCCTTAAACATTCTGTGAGACAGAGGTCTAGTATGAGACTTCAGAGGTTAGGGAAATATTATACAGAAATATCAATCATGTAAGAAAAACTTTTTTAAATACTATGAACCGGGGGTCAGCAAACTACAGCTCAAAGACTAAATTACCACGAGGTTCCGTTTTTGTATAGTCCGTAGCTAAAAGTTTTTAAAATGATTTTAGAAAATAAAAGGGGCATAACATTTTAGGGCACATGAAAACCGTATGAAATTCATGTTTTAATGTCCATAAAGCTTTATTGGAATTCAGCCACGCCTATTTATGTATACTTTGCTTTTAGAAAGTTTAGTGACTGCCATAGAGACCATATGTGGCCAGTGAAGCCCACGATATTTGCTACTTGGACCTTCACAGAAAAAGTTTGGCGACCCCCGCCAAGGAAGTGATGAAGGCAGGGATAGTATTAACCCTTAACGCCTGGCTACAGCTTTGGCTTATAGGTGTGTGCATAATATGTAAAGGCAGAAAGGATATGTAAACACACTGAGATTATTTTCTCATTATAAAAATGAACAAATATAATTTAAAAAAAATATTATATTTATTTATTTGACAGACAGAGATCACAAGTAGACAGAGAGGCAGGCAGAGAGAGGAGGGAAGCAGGCTCCCCGCTGAGCCGAGAGCCCGATGCGGGGCTCGATCCCAGGACCCTGAGATCATGACCTGAGGCACAGGAGGAGGCTTAACCCACTGAGCCACCCAGGTGCCCCTAGCAACCCTTTTTAAAGAATCTTCTCCCTCCCTCTCTCTCCCTTCCTCTCTCTCTACCTCTTGCTCTCTCTCCCTATACAGGGAGAGTAGTAGTTCCTCTCTCCCCCCCCCCCCCCATATACACGTACACACACACATACATATTTCAAAACCTCTATATGTAACAACTAAAAAGTTGTTATAGGGAGGTGGTGATTCAGTTATTAGAAAGATTTTCTAACTCGTTTGATGAGAAAAGAGAAATCTGCCCCATCAGGGACTGGTCTTCACTTCTGTTCTTTCTGGACTGGACTTTCCTTCTGAGCAGTGATTAGAGTTAACTAACAATTCAACAAAATCACAAAGTGGAGAAGCTTTAAAAAAAAAAAAAATGGGTTAATGGCTTTGTAAATCCAGTACCCTAAGCAAAATTAAAAAATCGAACATTTAGTCATTCATTCGTTGTAGGCATTCTTAACAATTCAGAGCTTCCCAGTATGCCCAGAACCAAGGAATTGAAATAACTTTTACTGAGAGCCAACTTGGGCCAGACAGTGCTAAAGAAGAAGAGGATATTCTGAGGGGATCTGGGTTCTGTCCTCTGCGAAATGTGGCTGCAGGAGGAGAGGTCACTAAAAGACTGATCATGTCTTCAAAGGGATGGATCCTATCCTAGGACAATGCCATGTGGTCTGTCTGCAAACAGCTTCATGCTTATGCATACTTATGGAAACCCTCTATGTGTGTGAACTCCCACCAAGATGTTAGTCTCATGTACTTGTCAGTGTTCTACAAACGCTGTCTCCTCCTAGTACATTCCTTATATATTGAGATAATTAATTTTACTTGTCTTTGGTTTAATTTATGATTGACAAAACTTATCTCACTTTTACCATTTGTGATTTTTATTTTTTGATTAACATCCAGGAACAAAGCCTGAACCACAGAGAATTAAGCCGGTTGAAGTATTTGCATTTCATAGGTTGAATTAATTCCAGAATGTTATCAATCATATTGAGATATGATACACGAATTTTGTTTTTAGGTACAATTGTAGGACTCGGCTATTAAAATAGTAGTTCAAGAGCACCTGGATGGCTCAGTGGGCAGAGCATGTGACTATTGATCTCGGGGTCCTGAGTTTCAGTCCCATGTTAGGTGTAGGGATCTCTAAAATAAAATAAGATAGTAGTTTAATTTCTGTTTATTGAAAGAAAACTCTTCCTAACTGAAAGAAACTTTAATTGAGGAATTATTTGCTACTTTCAACCATTAACCAATCAAATTATAAAGTGTTAGAAATTACAATATTTTTATTTCATTTTTTTACTCAAATATACTAAATTATCATCAAGATGAAAATAATTGGTTTTATTACATTTTTAGTTAAATAATTCCAAATTTAAATATCAGACACAGGGAGTCATTTTTTTATATCTGAAAACTAACAAAATAGTCATACCCTGTCCATTTTAGCCAACAAATACTTAAAAGCCTCCACTGTGGATCAGGCACTCCAGTGATGATGACAAGAAGAGTTTGACAAAGTGGTATGAAGTTCAGTACCATTATATGTGTTGCCAGCCTTGGGGAGAAATAAGAAAAAATAGGTTTGTGGACTCGAGATGGCAAACTAAAAGATTTTTTCAACAAAAGCATGTTGGGGGTGGGGGTAGGTATTTACCCTTCTGGTTCTCCAGGCTGGTTATTTTTTGTAACAATGTCCATCAAGACATGTTTTTGTAAATAACCACCATGTCTCAAACTCAAATTGAGAATTACTCTCATTGAGTTTTCAAGTTTTTAGGGAAGTAATAAACTAAAATATATATATATATATATATATACACACACACGACAATTTAAGTAGATATTATCCCCTTTCACCCACTTAAAATACTTTTTCTACAAATATAATAAAAATTATTTTCTGTAGATTTTAAACCCCTCAATAATAAAGACAATAAAATTTCCCCTAATTTTTTTCAAACACTAGATGAATCTTACAGTCCTAGCTTAATTGTTCTTAATTTAGAAAGCTTAGAATTATTGTCCTGAAAACAGAAACAAATTCTTCATGAAAATGTAAAAAATCATCTTATGTGAACTATCTCATTTTACCTTATTTAATTTGTGTTTGTTGGAGAATATTTAATAGAGCAAAGCAGAATTTTTCTCTCGAGGACTCACTGTGCTCTCAGACTGTTCTGATTTCTGGAAGGAGATTTCAGGAGGTTGCATTTCTAATTTGCTGTAATAATAATGTTGAGGGAATATACTGCCTGATAAATTAGGATATTGCATGGCGGTCCCACATACCATTATATTACATATTGTTGCTTCACCCTGGTAATTAAGCCAGTGTCCATTAACAATGTAAACAATACAAATTAATGTGGCCATATATTTAAAGTAGATAATACAGCTGCAAATAACGGCCTGTTTATCATCCTGTCACCTAAATCGACAGTACCAAGATCCTGCTAAAAACAAAAGGTACACAGCTGAAGTTGCAAATTGCACATATATGAAAGTTGAAAGTTCAGTTTTTCAAAACATGAAATTCTAAGTATTTATAAAAATAGATGAGCAAAGTATTGCATTCTTTTAGATAAAGAGTGAGACAGACATTAGCACTTATAGTATTTCTTTTTACATATTCCTAGAATGTTATTCTAATATTAATAGAAACAGTAGAAATGATATTTCCTCTGTATTACTTTTTAAAATACAGTAAAATTCCAGCAGTGAAGGTTATCAATTCCCAGGGTGTGACTCCATTTGTTTTTTCTTGAATGAACATATCCTACTAATATCACATGTTCAGTGTAACACTTCTTAATACTCATATGTGATACTATATATACAGAGAGAGAAAAAAACATTTTAAATTAGGGATCATTGGTCTATCAGTGTGATCTCTTAATGCATCTATATTCAGGTTTTTATATGTGCTGACAATTTATGAAGAAAAGGATATCTTTTGATATTTAAGAAATTAATATCAATGACATAAAGTTTTATTGAACTAATCATCTTCGGTGTTAGGTATATATTTTAATTCCATTTTATAGCCATTTGGGGAGACTAGAAACAGGAAGAGAAAAGAGAGAAAAATCAATGGATGACAAAATTACAAAATCATAAAGGCCTAGGAAACAAACACGAGGAAGGTGTGGGCCCAGAGGAAACCAGGGAGGTGAACATGGAGGAAAAGCAGAGCTGGTGCTGGGAGCAGGAGAAGGTGGTGGGTGGAGAATAGAAAAATGCATGTGAAAGCTTCAGTTAGAGATCACCTGGTTTCCATTTAGGGAGTAACCCTCAGAGAGGTAGGACTTTGATATGCTTCTCTTTGAAATGTTAATTACACAGGATTGATAACTTTTAGGTTTTTCTATTGAAGTTATTTGTAGGTCTGCACTTGCAAGCCTACTAGAATAAACACCTTCTTTGTGCAATGGACTGCCTGAAAAGCTATACCTGGTATCCCTAAAAAATGTTCCTGTAAGCATATGCACAAGCACACGTACACAGCGTAACTAAGCAATAAGAAAGGTATTATACTCACTGCTAATACAAAGAAGTATATTTTGCTTGAGGAAACACCATGATATGCCTTTTGCCACTTGATATAAAAGATGGGACTCCTGGGTGGCTCAGTTGGTTGGACGACTGCCTTCAGCTCAGGTCATGATCCCGGAGTCCTGGGATCGAGTCCCGCATCAGGCTCCCAGCTCCACGGGGAGTCTGCTTCTCCCTCTGACCTTCTTCTCTCTCATGCTCTCTCTCACTGTCTCTCTCTCAAATAAATAAATAAAATCTTTAAAAAAAAAAAAAAAGACGAGAAGCTGTGGACAGGAATGAAGTGGCCGTCAACATACCAAAGGAAGCAATGTTCCTTTCCTGCAATCAGGAGAGGAAACTGTTGGTTTTGCTGTTGAATGAGCAAGATGGGGGAGAAAAGAGAAGGGTCTTGGTGCGAAGGATGGAGTCTGGGACTTTGTGAGGAGCCACTCTTTGTCTGTTTAATGAGTTCGTCTTGCTGTTGCTGAGTCTTGCCCCATCTCTCTTCATTAGTCGTCCAAGGGTCTGCGCTGTTCACAGATCCTTGCAGTTGGGGATTTTCTAACGGAAGGTGAAACACTCAAGCCTGGAAGGAGCATTATACAGCAGTGTAGCTCAGCAGACGGAAGCCATCAGTAGCAAGTGAATCCTCTCACTGCCCATCCCCTTCCAAAATTCTGGAGAAGTTCTAGGAGGACTTGACTTCTATAATCTGTAGAACTGGGAGTGATGGTGGGGTCTCAAGTCAGTTTGACCTAAATTTCTGAGGGGTTGGGTGCTGCAGGATAACAGATTTTGGTCCAGATCTAGGATTATCAAGTTACTTGGAGTTTTCTTTTGATTTGTTTTTCCTTATTTCATCTACTTATTTTTCACAAAATCTACCTGAATGTGCGATACACAGTAGATGTGATAAAAGCATGTTTTTAAATGCATGTTTCACAGTGCAGCGTTTCACGCGGCGGGGATAAGAAGGAGGGTGCTGTGCCGTCTTAAAGAAGAGTGGTATCCTGGGCGCCTGGGTGGCTCAGTTGGTTAAGTGCTTGCTTTCAGCTCAGGTCATGATCCCAGGGTCCTGGGATTGAGTCCCACATTCTGCTCCCTGTTCACGGGGAGCCTACTTCTCTCTTTGCCTCTCCTGCCCTCGGCTCATTCTCTCTCTCTCTTGCAAAAAGAAATTAATAAAAATCTTAAAAAAAAAAAAAAGAAGAAGAAGAAGAAGAGTGGGATGTTGACTGTTTTTGAAGGTGAGTAAGAGCATGACCTTGACTGTCAGCCTGCCATGAGTTTGCCGCTCAGCTCTTCCCTTTGGGCTCAGGCAACTTTCTTGAACTTACAGTTCCTGGAGAATATGGGTGACAGTATTTTCTGCTTCTACTAAATTTTAGTGTGACTATTAGGAGAAAGAGTGCATATAATGTGCTTTCACATAGTCTTTGGTGCGCAAGTATATGGTAGCTATCATTATCGATAGGATTGTTAAATGATAAAAATGAGTCTCAAAACCAATGAGGGGTTAGGATCCAGTGTATTTCCCAAATATGGAGGGGGAAAAATTTAAATTGAGCCTTAATGAATGTATAGATTTTATGTAGGTAACAGGAAGGAAGACTCTTAGTTCACTACGAGGAAAAGTCTGTACAGCTGTAGGCATTCTCATATATGGGGACTGACGGTGGTACCTGCTGAGAGTTCAAGGTAAATGTAGGTTTTTGATGGCAGGAAATGAGATTACCTCTTAAGAATGGGTCTAGGATATGATAGAACTTGACTTTTGGAGGAATTTTAGCTCAATATGGAGGGTTAGAAGGAGCCATGATATTATATATCGTATATATTATGTATTTTGGAGCACGGAAGTATTATGAGCTGATCTTGGGAAATTTAATCAATTGCATTATGTAGTCAGAGACTCTTCAAAAACATGACTGGAAGGTTCTGCATTTGTTAGGGAATAAGGTGAGGGGAACTTGGAGTGATTCTGGCTGAAAGTAAAAAAGCTTTTATATAAAACCACACATCTGTAGGTAAAGAAGAAAGACTCTAGAAGAATTCATATGTACAGAATGAAAACTAAGAATGCTCTAAGTAAAACCGTAATGAAAGAAAAGCATTACGGTTCATCCATAAGGACACTCAAGTGTCCTTAATTTATTACTGAAGGATCTAAAGATTGACAAGTAAATATTGCACATATCCTATGTTGTGGAATGAAAGCAATCTTTGTAAGTTTAGCCAATGGGAAATTGGTCCTGCTGGATAAATAATATGACCTGTGCTTGAAGCATTACGAGAGAGAACATTAAACTAAATAGATATAATTTTGAAAGTTCCACTACATTAAAACTTAAGAACATCTTTCTAAGAACAGACCAACTTGAGGGTCCCATATTGTATGAAAATGTTATCTTTTTAAATATTGGAAATGGTATGGCTGGTTGAATTTTATGGTGAAAAATAATGAGAGCCCTTTTACGCCAGCCATATAGTTTCAAGTTATCGAGTTACCAAAAACAATGGACTTACTTAAGACAGCGTAGGGAGTACATATCATTAGGACTCATGAGAATTTGTTATTGTGCACTGGGGATCTGAGCTTCCTAACAGCTGAGACAAAAGGGGAAATGTATTATGAATTATATAATGTTTATCAAAATCATGGAAATTAATCTACAGGGAATTTTTGTTTCTATCCAAATCCAAAGCATTTATTACTCACCATGACAGATAATTTTAACTTGAATTTTACAGAAGTGCTATTTAAGACAATTACATTCTTTTTTTTTTTTTATTAAAAAGTAAGAGGCTACACTTCAGCGGTAACATTTCTTTAAGACAACAGAAGACCCCAACATTTCAACAAAATTAAAATTAATATTATATATAATTAATGCAATTAAAAGATAAGTATAGTATATTTTAATGACATTTCTGAAATCTGGACTCTATACAGCTTAATTGAGAGACAGTAAAATTCACTCAGGTTTAATTTGGGAAAGGGAAAAAAAGTAATGCCTTCCATATGCCCTTTTAAAAAATGTTGTCTCCTTTCCATTCAGATCTACCAGATGTCATTTAAACAGTACTGATTGAGGGATGCCTGGCTGGCTCAGTAGGTTGAGTGTTGGACTCTTGGTTTCTGCTTGGGGAATGATCTTAGGGTTGTAGGATTGGTCCCACCTCAGGATCCATTCTCAGCAGGGAGCCTGACTAAAGATTTCTCCCCCTCTGCCTCTGCCATTTCCCTCTCTCTCTCCCCCCACCCCCAAATAAATTAATTAATTAAAAAAATAAGCAGGTGCACCTGGGTGGCTCAGTGGGTTAAGCTTCCGCCTTTGGCTCAGGTCATGATCTCAGAGTCTTGGCATCGAGCCCCACATCCGTCTCTCTGTTCAGCTGGGAGTCTACTTCCCCCGACCCCCACCTGCCTCTCAGCCTACTTGTGATTTCTGTCAAATAAATAAAATCTTTAAAAAAATAAGCAACACTGGTTGAGATATACAAATATCTCAACTTCTATGGGTGACATACATAGGTATATTCACAAAAGTGCTAAGAACTTTCTGCAAGGAATAAGCACAGGCCTAGGGGGGTAGAGCCTGTGTGTTGGAGGAGTAGCCAGGACCATAGATGTAGTCACAATGCGAAGACTGTTAAACCTCTTCTCAACTGAATGATTGTGGTTGAGTTGTGAGTCCCATCTCCATTTTAATGTCCAGCAGGTTCCTTCTGGGGCAAGCACTCAGGGCTTGGCAGAAAGACAGCTCTTTTCTGCTCTTTCTGGGGAACTAATGGAAGCCTATTTTCCACAAGCATAGAGAAACATAGTCACTCAGAAGTGTTGGAGACCTGAAAAGGTAGTTCGATGCTGGACTCAAAACTCTTAAACAATATGAAACGCCTCTTGAGTCTTGACTGATGGGCTGAGTCTACACCCTGGAGCAAACCATAGAGTTGCGTTGCAGGTAGAAAGTTGTTTATCGCCATCATAATCTTACTATTATTATTCATTATTATTACTCTTGGTAATACTTTGCTGTGATAGCCCAGTACTCTATTTCCGTTACCAAAAATTCATCTCTAGAGACATGCTTCAGCATTAAACAGCTGACAAAGTTTCCTCTCCCCAATGTATATGTGAACTTTGTAATCAGTTTATTATTTAACCTAAGTTATCAATTGTATGCAGTATAACAGACACTGTTGGTATTGTGGACTGGTGTTGCCCTTAAGAGTCTCGGTTCTAAAGGTAGAAATAGATAAGTGCACAATTATCCTATCAAATAACAGGCACTAAAATAATGCTCTTGGGGGTGCCTGGGTGGCTCAGTGGGTTAAAGCCTCTACCTTCGGCTCAGGTCATGATCCCAGGGTCTTGGAATCGAGCCCCGCATTGGGCTCTCTGCTCAGCAGGGAGCCTGCTTCCTCCTCTCTCTCTGCCTACTTGTGATCTCTGTCTGTCAAATAAATAAATAAAGTCTTTTTTTTTTTTTTAAAGATTTTATTTATTTATTTGACAGAGAGAAATCACAAGTAGATGGAGAGGCAGGCAGAGAGAGAGAGAGGGAAGCAGGCTCTCCGCTGAGCAGAGAGCCCGATGCGGGACTCAATCCCGGGACCCTGAGATCATGACCTGAGCCGAAGGCAGCGGCTTAACCCACTGAGCCACCCAGGCGCCCCAATAAAGTCTTAAAAAATATATAATGCTCTTGGGGATTCAGAAGTTGGGAGCCGCCGCATGTGTGTGTCTGCACGCAGCACACATGTGTTGTGTGTTATGGGAGCCGTCACACAGGGGGTTCAAAAAAAATATATGGGGTGTGGATTCAGGAAAGCAAAGGGTAAACTGTGGCAAAGTCTTCAAAAATATTTTGAACATAAAATAATTGAGAGTACAAGCAATTTGCCAGTCTGAAATTGTATACCCTCCCTCACCTTAAAATTATTTCAAAGTTAGTACAAAACACCAGACTATCTTTTACACCCAGTGTTCATGTTGGGCTTAGTTTTATATACCAAATACAGGGTGGAGGATCAAGTGGTGAGAGGAAGCCCCTTTGCCATCATTGGAAACGACCTAGATGTTGTTTCGGCTGAGATGATGTTAAGATACCTCCTTATGGACCGTTGAAATCGTACAGATATTACCTAGCTTAACTTTGGAGGTAGCTATGATCCTGTGTTTTGCTGGGTCTCCAGACTGTGTGATTTATTTTAACAGTTCTGCCAAAAACTGCCGTGTGTGTTTGTGTAGCCTGTGCCCCAAAGAAGGGATCCTGGCTCAGACAGTTTGTGTGAGCTGAACTGGAGCCGAAGCTTGCTCTCCAAGAGCACAGGGTGTGTTTCTGTTTTGCAGTGAGGTGTCTCAGAGGCCAGTGGCCCTGGCTTCAGTAACCGGACTCAAAGCCGTTTCCCGGTGCTTCTGATCTGCACACTGATGCTAAATCAGATTTCTGGTAATAGTCCTCGCTTTGGTAGCACATATACGAGAATTAGAATGATACTGCCTTCTGGTAATAAAGAGGAGCTATAATTTGACAATCTGAACTAAATTCAAAACAGTGTCTTGGCTGCTACTTGGCATATAATTGTGATGTAGTACTCGTGCAAATAGGTCATTGGGTAATTGCTGTGCAAAGTGGTTTTCTGTATGATTGTCTTATATCACATTGGTAGCGCTACACAGTATGTCAAAAATTAAACTTGGTATTTTTAATGCTAAAATGAGTAAACACTAATCAGAATGCCAGCAGGTACAACATCTATGAAAGAAAATACCACATTCAAACAGCTGTTTGGATTCCTTTTGTACATGGTCTGCATAGTTAGCATGATAAATATGAATAGAATTTTCATACTGACATTTAATTAAAATGAAATTACCTATCATTGTTACCCACTACACAGAAGCTATTATTTATGTTGATATTATTCTAATACCATATTAGGCTGAGATTGAATTTGTATCAGTGGTTTTTATGAATTGAATTATTTCTGACTACTCAGTTTTTTAAAAAGCCAAGGAGTAGATACTTTTTGCATTTGCATATGATACAGCTTATTATCCTCTTCTTTAAAGAGTTAGAAATTGAGTAGTACTCTGTAAATACAATCGTAAACTTTTTCCTGGTTTGTCCCTTTTGGCTTTTTAAAAATATTTTGGTTCTTTTAATGTGTCCTGTGTTAATTTATATTTTACTATCTGAGCTAACATTGGGATAAATTTTTTAAGTGTTAATATTCCTTTGTCTAGTGTCCTATGATGTTGTTATGGTTGCGGTTACTTTAATTTACTGCAATCAAGGTAGCACTTCATAGGCAGTAGAAGAATATTTATCATCCATCCACCCATTTATCACTCATCTGTCTCTCCATCCATGCATTTACCCACCTACCCACCCACCCATCCATTCATCCATCTGTCTCTCCATCCAACCATCCATCCATCCACTCATTTACCACCGGTCATCCATCCATCCGTCTCTCCATCCAACCATCCATCCATCCACTCATTTACCACCCAGTCATCCATCCATCCATCCATCCATTCGTCCATCCATCTGTCTCTCCATCCAACCATCCATCCATCCACTCATTTACCACC